>NW_005187403.1:9830371-9850002 GCF_000239375.1 Pundamilia nyererei | reverse complement strand
GGATGCACAACAGCTAGACAACCCAAGACATGTCTGAGAGCCAAAGCAGTCAGCACCCCCGTGACCACAGCTAAAAAGGGACCTGTAACAAAGCGCAGTGCTTTGCAAAATATGCAAGGAAACTGTTGCCACTAGAGGTGGAAACCACGCGAGGCAAATTCACACCATTGTGCAGTGGAGATACACAAAGAAGAAATGCTAGCAGCTGGTGATGTGTGATCCAAAATTAAACAAATGACTCAGTAAAGCATCACTGGAGCGCTTGCTAGTTGCATGACATATGAAGAGCAAACGGTGGATGGAAATTACTACTCTTGTTACACTGTGGGAAAGAAGAGCATCAAGCAACTGGTTAAAAAAGTCAAACTTGGCAGGCAGAAAAATTTGTTTTATTATATGAAAATATTGTGCAGCTCATAACGAGTTGCAACGTGAACCTAATTTTTAGTGTTTCTTAAACAGAGACTTAAGCAGGTATTTTATAATTTCACTTAAGATTTCCAGGGAAAATACAGCCTAGGCTACTTTTGACTTTGCTGTGTACCTACTTTTGCACTACAATGCTAAAGCTTCTGGCACCTTGTGGCAGTCGATTCACATTTTGAATTAGGCAGTCTATCATCAATGGCAGAACCTCATTGGGAAAGAAGAATGAAAAATGCCCTTTCATTTTTGTTGCACTAATAAATACTGCTGCCTGCCAGCTGCAATCGCTGGTAAAATGTACAGTTTTTTATCTTTATTGTCAGAAATATCACTAATGCAGAGTTTCTTGAAAAATTATTGTAATATAACGTCAAGGCTATATTGCCTAACAGCAACTGTATAGACATTTTCAGAATGCAGCTAGCAACACACACACTAATCAGGAGTGCATCTGAAGTCACAGTGGACCCCCCGATTTCTTTCTTTCAGTTCAATCCGCTCGCTCTCCTTTTCCCGTTTGTCTCTTTGCTGTGTTGAAGCAAGATCAGGCCCCAGGATAAGCGGCACATTTTTGGCTCAAGTTGAAATATTTAAAAGACTGATGTGTAAATTGTGTCTCAACATCACCTTTCCTACCATTTGTCTGCATAAACACACTGTCTCAATTTAGAAAGTACTTGACCTAGTTTCCTTTCTTTGTTTTCAGTGTTGTCAGTGAGAGGGGCCTTCATAAGAGACTTCTTTTTACAATGTGGAACTCCAACTCCAAAACAAGGTAACTGCTGGGAAAGTTAACGAAGGTGATGTTGCTGACGATAACGTGACAGTAAAAACTATATAATAATATAGTAATAATAATAATAATATAATAATGCCTTTTTTATACTTGTGTTGAAATGTTGCACATTGGTGTTTCTACATCTTTGCAAAGGCACAACACTTCATGTATTATTTTATAATTAATGCTGCTGCCTGCAGTGTGTGTAGTGTTTTTCGTATCTGAGTCTGGCAGAGGGAATGTGTTACTCTCGCCTGCCTGCCTTCTTAGGCTTAAACAGTGTCATTGCTGGGGATGGAGGACACATGGTTGAGTGAGTCACAAATTTCGTTGTGCAATGTTGTATTGAGAGGAAAGAAGAAAAGTGTTTCTGTTATTTTGGAAATGCTGAAGAAAACACTTCATGGCTCCTTCAAGCCTCTGCTGAAGAAAACAGTAAAAATCTTCACCCCAGTCTTCACAGCATTTTCCTTAAACGTCCTGTTTTCTGCATTAAAAACAAAACAAAAAACAGCCCAATATATATTTAGCAAGTATTCCAAAAGATGCAGTTGTTTTATATGCAAGGGGCAGACTTACATTAGTGGTCAAGTTCAGATCATGGAATGATTATAAAGATAAAGACCTTTTGGGAACAGTTTCTGGGACACAGATTAAGAGCGATTTTCGCATCTTTGGTAAGCAATTAAGCCTCATTCACACCAAATGTCTATATGGTATGAGGCCGGATAAAATCTCTGCCTGATTGCTTTGATATCTTTTTTATCTTTTAGTTATTTCTCGGATTCCAAGTGTGATTTTCCTCAACCGGTAGGCACTAAGCCCTCCTTCTGGCCAGGTATATCCATTAAATTAAAGATTAGATGTTCTGATTTTCATTGTGCAGAACAGAGCCCGGGTTATTGAAGATTTACTTGCGTTTAGCAGGCTTTGTTAACACATGTAAACAGAAAGACATCTCATACAGAGCTGTGGATTCTTTCGATGCTCTGTAAAGCAAGGACAGTGTTACAGTCCCCTGTAATAACCCAGGGCAGCATCTGTTCAGTGAATGCAGTCTGTCACTTCAGATGAACAACAATCATCTGACCGTTTTCTACAGTAGTTCATGGAGGCCGATCTGTTGAGTCCAGTCTCATGCACTCAAGGGTATTTCATGTATTTATTTCATTCAAAGTAATATTCATATTTTTGCACATTAAAAAGATTGGTTTAGATCTTGTCAGTGCATCTGCAGACATGGTTCTGGTTGTTGTTAGCAATCATATGTATGGCTTCCAGCTGCCTCTCATGTGTGATATAAACATACACAAAACGATACAAGGGACAGACAGAAATTCAGACAAGTGCTTGAATCACTCTTGGTTTGGACTGTTTGCGCATGTACATATCATAATCCTGCTTCTTTATTTTCTCTGTTCAAATTATTCTATTGTATCTAAAGAAAGTCTACATTGTACCAAATCTGCCTCGGGTGGCCTGCTGCCAGCACAGCAGAAATGTTTATTCGCAGCTGTGACATGCTCTAAGCTTCACAGTGTTTCATCAGTGCTTGACTGTATAATTTTGAAAACAAAACAGAAGAAAAGAGATAAAAATACTGTAACAAAGACTCCTTTGGATGTGCTATAAGCATTATGCATCTTTTATTTTCTTAAGTAATTTGTTTTGCAGAGTTAGTTGTGATGAATCTATAAAGTACCAATTTCTCATTATGACAGGTGGCTGGCAATACAATATTGTGTATATTAGGTGTTGATGTGAAAAGACCATCGCTCTCTCCTTTAGCACCAAGTCTTTAGCACTCATTTCAAAGGGATTTGTGACAACAATAAAAACCCACTTATATACCGTACATTTACATTATTAAATGTCCAACAAACAAAACAGCTTAGTACTCTTGTTTAACATCTATCACGAGATACAGATTGGAAAACAATTTCCAGTGATGCATTTGGTGCACTAATGAATATTTAAATATGTTTATCATAATAAAGGAAGGTGCCACAACTAGAGTGGTGAAGCAATTTGATCTGTTCTATACCATTTTGCACGCACCCTAATAGACTTTAGAGGAATATCTCTCATGTGCTTACACTGAGTCTCCATTCAGACACTTTTAGAAGCATTGTCTCTTATCAAGGTGTCTCAAATCAAAGATCTTGGTAAGTTTAAGCAATCACATTTACATCACTGAAACAACATTGGAACAATTACAACATTTTCTGATGTCACAAACTACAAAACTCTTCTTTACCAAAGGCAACCGTTTAACATACATAAAGACCTCATCTCATTTATCTGTATTTGTTTTTCTATTGTTTTCTCTTGTTCTAAACTAGTTGTAAAGCACTTTGGTCAACTTTATTTCTTTTAAATAAATGTGCTATAGAGCTAGAGCTTTGATGTTGATATTGATAAAGACTAAATAACGATACAGCTCATATAATGTGGTAAAAAATAATATGTCAGTGTTAGTTAAGTATCTTTCAGTGGCAGAAACCATGAAACCAACATCGCTCACCACGTGTCTTCCTCCAAATGGTTTAAAAGTGGTCATTTTTTTCTCCTTTCTTTGTTAAATACTCACAATGGTAACCGCTGAAGATCAGAGGTGTACGTCATGTCCTGTTTGTTTTTCGACAGTATTCAGTTATGCAATACTGTGCAAAAGTCTTGAGTCGCCCTTCATTTCTTTGTAGTTTGCTAGGGATAAGGGAAATAGGAGCAGTGAGTTACTGACAGATATGCAAACATACATTAAGTACAGAGTTTTTACAATTCTAATGAGCCTGAAAGCCAATATTTAGTACGCCCACCTTTATTCTTCAACACAGCCTGATCTCTGCTAGGCAAGATGTCTTCTAATTTCTTTAAGTTGTCTTCTAGGATTGTTCTTTAGGCTTCTTGATATTCAGATATTCAGATATCTTCTTTGTTTTGTTATCTCTCAAGATGATCCCACACTGCTTCAATAATGTTGAGGTTAAGGTAGTGGGGAGGCCAATCCATGACTGTTAGACTGTGAGTTTTTGTTCTGAGGCGGGATTTTTAAAGGTCCTTTCAGACCTTTAGCAAACCTCTACAATGTTCAGTGTTAAAGATTTACAACAAAGTCTGTCTCCTTGGAAGCAAAATACATTCTCACAGTACTGCCGCTATACTATCAAGGTGCTCCTGTCAGTGTAAATGAACGTATGCGCTCAAGTGTAAATACAGGATTTGAGACACAGAACAGCTCAAAGGTGTTTAGATAACAACGTATTTCCATAGCACGGACGATACAAGTTATTGCAAACTACTCGTTGGTTTTGGAGTTTTTGGTGGTTTTATGTTACATAACAAAAAATTGAATCTGTGGTTGAAGTGACAGATTTGTACCAGTGGGCGACTATACTGGTGAAAATGTCTCGCAGAGCTGCCTCTGGATTCACTGGAAGTTGTGGTGGTTTTGGACACTGGCTTGTTTTACTGAGTGTAGCCAAGAATTGTTTCAGGTTTTCATTTGTGCTGACGAGCGGTTTGGCCATCCAAAATACGAGCAGCTGCATTACTGCTGTCCAGCTGTGAGGCTGTCAAGAACTATTTTTCTGCTGTATGCATAATTAAACATCCATATTTCCTTCCACCACTACCATACACACACTGCTATAACTAAATTATATACATCAAATGTCAGTTATTGTTTTGTCTGCTTCCAACATCGCCGTTTTCTCTTTTGCTTCCTGTCTCATTATAAATGTGTGCATGTGGTACTGTGGACAGCGTTAGGCTCTACAAAATCTGATATCAAGATGGAGAAACAGTATAAACATTTAAAGACGCTCATTTCTTATGCCTCTATTATTTAATGGTTATGTAGAATAAAAAGCACATTTCAGGTGTCTGACCTGAGTTAGATGATACATGGGCTTCATTGGGGTGTAATAATTGATTTTTTTTTCTATTCAATCATTCTGTCTGTATCAGCAGGATAAGCACGCTGCTTGGCTGCATGAGCTTCGGTGTGCGCTCACTTATGGATCCAGACAAGGTAGGCTTAAACACTAAAGTAACAGATATACAGACATTCTGTAAATGGTTTCCTGTT
Organism: Pundamilia nyererei; assembly: GCF_000239375.1. Lineage (NCBI taxonomy): Eukaryota > Metazoa > Chordata > Actinopteri > Cichliformes > Cichlidae > Pundamilia > Pundamilia nyererei. The sequence continues at coordinate 9,844,708 of NW_005187403.1, read as the reverse complement.
CAACTTTCACTCTGCATCTCTGTGTGTCTGTCTATTAGACCATGAATTTAAGAGTTTAATTCAGTGTGAACGAATTCCAGTGACCTCAATAATTTAGGAGGAAACACTTTAGGGTTACCAGTGTTAAAGCACGGCAGACTTGCCCGCAGATACTCGAGTGAAACACAGTTTGAGTCCTTCTCTCTTCTGAATTTTATGGGTCATACTCAAACAAGCACACATGCACTGCTTATTTAAGTCTCATGAAAATTAATGTCTGTCATTCAGTGAATCAGAGTTTTAAAAAAACCCCAAACAAACCCACATCCACCTGCAAATTCCAAGAGGACATAGTAGAGTATGGCCAAACAAAATATGATGTTGCATGTTGAGATTTCTGTAATGGAACTTCTTCTTTTTTTAAAGACAGCGACCCATACGGGCAAATATAAACAAGCAGTGTGTTTTAGGTGACCTTTAGACTCACTGGCTTTGATGACAAGAAGTCTGCGACTTTTCAGCCACAAGATAAAAAGGGACAAAGTTGGATTCTCTCATTGGTTTGTGTCTGAGCTGTCAAAAACGGCACATCCTGTTCTCATCGCACATACGCTGCTCAGCTGCTGCTGCTCTTCCCTGTGTGCTGAGCTTTGCTGGTGTGAGGACTGCGCAGTCTCACAGATACTAAAACATGATTAAGCGTATATTCCGGTGGTGCAGTTGGGCTGTGCTAGCACGCTCAGAATGGCAAAGCTAAATTGCTGAAGCTGTGCTTTGATAATGGATTAAGTATAATAATTCTAAGGCTGCTGTGACGCCATTAGTTCGGCAAGCATTTAATCATAAGCCCAAAAATAACAGGCCTCCTAGCCCTTGAGGCAAAGTCGGGGAATCACCAACCTCAGTGCGATCTGTTCTGCTGACGTACTGTTAATATCTGTACCACCGTTATTCTTGGTGGGATTAAGTGTTTCAGATTTCAGATGCTAACTAACTACTACTTGCCAGGCGAAAGGGAGAAAACAAATGGTCACAAATGCACATCAGACAAAGTATGACACTTCATCCACACACCTACATGCTAACAGAGAAAAGCACTGGGCCTCAGTCTTTCTCCCAGAGCTGTCCCAAGTGTTAGCAGATAAATGTGAGGTCCAAAAGTTCAGTGGTGTTCTTTGGCTAAGTCGGTTTTCCTCCACCGAGCAGCATATCCCTATAACTGCTTTTCTTAGCTCTTTGCTTCACTGTTCAATTATTCAGCCCCAATTTATCCTTCTGTCTCTCCTCTGCCTTTGTAGATGTGCCTTTTTTTTCTTGAAGCAAACCACATATTTACATAAAAAGCCATGCTTTAGCGGGTAGTACAGTAACAAACAGCTGTTATGTAATACTTCTTTACTTGTATGTTATTACACAATTAAGCCTCCTTAATTAAGCCTCCTTAATTGTTTAAGGCAGATGTGTATTTATTATAGCTTTGCTTAAAGGTGCATATGCATAAGGTGCATAAGGTGACAATGAGGAAGCAGTTCAGCACCAACTTGAGGCTAAAAACCATCTTGCGTCTTTACTTCAGACTGTTAAATTCAAACTTTTAAAAGAAGCTAGCTGAGAAATAAGATTAGGAGAACAAGCATTAGAACCCCAGCAAGTCTTTTTTTTGTAGTTTGACGAATGAAACAACAGAAAGAAATTGTGCTTTAGTCAAGCGAACATCTTCCTTCCTCTAACATTTATCCCAATGAATATTTAATTGGCTTAATATGCTAATGAGGGAGATTTAGCTTTGAATCATAGGGAGTTATGTCTCTTCATCCTCCCTGACACATCCGTTATTCTCATCAGTTGTTTTTCATTCATCCTTTCCTACAAGCCTTTCCGTTTCTCTCCTCTTGGTTTATTTCAGAAGTGTTTGGGGCCTTACGAGCGTTGGCTGCTTAACTTGCCTGTCACATCTTGTCATTTGTTTGCACCCTTTTGCCACATCGTGCTTTTTTTACATCTCTTACGTTTCCTACCTTCTCTTTTCATCTCCCTCTTGACTAACAGCTCTGTTGCTCCCACTCTTTCGCCTTTCTCACATGTACAGGGGAATATTGAACGACGGCACAAATCCCTCTCTGACTTTGAGGACATATGCCCTCCCCCTCCCCCTTCTTTCATACGAGTCCCTGCCCGTCCTCCCCCTCGTCCCGCAGCCTGCAGAAATCTGTCCACTCAGATAAGATGCTTTCAAAATGGAGATTATTGTCACTGTTCATTGCGTCACATTATTTTGTACAAAAAGAGAAGGCTGGCAATGTATGTGAGTGTGTGTGTGTTGTAATATATGTGCGACACAGTAAAATGATTATAGACTACAGTAGTGTTGCTTTGTTTGTAAGACAGCGCCCACATCATCGGGATTACAAATCAGGTTTTATTTAACATGCATGCAGCAGTAGAAAATATGTAACACATATGAGCACACACACACATGTGTACACTCCCATGCCATCTGGTTCACAGGGCACTAGTGAAGACGTAGGGGCATCAGCTGTTAGTGTAAACATTACAAGCGGTGAGTTTATGCACATTTAGCCCTGGAGGAACAACCAAACTGGTTTGCACTCGTTTTGGTTTTTGTCTGTTTTTGATTTTATGTACAACATTTTGATGTTGTCACATTGATGCTGAGACATGCACTCACAAACATATATACACACAGTCAATCATTGCGTGTGTGTGCTCTAGGAAGTTCAAGGTTGGTACTACCTACTCGGAGAGGAGCAGGGGAGGAAGCAGCATCTTAAAGTACCCACACAACGCAACACTGGTAAGTTGTCATTTATGAGGTCAGGACACTGATGAGTACAGTGATTACTTATATGTGGGCAGTCAGCAAACCTATGTTTGTTTTATGTTTACTTTAGTTCTTTACTTGATTATCCAGCAAACAGGCCCTGTGTGCATGAAATCAAATGTTGACCTCAGTAATTTAGGCCATGCTGTCAGATATAAATATAGAGAAGAAGATTAATTAAGGCCACTTAAAATGATTTTTTCCCCCCAAATTCTGAGATTAAAATCCAAATTACGACTTTAATAAAAAAGATTTTTTTTTTTTTGAGAACAACAAACAAATCAAACATCTGAGATTAATGTCATCCTGACTGATTGCTGGAATTCTGAACTCAGAATTTGGTTAGACTTTTAAGAAGCATTATTATTATTATATTAGAATTCAAACTAGTTTTTTCACTCCAAAATCAGAATTTTAAACCAACAGAAAAACAAAAATATGTTTGAAATATGTTTTTTTTTCAGTTTCCCTAATCCTCTCACACATAAGTACATATTGTTTCAGTTTCTCTAAGTAACACGTTTTTTGTTAAAATTAAACCCTGACTTATTAAATCTCAACCAGTGAAAACACCATTAAAGTTGGTAAAAGTATAGAAAATAAATGTGACATAAGAATAAAATTATTCTCATGGCCAGTGTGCGAAGGTTAAACAGGGCCACTTATTCTTATACGTACGTGTGTGCTAGTCTCACAGCTCGGGGTCTTTATCTGTCTTCAGATTGGGAGGCTGGGGATGCGAGGGATTAAGAGAGTCAAAGAGAGGGATTGGAAGAGCGAACGAGGGAAAGACAGGGAGAGAGTGGGAAGGAGGGAGGGGTCTGGATGAAACCCTGACGTGTCACAGTTGCCAGAGTGAGAGAGAGAGAGAGAGAGGGGGAGAGAGACAGGGCGCTCCGATACCATTCGCTGCTGGAGTGGATCCCCCCCTTACACATCCAACACACACACACATACACACAGACACTCGCAAACCCTGCTCACAGACACATTTGTTTGGAAATCTATTTTTTCTCTTCTCACCACCTTTGAGTGCTCCTTCTCTTCCTACTTATGTTTGCACTCACTCGTAGTTGGTGCTGCTGGTGGTGTGTGCATGTTGGAGTGATGCTTCTCTGTGCCAGCCATGAGAGCAGCCTAGAATAGGTGAGTAGTCCGTGTTGTCATACTTGACTGTACTCACTTTACATGTATTCTGAAGTTGCACGTTATGTTGGAAACAGCACTGCATTTGCCGCGTGGACCAGCGTGGCTTGTCTTGAGGATGCTGCAGAGATGTGTGCGATCTCCCCTAACTTCTTTCTCCTTCTTAAATATACTTCCCACATTTTTAGACATTTTTTTCTTTTATACCTTCTTTTGTGCCCTTGTTCCTCTTCTGTGTGCTTCTTTGGTTGCTCATATTACTTTTAATCTCTCTTTGTTACTGTGCGTGTGATCATAATCTGTCAATTCTCATCTAATTTTCTCGTGCTGGGCTAAAGTGGTCGCTCCACTGGGGAACCTTTAAGGAGCTTAGTTTTCCCTTTCAGTGGATTAGTAATACTGGGATTGAGTCCCCAGTATCATTGTGACCCCATCTCTTTTGTACACACTTGCACAAACCTTTCACATCAGCACACAGAGCTACACGTACTCTTGTTCACCCCCAACAACACTCGCCTTCTCCTCTCTCAGTGATGCTGCCAACTTTCCTTTTTCATATTCACGTTCTGGGTTATGAGAATGACGGTGATATCGTGAGACGTTAGCTAGCCTATCCCAATTTATACCACTTGGCTGAACTAGGCTAATCTGCCTCATGCAACTTTAAAATTAGTTTTATGCTGCTGTAGATGGAACTGGGGCATCAGATTGGGTAATACTCAGGCATCAGGAAACCATTACCAACCTTGCATGAGGGAATCCTGACTTGTGCTCATAGGCAAATTGTTCTTTTTGGGGTTTGCAAACTGGGAGTTTTTTTTTTTTAATTTAGCCAAACCAGAAATAGATGTTGAGAAAGAGCTATTTAGGAAGTTTCAACATCTTTATTTCACAGCACATTACTTCAAAAACGAGAAAGGAAAAAAAGAAAGAAAGAGAGAACGAAGTAAAAACTGCATGTTTGCATGAGTGAGTATAGACCGTTTTCGTCTTTTCCACTGGCAATATTGCCCCGCTCCTGTCTCAACTGATCTGTGTTTGTGTGTTTGTGTGAGTGGAAGTGCACACTCATGAATGCACTCGTGCATTGCCAGCTGGCAGAATGTAGGCCATGGAGGCACTGCTGCAGTGTGACATACACTAACATGGGAATGACCCGAGCCTCATTCATTACAATATCACTCAGCGTGCTTCCATCTTCTCCCTATTTCTCTCCCCCCTCTGTTCTCGGCCATTTTTATTTTGTGCCTTTCACACTGATTATTCATGTGTTTTTTGAACATCCTTTCGCCTCATTTTCTCTGTCAGTTTCATTTCACACATCTCTGTCACACTTGTATTTTTGTACACTTGTCCCCGTGTTTTCTCTGATTTCCCTGTTTGTTATTCACTATGACATCTCTGCCATTTGTCTTCTGTTTTGTCTTTTACCTCATTCGGAGGCAAATCATTATAAGGCTTTTACTAAATAACTTGTTTGTATCACTGCTTTGAATTTTATACAGTACAGCGTATCCTTAATGAAGACCCTGAAATAATAGGATTGGGGTGGGGCATACAGAGAGTTTTGGCAGGCTCACCCTATTCTTGTAAAGCTTTGGACTCAAGGCCAATTTGTCATTTTACTGCATGTCATCATGTTTCTTTTCTTACTCTCTAAGTCTCTCTGTCTGCTGGTGTCTTAGAAGCCTAACAATGTAGAAACAACATCCTTCACTGTATTTGATTATTTTCCGGGAGCAGATTGTTACTGTCTGTTCGTGTTGAAAAGTTTCTGTCGTTCTCAAAGTGAAAGCTGAGTTAAAAGACAACCTTGAGGTTGACGATTGTTTTTGCATATTTATTTCAAAGTCAGAGTAATGTTTTTGTTGTAACTGGGTGCCAGCTGTAGTTGTTTGTGAGTTGTCGTTGGTTGATGAAATCGGTCATCATGTTATGGCCGCCTGCGTGCACTCTTTCAACAGGCAGGGCAGTGGGCGTTATACAAGGGTGAGTCAAACCGTGCAGTGTAAATATTTTATTCCTACTGATACAGTATAAAAGGTAAACAAAATAGAGAGAAAATAGGAAAGATCAAATGTTTTAACTGAGAAATTGCACGACTTTTTGAAAAATATGAACTCATTTCGATTTCGATGCAGCAAAGTTTGAGATGGGGGGCAACAAAAGGCTGGAAATGTAAATGGTACAAAAAGTGTAATGTTGTTCAATGTAAAATTATGAAGACCTTGAATATCTCATTATGTACAGTGGATAATGTCATCAACAGATTCAGAGAATCTGGACTGGAGAGAGTGAAAGTTACAAGGCCAAAGATTAGTGTTGGATGCATGTGATCTTTGGGCCCTCAGCTAGCACTTCATCAAAAACAGGCATGATGCTGTTATGGAAATCACTGCATGGGATCAGGAACACTTCCAGAAATAATCTTCTGTGAACACAGTTTACCGTGCCATCCACAAATCCAGGTTAAAGCTCCATCATGCGAAGAAGAAGCCATATGTGAACGTGATCCAGAAACACAGCGCCTTCTGTTGACAGCTCATTTAATATGGACTGAGGCAAAGTGGAAAACCGTTCTGTGAACGCTGTGTCCTCTAGGATAAAAGTGAGAGGGCACACCCGACTTGTTTTGAGTGCTGAATTCAAAGGCTGCACCTCTGATGGTATGAGGGTGAATTAGAGCCTATGAAATTGGCAGCTTACACATCTGGAAACCCACCAGCAATGCTGAAAAGTATATAAATGCTGTAGAGCAATGTATGCTCGCATCCAGATGTTGGTTTTTTCAGGGTTTATGACGTTATTCATTGTTGTATGTAAAAAAAACAACAACCCAAAAACCAAGAACATTTTGGTTAAACTTAAGAATTCAACTTTAGCTACAAAAGAAAAGTTAATAGCACCCAAACTCTTTGCTTACTTGCTTTGCTGTTTAACTCCACTTAAGAAAAAGTCTCTTATCTGACTTTTGTGTTGTGGAAAATGTGCTTAGTCTGACAAACTTGTTGTATGTTTGCATAGTAATGCAAAATTTCCTTTTTAGGTAATTTTGTCAAACCAGTCTAAACAGTTTGAAGACTGAGCTGATCAGAAGCTGAGATCAGAAGCTGCTCTTGACTTCAAAGGCAGTGCATGTTAACAGCTACGCTCCAATAATGCCACAATACCAAATTCACTTTGAAAGAATGTCGCAGTTTATTAACAAACCTCTTCTGTTGAAACAAGCATTTTACTGGTCAGCAAGTTAATCCATGTTAATGTCCACAGACTCTCACTAGAGGTGCACAGTTTGGATCAGTGTGTCTGACTAATCCCTCGCTCAGAGACCTGTGCCATCGCAGAGCCTTGGCTGTGCAGAAATATGCTAAACTGCATTTATGAGACTGGCAGCCATGTGCGCATGAAGCACCATCAAGCTGACCTGATGAGGAAGAAAACTTTATGTGCTTCTTCAGATAAATTATTGACCAGAAGACCAAAAAATAAAAACCAACAATGAATAAATACTTTTAATGGACATTTTCAAAATCTGATATGTGGTCAAAACATGATAACGGTGCTTTTAAAAACATCCATCCATCCGTCCGTCCATCCGTCCGTCCATCCATCCATTCACTTTTTTTAAAAACATATTTACACGAATCAAAAAGGTATTAAAAAACGGCCACAGTAGAGAGACTATTTGGAATCATAGTTTGACAATCTAAGTATCAGATTGTCCGAATTTTTGCTTCCTTTACTTTGTTGGCAGGGACAGAATATTCTCATGAATGCTTCCACAACAAAATCTATCCATCGCTTTGCGTTGACAGCTAATTACACTGTAGGGCTTCAACAAAAAGGCTGCCATCTTAACTTCGGTTAAGATGAGTTGAGAAGCTGTGCATGAATGGCAGCTAAACAACTTTTTGTGAGATGAGGCGTGATACCTGATGTATCCAGAGCTTATCCTCTAAATACGTGGTTGATACATTTATGATGTATGAAACACAAAAACACAAAATAAGGAATGTGTTACTTTGGTGCTTTAAACCATACCTCTGCATTTATTGATTAATATTAAGAAAGAAGCAAAAAAATCTCATATTTCTGCTTTTTTTTTTTTTTAGCTTGAGCGCAGTGTGTCAATAGAGACAGCTGACCCAGAGTGACATGTACGTGTGTGTGCTTTTGACCATGGGTAATGCACTTGCCTCCAACAAGCTTACGATGTGGGTCAGGTGGTCTGTATGTCCGTGAAAGCAAAAAATAGCGGAGCACCCTCTGGGTTTGTGCTTAATCTGCATCATACTCACATTTGTTTCACTGTTTTAGGATAGACGAACGGGGACCCAGACAAAGTGCACAAGCGTACATAAACACTGCCAAGCTTTCCCAGATGGCACGCCGCGCCTTTAGATCAGCAGATTAAAACGGACACTGTGTGATTATAAACGTATATTGGAGGGGGGTGGGCATGAGTGTGGGGGAGGGGGAAGTGTGTTTGCTGTATATTTGTTCTGGTCAACACTGGCGAGGAGTTTGCGTGTGTGCACGATCTTTGCAAGGTTGTGTACTGAATGTTTGACGGGCCATACATCTGCCGCGCGCTTTGAAGGGTGAACCTGACCCTAGGCTTACAGCTGCTTGAGCTTGAATGAAGCACTTGACCCCAAAGGCTCCAATCGGTGCTACACATTGTGCTGTGTTGACACTGTTGGCTGTTATTTAACCCACACAATAAGACAAAGGTGAAATGAAAGTCACATTTGATGGATGAAAGCTGGCATCATAAAATCACTGCTTATTTAAATCCCTGCTCAGGTTTGAATTGGATGAAGTGAGGTTACCAAACTTTTTGACCTGACTGCAAGAATGTTTCTCAGAAAACTGACTGACCTGACGTGAAAGAGCAAAGCTATCGTGAATAAAATTAATTCCACTGAGCTAATTTAGTTTTGCGGTCCTGGTATTGAGAGCTTTGAGCACAACAGAGGTATCACTAACAGTATGTCACACAAGTCAATATATCCACCGAGGGAAAAGGCCTGTAATAAAAGTGTAGTCTCTCCCACCTAACTTGTCACATAATGACACTAATAAGAGGTGCAGACAGATGCATGCACAGTCTGACCGTGGGTGTGTTTGGCATTTAGTTGCATCCCAACCATGAATCTCTGCAGCCTACTAATAGCATGGAGTTCAATCTAAAGTGGGCGGACACTGCTGGGGTCAGAGGCAAGAAACTGAGATGGCACATGTACATGAAGTAAATCTGAATTAATTTGATAGGCAGGCATGTCGGGTCTGCAGAAAGTAGGCAGAAGTAAGTGAACGAGATGGGAGGAAGCCGACAAGCTCTGTGGATTGTCTCATATCAGCATACTGACAGGTCTGACAGTGCTCAAAAAAAGGAAAGCAACACTTTTTAAAGTAAAGCATCAAGTTCAATTCAATTCAATTCAATTCAATTTTATTTATATAGCACCAAATCACAACATAAGTCGCCTCAAGGCGCTTCATAGATACAGAGAGAAACCCAACAATCATATGACCCCCTATGAGCAAGCACTTTGGCAACAGTGGGAAGGAAAAACTCCCTTTTAACAGGAAGAAACCTCCGGCAGAACCAGGCTCAGGGAGGGGCGGCCATCTGCTGCGACTGGTTGGGGTGAGAGAAGGAAGACAGGATAAAAGACATGCTGTGGAAGAGAGACAGAGGTTAATAACAGATATGATTCAATGCAGAGAGGTCTGTTAACACATAGTGAGTGAGAAAGGTGACTGGAAAGGAAAAACTCAATGCATCATGGGAATTCCCCGGCAGCCTATGTCTATTGCAGCATAACTAAGGGAGGATTCAGGGTCACCTGGTCCAGCCCTAACTATATGCTTTAGCAAAAAGGAAAGTTTTAAGCCTAATCTTGAAAGTAGAGATAGTGTCTGTCTTCCGAATCCAAACTGGAAGCTGGTCCCACAGAAGAGGGGCCTGAAAACTGAAGGCTCTCCCTCCCATTCTACTTTTAAATACTCTAGGAACAACAAGTAGGCCTGCAGTGTGAGAGCGAAGTGCTCTAACAGGGTGATATGGTACTACAAGGTCATTGAGATAAGATGGGGCCTGATTATTTAAGACCTTGTATGTGAGGAGCAGGATTTTGAATTCAATTCTGGATTTAACAGGAAGCCAATGAAGGGAAGCCAAAACAGGAGAAATATGCTCTCTCTTTCTAGTCCCTGTCAGGACTCTTGCTGCAGCATTTTGGATTAACTGAAGGCTTTTCAGTGAGTTTTTTGGACATCCTGATAATAATGAATTACAGTCGTCCAGCCTGGAAGTAATAAATGCATGAACTAGTTTTTCAGCGTCACTCTGAGACAGGATATTTCTAATTTTAGAGATGTTGCGCAAATGGAAGAACGCAGTCTTACATATTTGTTTAATATGTGCATTGAAGGACATGTCCTGGTCAAAAGTCAGTTAAACGTCTGGGATATTGATCCAGCCAGTTAAGTAGCAGAGGGGGTTGTTGATCAGTATCAGCTGTGTTGGTGGTAATAAAAGTAACAACATGTGCACTAGAGGGGAGACAATGAGACAATGGGTTTAGAGTTGGAAGACATTTTTGACACTTTCTCCCTCCTCATTTTCACCAGTTTTGCATTAGACTCAGGTCAGTGTCACTACTGGTGGCATGAGGCGATATGCGGAACTCCTCCGGGATGGCACATCAACACATGCCATCGCCAGAAGGTTTGCTGTGTCTCCCTGCACAGTCTCAAGAGCATGGGGGAGATTCCAGGAGACAGGCGGTTACTCTAGGAGAGCTGATGGGTACACACATTCTGGAATCAAATAAAGAAAAAACAAAATAAGAAAGGAAACCTTTTCAAACTTGTACTCTGACAGCGTACACTAAGACAAGCACATCCCAAAAAAAGGAAAAGGGAGTAGTAGTGTTTTGGGGGCACAGTGTTAAAACACAGTAGTGCTAAGAGGTAGCCAATTTTCCAGCTCTCTCATCAACTAAGTATAACAGGCGTAAAAGGAAGCTTAAGCTGGTTCTAAGCAATACTGTAAGTGTCTTGTAATTGTCTTTGGGGTTCAATAGGACTGCAGCTACATATCTGTACGTCTCTTATGGGCACACCTGACTTCTTTAAAAGATTCTGAGCCATTTATGACTCACACCATCCATGTCACTTTATACCATGTTTCCCCTCACACAAAATTGAAAAATAACCCTGGCAAAAAAGCAAAGGAAGTGCCTTCCAACAGCTTCACCCAATTATATGTAGTTTTCAGGGATTTTTTGTTCTTTTATTTTCATTCTGTTTCCATCATGTTCGGCCAAAATGCACATCACTTGTGACTTTGTTAAGTTTTCCCTACTGGCAGCAAAACACAGGATAACCTGCTCTTGACTATGATGAAAGCTTTCCCTGCTTTCTTTACGTACATTGGCTAAAAGCCTGACTTTGGAAAAGTGTATTGCAGGCTACAGCCAATCAGAATGTGGGCCACTGTCTCAATATGTGGAACGGGGGGACAAGGAATAAAAATGATGTGCACTCCCTCTATAAAGTGGGACACCTGGTCACCCTAGTGTACACAGACGCTGTAGTTGGGTCAGAGTTGTGAATTTGAACTTTTTGTTTCATCTTAACAATAAAACTACTTTAAACACATATTAACTAAATTCCTCTCCACCAATTCCCATTTTAGTTTATATGGAGGAAGCAGCTTGTGCACAGGAGGTGACAGGAGAAGTAGATCTGTCACAGAAAGACTTTTCTGATTCACGTGTTCATTAGTACTGTTGATGATCTCTTTGGTTTAACTATTTTACTTTATAATAACATTATTGCTCATTTATAGCAGTCGTTTTTAAAAGTCACATTATAGTGCTTGTCAAGTTAAACAAATGTAGACAGATTATAAAATCGATGTAGACGATTGCAAGGAAACCTTTAAAAAAATACAATAATGTATTGTGCCAGCAATGTGCATTAAACCAAAAAGCCAATAACAGGAATTAATACACCAAATGCAGTATAGAATAAACATAAAATAACTCCAAATATCATCAAAGTATCCAGTGCTGTAAAAAAGTGTAACACTATTACTGCTGAAGATGATGAAGATGCTGTTGAATTTCTTGAATTTGTAGGCACTATTCAAACTGGAGATTTCTAGGGACTTTTTAAAAATCCCAAGCTCTAAACATTTCTATGTTTTTTCTCCTTAAATCCTTTCTCCCCCCAATCTGAATCAGGGACAATCAGGCAACACTGAATCAACAGCCATCTGACATAATCCTTTCTGGCTGTCTTCCCTTGCTCAGGACAGAAACAGGAAATGAAATGTGTCTGTCATTACTGTCCGGCTGACCAGAGGGCCCAGAAGTCATCATATTGTCTTATTCAATCTGGCATCGTGCAATAATCGTGAGTGGGTTGCTCAGCTGTTGCTGAGGTCAAGAAGAATTAGGTCAACACTCACCTTCTGTTTTAGAAATATGTATTATTCTTGTGTGATTTTTAAAATGTGTCTTTTTCTGTTTTTTCTGGTATTTATCGTTTCTGAGCAAACACACAGTTCATTTGCTGCACATCTATTTAGAAGACTATTTCTAAAAAAGTTAGGATGCTGTGTAAAATCTAAATCCCATAAATTGATATTTTATTCACAATAGAATGTGAAATGACAAAATGTGTCATTTTAAGAAAAGTATTGCCGCATATTGATTTTGATTTTGGCAACATGTCACATAAAAGCTGGGCCAGTGTTTACTGTTGTGTAGTATCCCCTCTTTTTTTAACAACAGTGCATAAATGTCTGGAAATGGAGGAGACCAGCTTCTGGACTTTTGGGCGAGGATGTTCTCTCTTTTCTTCATTTATTGGCGCACCAGTTGGTGAAAGATCTGGACTACCATGCCTTGTAATAGATGCAGTATGTAGTTTAACATTGTCTTGATGAAATATGCAAAAGACTGAAAAAGACAACATCTGGATGGGATGTGCCTTTCAAGATTGATGTTGCCTTTCCTTAGCCATGTTCTGATGGCTGCATTGAGCGCGGCAACATGCTATGTCACAGAAACTGGTTTCTTGAAAATTACAATGTACACTGTACTCAAATGACAGTCATCAGATCTCAGTCCAGTAGAGCGCCTGTGGTATGTGGTGTAATATTTCCAGCACCTTGTTGAATCTGCGCCACAAATAATTAAAGCACAAATAGTTAAAACAGTTCTGAAGACAAAAAGAGGTTCAACATAGTACTATCACTGTGTAACTAATAAAGTGTCCAGTAAGTGTATTTGCAAAAAGGAATATAGCCTTTATGTTCTTACAGATGTATTGCTGTAGTCTACCTAAGGCTTCATGTTACTTTTTAATGTAATTTTGTCATGCAATCAAATAGAATAGCTAAAGAGTTAAAACAGACGGTGATAGATCATTAACATTGCCCCCAATGCAATGGAAATGTGATTAAAACATGAATAAAAAGTTTTGTTTTCTGTTAAGCTCAATATTGTGGGCAGGACTTAAGCTGAAACGTTTCTTTGTTGGGCAGCCTCAGTAGGAGTGACAGCTAGGCAGCGTCTTTATATAGGAAACAGGAGAGGGAGGGTGTGAAGAACAAAAGTGGATAAGACTGTACACTCACTGTAGTCGCTGTACAGTACAGTCACTGTACAAGGTGTTTATAACCTCTGTCTAACAGCAAGGATGATGTTGTTTGAATTGTATGGTTTATATTTTTTCATATTATTTTGCTGACCTCTAGTTACTTATGTGCACTTTTACCCCTTTTCAAGATAATAGAGAAAGAAAAGCATCTTCAAGCATCAGTTAGTAAATGAATACGGTGTGAAATTGTGCATTATAATAGGTAATAATCTTCTGACTTTTGAAAGTCCGCTCATTTAGTGGTTGTAGATGTTTTTGAACCTCTCACTCTGATTGAGTAGAAATGTTTTTTTTTGCATCTCAAGGCTTATGTCAGCTCAACAGAAACAAAGGTTTTAGGTTTGTAAACAAAATATATACATAATATAATATATGGCACATCTGTCTTATTATAATGACACTATCATAAAGTTAGCCTTCGTTTTCCACAGAAAGTTTTGTTATATAGAAATCTCATCCACTGTCTGCAGAGATTATTCTTAAAAATAAAGATGTTATTATCTGTTGAAATCTGTGGCAGAAATGTCACTGTGCTTTCTTTCAGTGTGATGACAGGAACGGCTCTGAATAGATAATGACCCTCAATGTCCAGTTTCTCAGAAAAGTGAAAAACTGCCATAGGGACAGTTTCAAACCTTAGGTTTTGAGTTTTTGTTTTTTGGAGCCAGAAGTGACCAGATCTGGACACA
>NW_005187403.1:9806738-9830192 GCF_000239375.1 Pundamilia nyererei | reverse complement strand
GTTCACGAATACAGGTAGATGGCTATCAGGAAAAGGCTGACATAAAGGAAAGGACAGAAGCTCTGATCATGGCAACACAAGAACAGGCCCTAAGCATCAGATCCAGAGTCGACAGGACCCAGGCTGCAGGCTGTACTCGGAGAGGCATATCCTGTCTGAGATAGTGTATAGGAACAACATAGAAGTACCCAACTCCCAATGGGAGACACCACTGAAGGTCGTTTAAAACAACAGTGCTAAGGTCCTGTGGGACTTAAAGTTCCAGACAGACCAGCAGCTGCTGGCAAACCAAACAGACATAGTGCTTGTTGACACGGAGCAGAAGCCTGCAGTTGTAATAGATGTGGCAATCCCAGTGGACAGCAACATCAGGAGGAAGGAGCACAAAATAGAAAAGTGCAAACATGCTTGAGTCCAGTTCAGCTGACCGAACAGTACAGCTGCCTGTGTTAACACCCACCTGTCGCTCGAAGTGACATGTGGTACCCTAATAATGTATAACTTTAAGCTTTAATACAATTTAAGTGAGTAAGTCATAGAAATAATTCACAGCTTTTTATGGTTAAAAAGTAGAAAACTAGTTACAGATACTAAACGTTGTTGTGTCAGGCTGTTTTTGTTTATTTCTGATGTAAAGCTTGGCATTTTAACAAAGTCTAATGGGACTAATTTGAATACACTTTCACATTAGCTTAATTTTTAAGCCCTGGAGCTTGCTGCTTGGATGTTACTTATGTCCTGGAAAAGGTCTGGTGGCAATTATACGTAGACTGATGAAAGGATGGATGAAATAATGACACAGAAAGTGCTTTCAGTTAAACACCAATGACAGGACGACAGAACAGCATGCAGTCAAGTAGTTAGACAGATATGCATCATGGATATGATATGTTTACCCAACACAATAATTATGACAGCAACTATAATACTGTTATTTATATAATACGGAAAAACTAAGCCGGATCCAACTTTTGCTGCCCCACCTCTTTGTGTCTTGTCTTTCCTTGAGAATCAATTTGTCCACTGACCAATAAAGACTCCCTTGAGCACCACACTGCATTCAGCTCTGTGGTGAGTCACACAACTATTTACCAGAACCACCCATAAACTCAGATTGAAGTGACATCCAGTTTAAACCCAAAATATCCTGTTTGTACAACAAATGCAAAATACAAAACCCAAAACTGGGTAAACTAAAGCAGCATTACTCAGACAGACATGCACATTTCATCTAACCTACAAACAACATCTCTGCCTGAGGGATTTGTTTCGTTTTTTTTTTTTTTTTTTACGCAGACTGTGGTAGAGGTCATCTCGATGTCATCACGCTTAAGAAATGTTTGAATCTTGAATCACTGAGACTGTCATTCCCCGACAGCTGTGCAGCTTTATGTACCAGAAGGTATCCTATCAAACGTAAATCATACTGCATTATAAAGACCTCTGGTGTTTGTGTGTGTGTGTGTGTGTGTGTGTGTGTGTGTGCGTGTGCGTGTGCATGTGTGTGCGTGTGTGCGCGTGCAAATTTATTTTACTCTCCAATCTTTGTTGTGTAGATAACGACAAGCACAGAATAAGGGCTGCTTGTTCACTGATCCCAGCTTTAAAACATTCCACTCTAGTTGTTCAATAAATTGAAACCTTTGTTCAGCCATGGCAAAAGTCACTTCCTACATCAAGCAGTGTGTACATAAAATCGGTTTTGACAACAATAAAAGTGAGAGTTGGAATACTGTCAATTCTCACATCTAAAATGATCATTTTTATTTTAGAAGATTACAAAGTCAGTAACATTTAAATAATCCTGACTGCATTTAAACTCCTTCATTTATTTAGATTATTTTTTTAAAATCTGAGATTAGCCTAATCTCAACATACACAGTATTTCCTTCAAATGTATTATGACGGAAATGTCAAAATCATCTTGAAATTGATGTTTTTAAACTAATACAATTACAGAATATATTACACTCCCTCAATTTGTTTTTGTAAATGAGTAGAGCTTTAATTGTACTGTTTTCAATTATACCATAATTTATGTTACCTTTTAAAACAATGGTTCTTTACTTTAGTGAAATTCAAAAACTGATTTTGTTTTTATTTATGATGATTATTTCAGCTCAAATTAACTTTAAATAATTTTTTTTCAATGGTGTGCTTTTTCAAAAAATGTATTTTACGTTTTATTATTTGTTTTCAGCTATTTGATATTGAAAGATGATTACACCCTTAAAAATATGCATTGAACATAACTGTTTTTATTTAGTCCATAAACTCATCAAATTTCCCACAAAGTTATTCAGGATATCAGACTTAAACATCTTGAATAGTGAGCAAAAATCATAACCTGCTGCTCACAAAACCTGATGTGTGTTTAAATATCTTTAAAACATACTTTTGCTACTCCTATTCTGTTGTCAGTTAGCTGTGCTAATGAATGCATTTTACACAGTGTTTGCTGCTGCTTGAGTTGATCTCGAGATACTTCCAAAGTGAAGTGGAGACATTCGCCTCTTTTCTTGGCCTTTCTGCTCTCTTCATCAAGTGTTTGTTTGTGGGTGACAGCAGGTGAATAAAAAGGGCCTGGATGTCAAGTGATTGAGTGTTGCAATGAGGGACTTAAGCAAAGTCAAAGGCTTCAGTGTTCTGGCAGATCTGACACTGGCTGACTCAACGGCGATGCACTGCCAGCACCTTTTGAATTCTCTTTTTTCTTTTTTCACTCTTGCCTTCTGTTTCTTTCTTTTTTTCCCCCTCTTGTCATTGCCTGTCTTTCTCAAATATTCAACTTCTCCCTTCTGCTACCTTTCCCCACATTTTCTTGAATTTGTCTAGTGTGTACTTTTCCCACTGTCCACTGTTTCCATGTGGCATTGCACCACTTTCTTTCCCTTCAATCATGTTGGATATTCTCACTGCTAGCTGCCGCATGCCTCTACCCTCATATGGCCTGTGCTACTTATGTCTTACCCAGACAAAAGGCTTCTCTTCTGGGCTTAAAGCCAGCCAGGTTAGCCCCTCTTTTTTGCCAGACCCCAGGAACTTTCAGACTCACAGCTAATAGATTTACTTAAAAACTACAACAGGGTTACACAGGAAACTGTGTCCAGAATGTTGAGAAGTGCTTAATTTTGTTTTTCATGCATGTATAATAAAGTTACCTTTCATTAATAAACAAACAAACAACCCCTACCCCCAAAAAACAAATGAAATGAAGTCAAAAAAGAAAAATAATGTTTCACTCATAACCCTGTATGACAGATAAATAATACAGTACCATGCAAAAATTCCTAGACACCTCTCATTACTTTATATTTTGCTTCCAAGGAGGCAGATTTCCTGATAATTTTTAATGTGGTCTTAAGCTACAGTTCTCTTGGTTTTCTGAAGTTCAGTCATTATCATTCCAGTCTTTATACCAAACCATTTTTAGAGGAATGTTTTTTTTGTTAAGCCACCTAACACTGACATATGAACCATTCAAGCATAAAAAGGAACTAAACTACTAAATTGTGTTTTCATGCACCATTTCTTTTGTTGAATCTGTGAAAAATGCCACAGATGACACAGTCTGACAGCATAAGACAGTATTTTTGCATCAAGAAGGTGATTCCCAAAGAGCAGAATTTTTCATATTTTAATATTAAAAATTAGTTGCATATGTTGGGATAATGTGCAGTGTGTCTGAAAAGAAGAAGTAGCGGGCGGACTTAAAAAAACCCCACTCTATAGTAGCATTCAACATTTTTGTCTTGATAATACACCTTTATAACAGTGGAGGCTCTGTCATGGTTTGGAGGTCGATTTCAGCCAGTGGTGTTGGTCATCTCATCAAAATTAACTGAATTATGAATGCAGAGAAGTACGGTCAAATTTTGCTCCACTGTGCAATACCATTAAGAAGTGGAAAGTCTCTGATTGGCGTCAGCATCATATAGTACGTTCATAAAAAAATCACTACAATGCATTAAAAGCATACCTGGAAAGAAAAATACACAATGAAAATGTCAGTTGTGGATTGGCCTCCCCAGATCTGCAACGTTATTGAAGTAGTGTGAGATCATCCTGACAAAGAACATAACAAAAGGCACCCAGAATCCACAGAAGCGCTTTGATTGTCCTCAGAGAATCCTGGAGAACTATTCCTGAAGACTGCTTAGCTTGACTAAAAGTGTTCAGACTGTGTTAAAGAATAAAGGTGATCATACAGAATATTGACTTTCATACTCGTCAGAATTGTACAAACTTTGTTTTTGCGTTACATACTGTACTTCCATGTATGTTACATATTTCAACAATTTACTGCATCTATTTCCCATTTTATAGGAAAACATTTAGGGGTGACACAAACCTTTGCTTAGTTACTAATATGCCACAATAGCAAGAGTGAAATGTGTAAGTGGGGAGAAAATGCAAATCAGTGGTTACCCAGCTATTTTCTTTGATTTACGCTGGGACTGTTTAGACTGAGCTTGCTGAAACTTTGAAAATTTCAGTCTGAGACAGGATCGCGCCTCTCCTACGGTGCGAGAGGTAGGGGTGTGACTCAAGAGTATAAAGAGAGGGGTAAGGGGAGGGGGATTGACACATCAAACAAAGGGATGATGGTAGTGGTTGGAGGGTGACGAATGGGTGGCTCTGTCTGAAGTTTGGGAGGCAAAGAAAGAGAGTGAGGAAAGGTGTACATATTAAGCGAGAGATGTAAACGGAAGTAAAAGCACAGACAGAAAGAGAAAAAGACAGAGCGAGTGAGGGAGATCTGCATCATGGCCTAAAGCTGAATGCTGCCTTTATGAGCTATAGTTAAAAGGACACTGAGGCGTGAGTCCCTGTAACCATAGCAACTTCCCAGGAGCCCTGTGACAGACGGATAATAGAGTGAGAGAGGAGTTGCTTTTCTCTTCTTCACCCCTCCCTCCTTCCCTCCCTCTATTCTTCCCTCCCTCTCACTTGTTCTCACTTCCATTCCTCTCTTGGGCAGTTTGTTGGATCCTCGCATCTTACGGGATTTTCCTTCTCGCGGCTGCCCTGTCTTCTTCTTCTTCTGCTCTCTTTTTTTTCCTTTTGCCTTTTATGTGCGCTCTGAAGTTTCCCAGCCCAGCAAAGGCTGCTCCAGACAACTGTTGCCATAATTGCTTGTTATCTATGTGAGCGACTTTTATGGACTCTCAGAACTGTTTGAGGACTTTATTTTTGTACATCCAGCGGGGCATTTTGCATTGGCACAGGGAGAAATGTGCTCCAAAGGCACTGTCTCAGCCCGTGATTCCTTTGTCTACATTTCAGAGGCTGTGCTGTCAAACCATGGTGCTGCCCCTGAGACCAATCGGCCTGAGAATATGCAATGCTTAACAGTAAGTGTGATAAAACCTTTCTCACTTTTGTGTGTGTGTGTGTGTGTGTGTGTAAAGCTTACTTGTGCTTACATTTGTTTCTGCTCTGTGTTTGGGTGTGAGTGAACTGCATCAGAAACACTCTGGAACTTTAATAGCATTTGCAGTGCATATACATGTGTGTCCATATACATGTTTGATGATGCCGTTGCTGTCACTTTATGTTGGAAGTTTCTCCATACAGGTGCACAACTTTTGTGGTCCTTCGTTTTCAGCAGCTGCGTGTGTCCTTGTGTGCTTTATTTACTGGCTTTCCACGTCTGTGTGCAATGAACGGATAGGCCTGTTAAATGTACACAAAGTAGTTGACCCGTGACATTACACCACATCCACTGAAGTCATCATGCATAAACATGCCTGCAGTAAGGGAAATTTACTGCATGAAATTCCACGTTGCACATTCTGAGAAACCATAGCAACTAATTGAATCATTCGCTTAAGCTTTGAGGGGTGAGTGAAGCGAGATGTCATTTCTTGAAAGACAATGTTTGTCAAAAGGCTCGCTTCCATGTGACTCACTTGTGGAGCGGTGCGATTGTTTGTCATTACAAAGGCAAAAGAAGGAATCGTGCAGTCAGATGAGAAGTCACTTTTTCTTAACTGTTCTTGGAGAGCACAAATCCTTTCTACATTGCCTCTCTTGACCTTCACGTTGTGCATTTCCAATTCTACGTCTTTTTTTTGTAGTTAGTTTTCTCTATTTCCACATTCTTGCCAAGTAGTATTAAAAATGAATGAGTTCAAGCGTCCTCAAAGTTGCTGGAGAGGGAGTGAGGATGCTTTTATCCATTTGAAGTGGCAACAAGGAAGAAGAAAAGCAACATGAAAAGAAAAACCTACACGCTAAGACTTGAGGGGTTTATTTGATTAAAGCACAGTTGGGACTCCTAAGGGACACACAAATGGCATTTTCAATCTATTGAGTATTTCCTGTTTTTACCCTATTTGGAACGCTAACTGCTTTGTTCTTGGCCTTGTGCTCCATGAGCTGCCTCCCTGATGGTTTTGCATGTAGCATGTGGTTTTGGCAGAAGCTTCTTTGCACTGTCCAGTGGTAACCTTCAGTAGGGAGGTATAATAATGTAAGATGTTCCTGGTCTCTTGCCAGCTCTACTGGGAACTTTTTTTGAATGAATATTTTCACTGCTTGGCTGCAACCTATGCTACGTGCTCCTTGACCTGAGCAAGATAGCACAAAAGAGTTACTAACATTGTAGCTACTAGAAGGGATGCTTTTATTCAAGCTATCATTACATCAGTGTCATTAAGACATGGCATATGCATAGTCCTTGGCTTTAAAGCTGCTGTCAGATAATGCAACTCTCATTATCAGGTGTTTGTCAAAGAAAAATAATACACCTGTCGGCACTTAACTGTATGTAGCACTTTTTAGTGCTACAGTTTTAATCCTTAGTTAAATTCTGCAAACCTAACTATGTGTAAAAAGTTCCTCAGTTACTCATTCACATGCATGATTGGTGGTAGAGCTACACAACAAGCATCTTGGTTACCACTAGACGCATTCAGTGTCTTGCCCATGGGTACTTTCACACATGGACAGCCAAGGTATTAAACCTCCAACCGTGTGGTTGATGGACACCCTAAGCTAGCACGACACACGGCCACCCAAAGAACTCTGCTCCTAAGAAACTGAAACCTAAGAGCTTTTTGAATACAAGTTAAGTTTCCATCCGTCCATTTTCTGAAAGGCATTTTGATCAAACAATGTCTATCACAGTCCATTACAATAAGCTTATTTTTTATCCTCACAATGTCAGAAAGCAATGGAACATATTTATCATGTTAAAACTGGTTTACACTGCATCCAGTGTGTAATTTTTACATTAGCTTATAGATTAAAATTAAGATCTCTGATGAATCAATGCTGACCCCCCCAAAAAGTCTGCTTTTAAAATTTGCTCAATAAATGTGAAAAGTGGTTATCATATTTAAAAATAAATATATAAATAATCTTACTTTACTGCTGCCAGTGGAAGCCCCTGGTTGGCTCTTCGTTTATGCTGTGACTCATTTGACCGTCCTGTGTCACATCAGAGATGGTGCTGGTGTTGTTTTATCCCAAATTATTGCAATTATGCAGCAAATAAATAAGACATAAAATTGCTTTGCTACAAGCATCTTCCAGAATGCATCCTGTAATGGTAAAACAGGTGCTTGTTCGAGATAGTTACTTGTATTTTTTCCCCCCCTCCAATGTATGGAGCAGATTACACGAAAAACAAAACAAAAAAAAACAACAAAAAAAAACAAGACTGAAGAACGGATATTATCAGTCTTTTAATACAAATGTACAATACGCTGCATGTCATCAGAAAACCCCACAGTACCTCAGTCTAAGTAGTAGAGTAACA
The DNA here is from genome assembly GCF_000239375.1 of Pundamilia nyererei. Lineage (NCBI taxonomy): Eukaryota > Metazoa > Chordata > Actinopteri > Cichliformes > Cichlidae > Pundamilia > Pundamilia nyererei. Next base: position 9,822,427 of record NW_005187403.1, on the reverse strand, counting down.
AAACATGCATACGAGGCTCAGAAGCCTATTGTAAGAAAGAAAGTCCTTAGCTGGTCACAGACTGTTTAGCAGACAAACTTTGAAAAAATAAAACAATTAATAGTGACTATTTTGGCAGTGGAATGAATGAGAAATAGTATTAATTACTTTTATGACTCATTGATTGCGGTAAATAATTAAGTAGGCAGGCAGGTTAGTTTTAGGGAAACACTGATTTGCGTTAAATAATTTTCGGTTGTTAGATTAGTTATTTTGTTCGGCTACAATAAAAAGTACTTGTTTGTGGTTTAGGGAGGATTGGTCAAGATTAATAAATGTCAGTGTTAATTTGTCATGTTTCGGCTATGTGGCAGGCAGGGATTGGACCCAAACGCAAACTCACAGGGACAGAACTTGAACTCAAAAGCACAGCTTTATTGCTGGAAAATAGAACACAAGCAATACCAAACTAAACTGGGAAAAGCCAATTAAAATGCACACCAGAAGCCACAGGGAGAATCACACACAGCATGAGGGAGACTACAACACTGACAAAGAGAAACACAGGGCTTAAATACACAGAGGGATAACGAGGGAGTGAGACACAGAAGGAGAGCACAGCTGGGAGTAATCAGGCTGGACGAGACAAGGGAAGCAAAACTAGAAACACTCACATGAGACATGGACCTTCAAAGTAAAACAGGAAACACACTGACTGAACTCTAAACATGCAAACTTAACAGCAACTGAGAAGACAGACTACAGGGACCAGAAACATGGTACAAAGAGGTCACAGTAGACACAACATTGAACACAGGAAAGCCATATTACAAAGCCAAAGAACTAAACCTATGATAACCATAACTGAAATCTAGGGAAACAAGAAACAGTACAACAAAGGACTCAAAACATAATCCATAATATAAAAACACGAGATCTCTTCAAAATAAAACAGGAAACATGAGAGGCAGACATGACAACATAAGACAACAGACATGAAACACACGAAGGGCAAGGAAGACTTCGCAGGGGTTGAAAACACAAGGGGGAGCTAATAAGCAAATGAACATAGGAAACCTAATAAGCTTAAACATACACTATAAACATCAAAAGAACTAAAACTCAGAACACTGGGTCATAAGACCCAGGATCGTGACAAGTTGAAATTCAAGATTTTGTTGTTTTGTTTGTCCACCTGATCTTATCTCAGATTTTTCACTTGAGTCTGCTTCTGTCTTTAGCTGCCGTTGGCTTACATACGATGGCTTCGACTCAAAGGCCAAGACTTCTGGTTCTCTGTATGGGTCATTGTGTGGATGCAGATAAAAAAGAAGAAAGCTAAGCTATCATTCAACCCTGGCCCAAAATACATTCCATCATTTGCTCTATAAACACTCTGTTTGTCTGCATACAACCTGTAAGCCTGCTTAAATGCAATTGACCAGTTGTACTGAAAGCCCAACCAGAAACCATGTGCTGCTAACAAAAATCTGATTTTGCATGTTAATATGCAGATTTTAAACCCTACACTTGGCATAAAAGAGGGATGTTTTTCCACTTTCCAGACACCCTGAATATCCTGAGTGGAAGTTCCCCCTGTGCTTTTTAAGACAGTTTCTCAAACCACAATCAATCTTTTAGACCAAATCATTTTATAAAGTTAATTTCTCTGAGCTTTTTTAAATTACATCAGGTAAAAGCGGACTCCTATTGGTTGATCTTCATGGTATCAAGAAACTGCATGGAGTGAATAAAAAATAATCAATAACAGTTTGAGGCTGCGTCCAACAAATTCTCCCCCCACCGCACTTTGCAATGGCTGAGGCCTGTGTTTTTTTACAGGACCCTAAATTCCACAGCGTCGTCTTCCAAACTGGACGCTTTTTCAGTTTGCCACAAATTAAACTTTGGGTAAAACGCTCAGTTGTTATTTACTTAGCCATCAGGCCACAGTAGAGAAGGTGCGGGACTAATATCTCACTGGCTACTTAAAAACACTGGAGGACTTTTACGGTCGCCCTGCCTTTACCTGACATCCCCAAATGAACACCTTGCTCAGAGGGAAACAGTTCTTGGAGTCACGTTTTGTTGATCCGGGATCTATGAGTTAACCAACAGTCAGCTGGAGTCAGGTACTTGCTTCACATTACTTTTGTGAATATTCAGTTTCGTGGCAACTAAAGCGCTAAGCTGAATCCCCACCCCCACAAAAAACGCTGTCCCCCTAAAGCGCTCTCAAGCGCTCCCAGCTGGATGTTTTCAGAAGAACGTCTGGCGTTTTCACTTGGCAAAAAATGCTTTAGTGGACAAAGCCCCTCAGACCTATTCAGCAGATCAGTATGACACTTAAAATGTATCCGTGTTGCTTTAGAAACACTCTGGGATGCCAGCTTTGTGAAAAGCAGTGGTCATATGGCGCTTATGTAGAGAATCAGAGTGATTGCACAGGATTAGACAGAGGAAAGGTGAAACTTTAGTTTCACCTTTCACATGCTTTCCTTCTATCGTTTAGGTTCAAAAGTACTTCTCTATATCTTCATGTTTTCCACATATGCAAACAAAACTTACAAATACATTACATTTCCTACACTGCTGGAAGAGTCGCTTTTAAGGTCATTGAGGGCATTGTGGCATCTGCATGTGTAAAAGGTCCTTTCGTCTTCCCTTCTCATCTCCTCCCTCCTTCATTCTTGTTTTCCCTCTTCCTCTTTATCTCCGGGTGAATCAGAGTAACATATGATTGTGCGGTTTGTGTGGGACAGTCTCAGGGGAGACTTAAGGGAGGGGGGGAAGCACATTCAAAGACTAAATTAGGGGAGAATGGAAAACCCTTTTAGAGTTTCTCCTTTTTTATTTTTTTTGTACTCTCTTTCTGTTGCCATGTCCCTGCTCCGTTCCAGACCACTGCTAATTTCCTCCCTCACTGTGGTATCCTCCTCTGCATCCTTCTCCTCTCTTTCGCCCCTGTCCCCTACTAAACAAAGAGGTCTGTGGTATCATTAACTGCCTTCTCTTCACCAACTCAAACATTTTTCAGTGTTTGGTAATGGCCTTGCACATGAATACCTTCAGCGATTCACACAGGACTCATTAAAAGGCTTTGGCAATGTTGATAGAGATGTTGGTGAAGATAATACTTGATATACACAAAGGAATGTACCACAGCAATGAAAAAGCACATGGCTATTTTCCATCCACTGAATACGCTTTCACAACTTCTTCTCACGTACTGTGGTTCTTGTGCATTTAGTTAATTAATAAATTAAGTTAGTTAACATGTTTGGAAGATAAACTGTGTTTCGTAGTGTGTGTTGCAGTGTGCGAGCCGAATGTCCCTGAAATTTATTCCGAAATGCTGGTGCTGCTTTTTAAGAAAGTGTTGTTGGCATTTAGGATTAATAATCATAAGAAGGGCATGTTGTGGTGACTGCAGCATTTGATTTGTGTGATATTTAGAGAAAATGTTGATGTCCTCTTAAAAACAAAATCAGAAAATTCTCTTGCAATGCCTTAAATGGAAAACTTGATCTTTTGAAATCTGACATTTTGAGTTACCAATTTAGGGTGAGGGATTAGTTTACCTGTCAGATTGTACTGAAGTAAAATTAAACTATAGCTTGTTAGAAAGCAAGGACTGCCACCATAATAATAATGGTCACATAATAAATGTAATGGTTCCTTTATATGGTTCCTTTATAAAGATGCCTTTCAAGATTTTGTGGGCACTTACTGACAATAATGTAGAGTAAAAGCTGTTATATAAAACACAAACCAGCACATTAGAAACAAATGTGCTGGTTTGTGGGAAAAAAAACACAGGAAAATAATCAAGCCTAATGAGCTAGAACAAAACCCACTGAGGATGCAAGGTGGGGTTTGAGTAACGTCTTAAATTGTCCAGGATTTCATGTTTTGGATGTTAGTTTGCAGAGTTTTGGAGTGTGGCTACAGAGGGCTTTGTCTCTCACAGGCTGCAGTCTGTGGAGAGAAACGGGCACCTCTCCTGTGTCTGAGGATAGGGGGGTTAGGAGGCAAGAGCGATGCTGAGGCACAAGACGGTAGAAGGGCTTGCAGGTGAGGTGGAGAGTCTTGTAGAGGAGTGTGATAGACATGTGCCTCTCAAGAACTCAGTAGGAAACAGCACTTTATTACAGAAGTTCAGGGGTGGAAAGAGAAATGCATGCTTGAGCGTTTTTAGCAAGAGGATTAGAAAATGAAACCCAGAGACAAGAGGTGTTGTGGAGGTGGAGGCATTCAGATTGATGTGTTGATCTGAGCAGTGGAGAACGCCTTGGGACAGAGAAGCTAGTGGGGCTTACTGATAGTAATTAACTGCTTTCCTTTGAGAGGCATGATTGGAACCAGGAGAGGGCAGTGCCACAAACATGCATTGGGTAAAGTGGGTGAGCAGAACACTGCAGCATACAATATCAAAGGCAGTGGATGGGTTGAAAAGGCCAGCATCTTTTGCACTGAGGAATTTGTTAGTGATCTTGATGAGGACAATCTCAGTGCTGAGCTAAGCCTGGGTTGTAGGTTGTAGAGTTCATGATTGGACTTATAATGCTGGATCTGTGAAGCAGCTGCTGCAAACTCAAACTTTCTGAAGTTTTCTTTGTTTTCTCACTTTCTAAAAATGATCATCTGAAGCACAGATTTAAGACTTGACATGAAACAGAGATGCCATGTCAGCATTTACCAGTTATGTTTACTGGTTTTTAAAAAAAGGCTATCGGCTCATGGCAATGACAGTGAGCACAGTTCATGAATATTAACAATAGTTGAGCCCTGGACAACATGTCCCCTCACATCAATTTGCTTGTCAGCTACCATTAGCTTTTAAACCGTCTCTGTGCAAATGGGTCTGACACTTTTGTCTGTTGCAAAGGATGGACAGGAAGGGTGAGGTGAGCTGAATAGATGAGAAAGAGTTTATTTTTTTCTTCTTTTGGATTGTGTCTTTGAAAAAAAAAAAGAAGAATGGCTGGATTCATTGCCAGGAAATATTCTTTTGTGAGTATTTTGGGACTTGGCTGCTCTTAACCTTCCTCTCTTCTCCGCAAGGTGCTGAGCGTACAAAAGCTTATCGTTGTTCTTTCCTATACTTTCCAACTTTTGTTAATCTGAAAGAAGCAACCCTGTCCTGCTATGTTTCAGGGGGAAGAGCAAACTGTCTGTGCCTCAACCCCTAAAATTGCTTCTGATGAGCAGAGCAGTCTTCCACTTCAATTCAAGTGTAGTGACATTAAAAGTAAGAACTGTGATCACTTTGCTGATCCCCTTAGATTTCATGTAGTCCCATCACTTAAACGTGTGAGACATATATATCTGCAATTCGCCACTTGTTCTTTGGCTTTACAGTTCAAACAGATGATGTGAGTAACTGATCGATTTAAGGTGGTGCACTGCAGAGAAAAACGTGTTTTTGTTAGTTTTGAGATCTGGTTTTCAGACTAGTGGAAAGAAAACATCCATAATGCACTGCGCATTTACTGCATAAATATACTGTATGTGCTTTATTTTAAAAAATGCGTTGTCATAACATAAATAATCTGCTGGGGAAGTTTCATGATGGCATCTGCACTAGCTACTTGAAAGTTTTTACCTTGTTCCTGTGTAGTTTCTCCCCTAAACATACAGTAAATAAACAATTTGAAGTTCATTGGCCTGCTGCATTCAGGGTTGACTTGCTCTTTATCTCTCATATTATGCACAGTGTCACCCTCAAAATGTTGTAACTATAGTTGCACCTATGACTCTGCATGCCAAACTTCCACTGTTTGAATTTTAAATGCAACTCGAGCTGTGACCTTGAACTCGGTCTTAGACCCATCGTGTGTTCACTGGCTCAGAAGACGTCTCTTCCTTTGATAGCTGTTTATTCAGGTCAGAAAGAGAGAGGCAGAAGGAGGGAGAGAGATCCCACACTACTAAAAAAAACAGATTGGCCTTGTCTGGCTCCGAGACAAGCTTTTCAAACTTTTCTTTCACTCTTCTCGCTAAGACCGGCTTTCTTCTCTCCTTTTCTTCTGTCCCTCTAATCCGTCCTTCTGCCTATTTAGAGGTGAACAGCGCAGCGTGAAAGAAAGAGAAAGTGTTTTTGTGTGCTTGACGGGTAACCCTCGCCCTTTTCAAAAGGCAAACAGGGAAAAGCTGCCATCACTATTGGCATGAAGGGATCTTAAAACAATGGCCTTTTCTGCCACTTTATTAACACTGTACAGACTAATGCAGCAGCACTCCTCTTTCACCCCGCTCGTTTTCTGTCCGTGTTTCTTTCCTCGAGCCAGATATTCAGACGATTAAAAAGAAAAAGCAGCAAGCTGGGAATTAAAGGGGCTGTAAAGGGTTAGACAGCCTTTGTCGCAGTCGTGATTTAACAGGTTTTTTCCCTCCGCTGCTATTCAGGCGTTTTTTGTTGTTATTTTGCAGCTGACCACCTCTCTCTCAGATATACAGATATTTAAAACAAAAACAGAAGCAAAGCTTGGATAGCTGGAGCAGGAGGGGAGATTGTTCGGAATTCTCAGACCTGCGAATTTCCGTACCGTGTGCTTGGAGCCGAGTGGGGAGCGACTGAAAGGAAAAGCAGAGGAAATGTGGAAGTCGAAAACATAACAAACAAGCAGAATGTCTGGACGGAGGTTGGGGAGTATGGGGAAAAAAAAGTACGGTGGAAAGAGTCCGATGAGGTGCGAAGTTTGATTGAGGCGCGAGAGTGAAGCTTGTCCCTAAACAACAGTGCTGTCGTTGTATTTTGTGTGTTTTGCTGGGAAATGAGGTCATTAAAATTGGTAACACGCAAAAGTGGAGAGCAATCAGACACGTTTCCGTTTACAGTCCACATGTGGTCCGAGTTTAACTCTGCGACAACTGCAGGCTCAGGCCCGGCCTATTAAAAGTCCTGCCTTTCACGGTCTTATTCATACATGTCTCACTCGCGCTGCCTGCATTAGTCACTGCAGAGTATATACAGTATTTACAAGGGACAGCTCTATAGCACCTTTCACAACCTCACAGTGTCGACTCAGGAAACAAACTGGCCTTATCGGGGGCAGACACACAAAGCTGTTCAAGCAGCAGGGTGGCGAGGTATGCATAAGTGCATGTGTGTATGTGTGCGGAGGGGGGTGGCGGTGGGAGGCACTTCCTCCTATTCTTCTGCTGTTGAAGAGTTCCCATGAGCGCCCCTGCCAGGAGCTACAGTGTGGCCTGAGCGGGCTGAGCCAGCGCCAGTCTCGCCTACATGACGCCGTCACACACTCACACAGCTGATCTCAGGCACTGCTGCAACTTCTGCTGTTCAGGCCACAGGGCGAGGAGCTGGGCCGCGTGGTGCAGGATACAACAGATGGAAGAAGAAAGAAGAGAGATGAAAAGAGGAAGGCTTTGAGTGAGAAAGGGAAGTCAAACACATGAAGCTGAGGTTGGCATGAAATTGTAGGTACAAAGAGAGGCAAAAAAAGATGATTCTGCACAGATGACTGGAGTCAGAATAATAATACATTTTGAGTTTGGAGGTCAGTGGCAGTGTTTTTGCAAAGAGGACGGGGAAACTGAGACTCATTTACGGCAAAGCTGGTGCAGCGTGAACGCCCGAAGTATCCAAGGAGCATTTCTCTTCCACAGATTCCTGTTTGTTACCCAGCGAGGTAAGGGACACTCTTGCCACCTAAAGCCACCTCAACTAAATTCCCTACAGCCTCTGCCTGGGCAGCTGTCACCACCAAGATGATCCATAACACCCTAAAGTCCACCCAGCCATCGGAGCAAAGCCCCAGGAGAACAAGCTCAGCGGCACAAAGGAAACTTTGGCGATACTCGGGCTGCAGGAGTGCTGGCCAGGTGGAGAGTCACCGTCGTAGTGTGTGTGTATTGGCTGCGGACTTGAACACAGGAGAGGGAGGAGGAAGAGGAGGTGGTGTAATACACACCATCCACGGGCTGTGTCACCTGTGCATCGGATGTAGGCTGCCTCAGGTGTGTCTGAGTTCAAGTTACAGAAGTGAGAGAAAGGGAAGGCTGTGGTGGAAGAGGGAGTGGGAATGGGGAGTGCTTTAGCTGCACGGTTGCAACCTGTGTGTGCGAGTGAAACCCGAGTTAACAGTTTTAATAGTTCTGATCTTGGAACAGCGCTTTCATAATTTATCTGCAACAGATGAATAAAGTTCCCAGAATTATAGCACTCCAGCAGCGTAGATAGTTTTTGATCTTTCTAACACAGAAGCAGAATATAAAATATTGAAGTGGAAACATCCTTGTTTGCACGCTGATAAAAAAAGAAAATGCACTTCCAGCCAGAAGAATAACTGCCTGCGAGCAAATGCAGGCGGTATGGTGGTGTGAGGGTGGGCGGCGGGGGGGTTGTTTTTCTTGAGGTAAGAGACCCAGGAGACACATATTTAGAACAATATGAACTGACACTTTTTTGTACACATTTAACATACAGATCAAAATAAGTCAATCAGATGTGAGAATATAAGAATATAATGTTAATGACTCCGAATAAAGATTAATCAGATTTCTGCATTTAGTGTCTAACGAGACTAAAAGAATAATGACTGGAAGTTAATTTTGAGTCCGAACTTACATGATGAAAATTCAGCGAGACGTTAGTCAGATAAGGGTGTGGGTGCGTTTTGCTTTCTTTAGTCAGTGAACATACTGACCCAGATCACAGTGTCCAGCCGTATGTGATTGGTAAGTTTTATTTACTTACCCCTTCTCCTGCACTGTTGGAAGTAAACAAGACAAAACTGTTTCCAACTAAATGTTAGGGCTGTAAAATAAAGGCGTTAGTAATAAAACTTTGCAAATGATTTGAATCATTCACACCTGTTTGAAAACAATAAAAAGACAAGGAGTTGGGAAAAAAGGCTTTTGAAAGGACAAAGTTGATGTTCATTTTCATTAAAAATATTGAAATGAGAAACAAAAGGTGTGCTATCATCAGATCTATATTGATGGTGATTGTGGGTCACGCAAGGATGAGTGAAAAAAAAGAAAAGCACATGCATGAGCACTCTTCTGCTGGGTTCATTTAAGTTTGTTACAACTAACTTAAAATCCTATTTTTTATTCTAGTCCTTACTCATTATGATTGAGTTATTAATTCATCAGTAAAGCCCTGCTTATACAATTTAAATATTTAATGCATGCTGGCAGCATGTCCCATTCATTTTTCTTCATTTATCTCACTAATACGTCTCGTGATTGATGGAGCAAAATATGAAAAATCATTGATGGATTATTTCCAGGCTCCTCTTTTCTAAAAATAATCCTCCTGATTTCATTTAGAAGTGGAAAAAAAAGGACATCAGACGGCTTTCTAAAACAGACCAGAGGTAGTCCAAGTGATTGGACTCGGCTATGCTTACAAATTTAATTAACGCTGTAAAGGCTATGGATTCTGGATGAATCAATCCAAATTAGGCAGCTCTGAGAGCTCGCTTAAAAAGGACAAGTATCTGAACAAGGAAGAGATAGAAAGGGATAGATGAGACAGCAGACTGGCAGTCTGTGCCGCACTTCTCTCCATTGTCAGTCCCATTCTTTGCTTTTCTCAGATTTCTGTCACGTATTCGGTTTCTGCTCTTTCAAAGTGTTTATTGGTGGTTTGTTGTTTGTCTTAAATTCCAGGGAAATGCTTTACTTCAGACCAGCTGTTCCTCTTTTTGTCGCTTAGTTTGTGATCCGTTTTATCCCCTTTCATAGTGTTTTTGTAAAAAACAAAACAAATCCTGGTTTAGGTGAAGAGAGATGGTTTCTTTTTCAGTTTTTAACTGATTTTGATTGAATTTGATTGCTGTCTTCCTACAAAAATATAGACCTACACACACAAAGCACTGAATTAAGTTTAGTTTAAGAACTTATCACAGTCGCCAGTGAAGATATGCAGTCATTAGTCTACCAGTTTAAACGTGTCAGTGTTTTTTGTAGGTTGCACTGACATATTCTCCTTCTCCTAATCCCAATTACATAGTTTATGGATGCTCCAAAGGCGAGTGTTTTGTATTTTTCAGTTACTGAGGAAGGACAACAACTAAAAGATTGAATGTTTGGCACATTAGTGAAACGTGTACAAAACTGTGCATCAGTCACATTTGCTTTTTTTTCTTTTTAGGGCAGCGACAAAGTCTGCCGTATTTGTCCGTGGCATGAAAGTCTTTTTTGTAGCAGTGTATTTTCGGAGGGGACGGATTAAAGTGACTCAAGGTTAAAGGAATATGGTGACACGAGGCATAAAATCGGTGGACTATAAGAAACCGCAATGGTAGTCGACATTTCAGGGTCGTGCCGAGCTTCGGGCCCCTGAATAATCAGTGTATTTCTACAAGTTGCTGCATCTCGCTCATGGGCAGACTTTGTAATTTAGGAGCATGTACATGTTTGCTCTGCTGTAGGAATAAAAAAAAGAAAGAAAGGGCGAGCGAGCGGGGATGTCTGTGTGTTTTGGGCCCCCCGGTTTTCAGCAGATGACATGGAAAGTGAGATGTTTTGGATGGAACTTTGTTGACTTTGGCTCAGGCTTTCGGGTGCAGGTATTTGAATGTTTGGCAACACAAGAGACAGACAGACAATGTGAAAGATCCATCAGCATTTGTGCCTGTGTGCGTATGTGATACTTTTCAATGGACAAATATTGGTCCTCTCTACTCTACTCTGCAAACCTGATTGGACAACATATTCCAGTAAAATCACTTCGTATCGATTATTTGAAATGTTCATGTTTATTTATTCATTTGCAGAATTAAAACCCTACAAATAGCTATAGAGCACAACACAGTTCTTACCAGCACCATCAAAGGATCAAAGGTTAAATCGAACTCGATATGAAATAGGTTCTAGTGATTATTCATGAACTTCCTGTTGTATTGACTTTTTTGGATCTATTTTTTGCAATGTAAAACTAACTTTTTACATTAATGGGGGGGAAATTAAAGTCTTTATCAGCTGCCTCTGTACACTGCATATATAAAATCTGGCTAAATGTTAAGTTAATTGGCAGTCTGACTGTTTTTTCCCCTTTCCCTCAGCTAATGGACAAAGAATCTTTTTATCTCAACAGTTGTTTTTCCCACTAACTCAGCTAATTGGCTTCAATGGGAATCTGCTGTCAAGACAGTTTTAGCAGGAAGTAGAAGCAGAATACAAATCATAAATCCAATTGTCCCGTAGCGAGGAAGGAAGTTGATCATTTTGCTTACGTGCTACTTTTCGTTTCTCAGGTAGCAGGGGAGAGAGTGATTTCCTATCACCGTATCACAAAATGCTCATGGTGTGTGTGCGCGTGTTTTCTGCAGGTGACCATCCTTCGAGGAAAGGATGGATACGGATTCACCATCTGCTCGGATTCTCCTGTGAGGGTACAGGCTGTTGATCCAGGCAAGTTTTACACGCACGTTGTTAGATACACGAAACCCAACTGTTCCTAAAGGATCCATTGTTCAAACTGTGGGTCTTTAAATACTCGGAAACATGACAAAACAGCGCTGCACTTTTCTTTGAGCCTGCCTTTTATATTTTTGATGGACGGGTTTGATTCAACATCAGAATCTGAGGTTTTTCCATGTTTTTCTCGCTGACTGCCAATGACAGATTTCTGTTTTTAATAGTATTTGTATAACATGAGGATATGCCAAAATAGTGTAGTGCTAAACAACATACTATAAATTGTATATGTCAAGACAGGGGCCTTCTTGAGTCAGAAATGGCTTGGTGTTTTCCTCTGTTCCATTTTACATTTGCTGTATAAATACTCTGTTTGCCTTTGTGTCCCATTGATTGACCTGAGTTTGACATCTCTCCCCTTTTCTGGCATGTTGCCTTTATTCAATAGCGCCGTGGAGAGAGAAGAGAAATGTGGGGAAAGAGGGCAGGGAAGCAAAGGTCTGGTCAGCTGATGACTCAACTGCTATTGACATTTTCTATTAGTGTGCCCCCTTAAGCTATCAGATTGCCCTTTTAATTTGGTATGTCATAATTACGTGATGCATTTGAAGTTACATCATCAGTGTGTGGGGTGGAGGGGCTCGTAAAATGACCACTATTACCAGCTCAGTCGGTTGAGTGTGGCAGTAGATGAACTTCCACCATCCTCACACTGCCACTCTGAAAGGAACTAGAGTGAAGGCATCCAACGGGGATAACTATATCATCCTGGCACCCATCAACCCTGGAAGCCAGGTACCGCAGAGTGTGGTGGGCTGCATCTTCATCATCTTCTCCGTCCTCCTCATCCTCACCATGGTCATATGGTGGCTCATCCTAGATATGTCTCCTTACCTTACATCCCTGGTGCTGATAGATAGATGGACTGTATGTACAGTATGTCTGGGCCATTTGGGTTACTGCTGTCTCACTGATTTGTGATTTATAACATGTTCAGCTCAGTCGGTAGAGTGCGGCAGTTGAGAGCAAGGCTGTCTGTTAGATAGATACCTTTGAGTTAAGCCCCCATGTTGGGAAGTCTCTTCCCAGTTGTCATGTCTTTAATTAAGATGCTGTGTCCCAAGCTAATAATGTGTGAAAAGTTTTCAAAACAAGCATTTCGACGTGTGGTCATGATTTTATTGCTTATGCCCTGCAGGGATTTGCCATTATGAATCTCGAAGGCTAAAGAAACAAACTTGCACATAAAATACAAGCTACAGCTCTGGTGTGTGTTAATGGTTCTTGAGAGTGTGCAATGATGCAAACTTTTTGTTTCCATCTTTTTACTTTGACAGGGGGTCCAGCAGATCAGGCTGGTCTGCAGCAGCTGGACACTCTCCTGCAGCTAAATGGTCAGCCAGTGGAGCAGTGGAAGTGTGTGGACTTAGCCCATGCTATAAGGTAAAAACAACACAAACAAAAACAGGCTTATTGGCAATTAAATGTTGCAGAATAACTTTTCATGTGCATATCCACAACTCTAGGATGAAAATTAGGGAAGTTATTAGAGAGGTTTAGAGGTTTTCAGAGATAATTGTTGCATCCAAATTGAGTTACAGATCAGTTTAAGCGGCCCTCTAAGCTAAGCCTGTGGTGTTTACAGAGCTTTCATTTCAGAAGCTGAGATTGTCAGAAACCAAAAGGAAATCCATTTACACTGAAGCGATGTGGGAATAGCTCTGCAATTACACGTTATGAAGTCAGTGATTTATCAGCACTCAACAGCATAATCTTAGTTGAACTTTTAAGGGTTTGATCCTCTGTTTTCTTTTCGATGAGCTGTCTCATTCCTACAGTGATGCAGTTTAAAAACAGAATGAATTAAAGTAGGTTTATTTCTGTATTGGAATCTATTTTTTACAGACATGCAGTAAGTATCAAAGAGTCTGGTTTTAATGCGTATTAAATGTGTGGTTTCAGGGTTGCTTTTCATCCAGATGTTTTTGTTTTTGACTTTTAATGTATATTATAGATATAATTCATTTTGCCGTGCAAATTGAGGCATGTAAATTCCACTTGTCTGGCTTTTCTTAACCATCGTTACTTTGCTTTGTTTCAGGAACAGCGCCAATGAAATCACAGTGGTAGTGTGGCGAACTGGTCCTTCGGCTAAACCTAGTTTTGAGGGTCTCATCCACCGACCCTCCTACAAACCCTCCACCTCAAACTATGATGCCCCATCACCGCCCACCCGTAGACGTGTACCAGATGTCAGCACAAGTAAAACCCCCCCAGCTGTGCCGCCACTCCCAGCCCACCACCGTGCCACTGCCGCACGCAGGCTACTGGTGAACGGCTCTGAAGCTGGAAATAGCGGCGGTGTAGGCATGGGGACCCTGGCGTGGGGGGCCCAGGGAGGGTCGGCCGAGGAGCTGGACGGGAAGCCGCGGCACCTCCACCATCCTCACACTGCCACTCTGAAAGGAACTAGAGTGAAGGCATCCAACGGGGATAACTATATCATCCTGGCACCCATCAACCCTGGAAGCCAGGTACCGCAGAGTGGTGGTGGGCTGCATCTTCATCATCTTCTCCGTCCTCCTCATCCTCACCATGGTCATATGGTGGCTCATCCTAGATATGTCTCCTTACCTTACATCCCTGGTGCTGATAGATAGATGGACTGTATGTACAGTATGTCTGGGCCATTTGGGTTACTGCTGTCTCACTGATTTGTGATTTATAACATGTCGTGAACACTACATACTGTGCATATAGTTCACTGTCATGTAAATATGGAGCAATAGACTGAAAACCAAGAGGATAAAACAGCATATAAAAAGAGAGCTGGTAATAACATTATATGCCTGTATTATGGGGAAACTTTTGCTGTATTTCTTTCTTACCTTGTGCCAGACATGGTTCATATTAGAGAAACTATGCATATATATGCCTCAATTAAGTTATCTAGCAGATTTTCTCTAGACACAAGAATTTCAAAGCAGTTCTTTAAAATCAAATAGTGCTTGCATTTAGGAAGGAGAAAGAAAGAAGAAGGAAACACATATTTCAACATAATATCCAGTGTCTGTATAACATGCATGTACATGAACATTAGGACATGTATATGACATTTTATACAGCATGCACTTTCTAGTGCTTAACAGATTTATTAGACCACCACCCAATAATAACATTTATGCCACAGCTGTGCTGTGTTAACAGTGTTGAAATTGACCAAAATTGTTTTGATTTCTGTAACGCTAATTCACCAGTATGCACAAACTCTTTATATAAAATGTACATTTTTAATGTTTATAATAACAGTTCAATATTTATCCAATAGTTATCCATACATTTTCAAAATTAGCATTTTGCAAAGAACAGAAAAAATTGTAAAGCTCATGATTATTTTTTGATTACGATGTCAAATTATAGATATCTACTTGGATTTCTGCGCAGAAAAATTAGTTTTAGTGGTCAAAAGTTATGCTTCATTTCTGACTCCTGAGAGAAGTCCAGTGCGCTGGCATTTTGTTATCTGATTACAAATAACAGTTTCAAACTAAATTTTGTTGAAAGTTTCCTTGTTTTTATGACAGGTGGTCTAATACATTTGTTAAGCATGCTTTTTTTTGCATTCAGTGATCTTGTATATGAGGTAAAAGCTTTCATCATGAAAACAAAATAAAGCAAAGTCAACAAATCAAAAAGACTGATCTGAATTCCTAAGCTAACCGTACAATACTAACCCACTAACTAGATTCAGAATGGGTTTGAGACTTTCTTTTTCTGATATGAATCTAAGTATCTTAATGGTTGCTCAGCTTACACAAAACTAACTAACTGTATGCAACTGGTGCAAACACGTAGAGTCTCTGTGTGTCCTTGCTTTTGAGTCTACCAAGACAAAGCTCTGTGTGTGTGTGTGTGTGTGTGTGTGTGTGTGAGTGAGTAATCTGTGTGTGGCTACGTCATGAGGTATGCACCTTTGTCCTTTGCAGATCTAGGTTCAGTTAATGGCAGTGGTACCAAATTACCAAATTATAAGGGAGGGAAGGCAGGCAAACTCAGAAAAATTATAGGCATATTGAAGGAAGAGACTTCAGCTTTGGGCAAAACAGGAACATGCCAGCACAGTGAAGCTGGCCTCCCTTACAAATAGCTGCAACTTGTATCTCAAACAAAGGAGGCAGAGACTGAGGGGATTCTGTTTTGGCCTTGCTAAATATACTAAAAGCCCTGTGGAAATGGGTCATGTTAGTGGCATACCACACAGATACAAAGAAGGCGCTTTGAAAACCAGCACTAAAGAAAATGAAATAGTTATCCAAATA
>NW_005187403.1:9800347-9806651 GCF_000239375.1 Pundamilia nyererei | reverse complement strand
ATATATATGAACATTTTGGGACTTTCCAAATCCCTCTCCACCTGCAGATTCCTAGCCCTGCACCCTCACTAGATTGTGATATGTTATGACAAGCAGAAACCATTACTGCCTCGGTGGGTCCAGCCTAAAATTCAAATGGGCTCAAAAGTGTCCTAGAAACTAAACCGAATGCCATGCAAGAAACAAACAAACAAATGAAAATGCAGAGATGCAGAGACTGGATAGTCAAAGAAAAAGAGACGAAAACTCAAGGCACACACACACACACACACAAAACAGGAAAGACAAAGAGTATGGAATAAATATGGTAAAGAACCGCATTTCATAGTGAAGTATACAGAATATATTTTTTTAAAATGACAGTTGATCTTTTTATAAATATGTCTTGTTGCATCATCATCATCATCAGTATCAGTATCAGTGTCGGGATAGAAAGTTAAGATCAGATTTAATACATTAACCTTTGTCATTGTTCTTGCATGTCTAGATTCATGTTTAGAATGTTAACATTTTCATTTTTGTTTTATTTAGATTGTAATTTTATGTTAATCTCATATTATTCTGCTTTCAGATCTTGAGGCCCGTTTACTCAGACAAGCAGGGTACATTAGGTAAGTCGTGTACTGTATATAATATTAATACCTGTTTAAATTAAATGACTGTTTTGTTAAGTGGTCTGCTGAGTTTGTAGATCAGCTTCTATTGTAGAAGGCAACCTAACAGCCTCAAACTAAAGTATTAAAGGACAATTGCTCCAAAATATGTTTTCTACATTACTTATTTCTTTGCATTATATTCTTGTGCTTCTTGTTGGATTTTGTTTGTTTCGAACAGAACAATCTTGCTGTCTCCATTCTTGCACTCCCTTCATCGTCAATCTTCATATTGAGGATTGATTGACTGATTGATACTACTTTATTCATCCTGAGTGAAATTGGGTTAAGGCTGCCAGCCTTGCCAGCGCCATCTTACCCTTCATAGATAGGATCATATTTGGAACAGTATCGATCTTAAGTACTGTTCATAATCTGTGTCTTCACTTTCTTTTTTGTCCCACAGCTGCGAGGTTAATCCCCACCCGACAGGCTCCTGTTCCTCAGCCGCAGAGTGGTGCTTTTTCTGGAGGTATGGGTGGAGTTGGTGGTGGCGGAGGCAGCGGCGGCGGTGGCGGTGTTGGTCTCTCCAGCCGTACCGGCTTCCTACGTCGATCTAACAATTCGAAGACATCAAAGGCGCCTCCTGCCTCCTCTAATGCAGCCAGCTACCAACAGCAGAATGCCAATTTCGCCAACTACCAGAACTGTACCATTGTCCGATCACATGCTCCGCATGCAAATTATGGATATGTTAAAGTGGCGCCCAAGATCCTTATCTTCCCCATCTTTGTTCAGGTACACCATTTTTTATGTGCCTGTAGATCTTGATTTGGTCGTATCGTTTGTTATTCTTTGTCTACGTTTTACTGGACACTGTATTATATACACTGAAGTCCTGCTGTTCTACTTATACTTACTGCCGAGAGTGAGATTTTACTGAACCAATCTATAGTCGTTTGAACCCAAGGCAAAAGAGTGAATAGATCTAATTTTTGAATGATCTGCTGCTATCATTGTTTCAGTAGAGAGTATAAGACCGGATATGCAGGGACTGGGCAGAGAATGATATGCAGAGGCCCCAGTCTGGACTTGAGCTGTGGATGTACCTGTTCTGTGGTATCAAACGAAACAGGCCACTGAGATACTCTGAAAAACAGTTTTCACAAGCTGTCCAAGTATGATGAATATGATTTATTTCCCCTTCCGCATTTGTGTCAAAAGGAAACAAGACATTTCAGGTTTGCAGTTAGGAAATATGTTGACCTTCATGTCTGAGGTTCTCGTGTTTTGCAAGTCATCCGTGAGCTTTTCACACGTAACACAGACTCGATCTACATATTTTTTTCTGCATTCTGTCTTTAGGCAATAGCACTAACAGCGGTAGTGTTACTGTATGAGATGTCAGGCTGATGTTTTCTGTACACATTTTGGATCAAAGAGTGTCAAAGTTCTGTGCAACCAATTCAACACTTACTTCCAAAATCCACTTTCTTCAGAATAAAACGGCAAATCTAAGTGGGGCTACTCCAAAGAGGCAGCTTCTGTCAAATGAAGCATCATCACTTAATAACTGCTTAGTTTTTCACATGTGCGTTATAGTGTGTTGACCGCAGTGAGATAACTCTTGCGCCTGCACTGACATGTCAACTGGCTTAGCTAGCTTGAGCTGCGATAAACTTTCACACTCTGAAAAACACTGACTGTGCTGTTACTTTCTTCATATAGAGCCATGTATACAAATGTGCAGCCCTGACCCTGTTTCACACGGTATTCAAATGTTGCACATGTTGAATTGGGCCTCTGTCACACCCTGGACTTGAGAGGAAGTCCCCTCCTCCCACGTTGCCATTCTATTTCATTTTAAGTGTCACTGTCTTGTCGTGCTCAACCGCACATACCGCCTCTCAGTTGCAACTTGCTTTCTGTCTCGACAGAATCAGTTTCAGCGGCGTTTCCCTCCATAGAAAAGACCTGCTTTTGCTTTTAAGCAGATCGATTGGATTTGGGAGCCAAAATGGATTTGGTACTGCAGCTTTTCAGCTTACAAATGACAGATGCAATATTATATTTTTGGATTTTATGTTGAAAAATGCTCAACATATGTTTAAGAGGTTAGGTTAATACTAAGCAGAAGGAAAATACTTTACAAGTACTATTTACCTCAATATTACAAGCATTAATGTCCCTAAAGCTGCTGGTTATGAATAACGGGATGAGAACTCGATTCGGTAATGTTGCGTCCTCATTTTTTCATGAAGCCTGTTGTTTTCTGTTGTTACAGCCTCTTGACCTCTGCAGCCGGACACTCATCATATCTGAAGAGATGATACTACATGAGAGCAAGCACCACTCTCTTAAGGTAAGGGCCAATCAAACAGAGTGTCTGTTTTTGCCCGTGCTCATATGAATGCATTTAATTATTTTTCATGCATATTAAAATCTGTCTATGTCTGCAAACCTAAAAACACCCGCTTGAAGCTTTTATTTTAATTTAATGTTCTGACCAAGGATGTAGTTATTGATTGAAACATCTAAAACATTATGCAGGATTTCATTAAAGGTGTCTCTGAGATGCATAAGCCGCTATTTCAAAGAACTCTTTCGTTTCACTGATACAATAAGATCTCTCCGACCAGTGGCAAGCATTCAGTTGGTTTGGTGCATCCTCCTTTGTGGTTTTTTTAATTTGGCCAAAGTGAAAGTGCCGTCTCACTGCCTTGATTCAGAATTTAAGCGAAATATATATTCGTATATATTTATATATATATCTATATATGTATATGTATCTGTATATAGATATATATATATATATGTGTGTGTGAAAGCATGCAAGTATAAGTGTAAAGCGACATCTCAGGAGAGGAATGAAGTGCAGGAGCTGTCTGAACTGGAGCTGTCCACATGAGTCAAGAAAATCAATACTAGATGAAGAAAGAGAGCAGCAAGGATCAGATTGACAGATAAATTGTGTTTTATGCATCAAACGTTGCTTTCAATGTACATTATTGAAAAATTTTATAAATACTATCAATTCAAAGTATTCCTATCCCTGTGACAAGTATGTAAAGTCTCAGAAATAGTCTGTAAATGTTGTTGTGTAATATGTATGAAATGTTATTCTGTAAAGATCGTATTAAATGCCAAATATCCATCGCTGATCTGGTAATGTAATCTTATAAAAGGCTTACATTTGCATGACCCCAATTAGAGTGCAGATTCATGGAAGGAAAAGCTTTGAATGTTTCCGCAGATGAGATGATGATGACATCACTGCAATAACCTTAAACTAGTTCACCAAAAACAGGTGGATATGCCTCGGAAATTTAAGGTGTTAAGTTGGTGTTTCAAATGTTTTATTTGAAAGAAGCACGTGAAACAGGTCTGTGTGGGCTCTAAAAGAAAAGCTTATTTCACTGCTGAATTCAGCTTTGGCCCTGTCACATAATCTCAGCTATACGCGGTAAAGCGGAGCCACTGCTGGCATCAAAGTATAATAATGGACTCTCTCTGGGGTCATGGATAAAACAAATATTTAGCAGGCAGTGTTTGTCGAGAGGGAGTTTCTCTCCACTCTGCCACTTTATACAGGCTGTTTTTTTTAATGATCTCTCTGTGTTGTTCCAGCTTTTGCTCTTTTAGTCTGGGAGGCAAACTAACATGCAGCACTTTAACATCTATAGACAAACACAAAACCTAAGCGGACCATTATATTTAGTGCAAAGTGAAACAACAGGATTTCACTGTAATCGTTTACATAAGAGATGCAAGTTGATTAAATCACCAGATTTTCAGGATGTATTGTATTATAGATAGATATATTATCAATAAATGTAACTTATTCGATTTACAAAACATGCTAGTTCTGTATATTCTTGAACATTATATGGAACATTTATGTTTTATGAGATTCTTTACTTAACTGTAAAGAGTATATTGCGAGTTATGTTTTTGTTTGAGACCCTGCGTTTCAGTATAGGTACATTACATTTGGCTTTTCTCCACGTTATGCTTCGCTCTGCTTAACATAGAAGTGTAAAGGGTGCGCCCGCTTCTCCGTTTGTGTGGGCTGGGATATTAATGCATAAGTGCTCAAGGATAAGAGATTAAGAAAATGGATGGAAGTCTTAATCAGACAAAATTGTTGCATGAATTATTGAGCTTTTTGGGACAGCAAGTATGTGTGGAAAATGTAAATATTTGAAGTGGATATTTGATTTTGTGCACAAGTTTGCGCAAATGTTATACATACTAAACATGTGTGCTTCTCTGTGTGAAAACTGCTGCTTTCATGCACTTTGTCCTTTACTTTTCACTCTTACTAGCATTCTCTTCCACCCACTCAGATTTACACACAGACACACACAGACACACACACGCACGCACACACACACATTAACCACATGCTGGCTACATCTGAAATACCCTCTGCTATCTTATCTCTCAGAGGAGGCCACCAAAGCAAAAGCATTGTCTTCAAATGTTGCCCATCTGCACGGATTACAGCTTATGTGTGTTGAGCTGCATGTTTGCACCTGCTTACGTAAGAGGTCTTTTTACCTTAATTTAGGTGTTCTCTTTCTTTTTCTTTTATCTTCTACTTGTTTATCTTGATTTCTTCCTCGTTTGACTTTTTGAAACTGTATGTGTGTTTTAAACAACTACAGAGGTGTTCATTGTTTCTTATAGTCATTAAATGCCTCATTCAGTTAATAAAAGATACATTTAGGACTACGTCAGTGTAGACGCATGGTTGATATTCAGACACCAAACCACTGTGTGGGAGGATGTATACATGTGACCAGGGCTCTGTATGTGTGAACTGCATTTCCTGTGCTAGGACATGATTCGGGGGAAAACTGCAGGGGGTGAAACCTGCCAAATATTCAGTGCTGTACGTGTAGTTAACTGGGTTGCAGGCTGATTTTGTAAGGTGGAAAGCCAAAGTGAGATCATCTGAGATGTAATGCGCCCCCACCCCCAGTTCTCACATCCTGTTCTCCTTCACCACCTTCTGCCCTCCGTCCCCTTCTTTTCAACGTCCTATTCTTCTCTTTTTAATATCCCCCCACCATGTCTTTTAGGTTACTGTGTTTGTCTACAACGACCTAATGCTGGTGACGAGAGAAAGCGAGCCAGGCCGATGTAATGTACTTCAGAGTCCCCTGTACCTCCGTCAGCTGCGACTCCAGGAGGGTATGTAAGCCTAAACACGGGAACCGTGATTCATAGATGTCTGAGACGTTGAGGTGGTTATATAGATCAAAAAAATTCTTCTTTTGTGCACCAACAGATTTCTCAACAGTCCCATAACAGCCAAAATCTGTGTGCAATCTGTGTGTGTATGTTATAAAGCTAAACCTTTACAATTCACCACAGAGTAAGAAAGGAAGTGTAGCACACAGAGGCTGTGCAACCAGAAATAAACACGGGGAGCTATGACTGCAGTAATACTTTCAGCTGAGTTTAACCAAAGGATATTTAGGGAAAGACTGTCCAATTTCCTGTTGCTTTGTCTTTTTATTTCACCTTGGTGTAAACAATCATCTCCTCTGCTGTTATGGAGAGAATAGTTTGGCCAGCATGGCCACGCAGAGCACAGACAAATCAAATAAATACGGCCCAGCGTAAATATCTGTGTTTAGAGCAGCGGGTGAGGACAGGGATGGGGTCAGGAGGCATTACTGGGACAGGGCCGGGTGACGGGGGGG
>NW_005187403.1:9770320-9800288 GCF_000239375.1 Pundamilia nyererei | reverse complement strand
CAAGCTTTATGCTTTGTGATCTGTTAATGTGATAACAAAAAATAAGGGAAAGGCTGTCAGAAGGAGAGTGTGTGTTCTGTACCAGATCAGTGTGGGGGAATCACCATGTAGGTTTTAGGGCGGCCTGAGAGAACCACAGAAGCACTGCTATGATTAGGATGAGGATTACGAGTTCTCGCTTTCTAATATGATTACAGTTATATTAAAAGAAAAGTAACATGAAGGTAAAAACAGGGTGCAAAAATCTTGGTTTTCACTCGGTAACTAAAGCAGGTGTGAACCAGCATTGTACATGTATACAAAGTACAAGAAATGTTGCTGTTTCTTAAGTAGAATTAAGTAGAATAAAGCTAAACTAATAAAAGAGTAATGAAACTGATTCCTTTCTTCCAGAATTTGAAGTTTGAATTCTCCCAGCACAACAAGCCATATCTGTTTGGCTGCTGTAGTAAGACAAAAGAGATGGTTTTATGTTAGTAAAACAGCACACTAAGAGTTGATTTCAATACATATCTTAAGACCTTTAGTTGAATAAACTTGAAAAGGCTACCCAGCTTTTTAAAATTATTCATTTATTTATTATTTTTTACAGTTTTGTTTTCTATAGAACAATCAGAGCTCACTCTCAGTATTTTCACAGTAACTGTATATTGGATCTAATCATTTCTGAGTCCTAACTGCTTTGTTTTTGTAGTTTTGTAGTTTTTAGTTTGGACTACTTGTACTTTTTCATTTTTAGAGTTTTATTCCCCTAAGACAAGAAGATTAAAACGATAACAATAGATAATAGGACATGGAGTAAAATCAAACCGAATATTTAAAAACCTTTTAAACTTGTTATCGAAAATATAATAGGTCTTTATCATCATTGTTCATGAAAACAATGAAAATACAAAAACATGCAATAGCGTGAACATGACAAAAGGTAAGTGTATACAAAGTGAGGTAGTGTATACAGAATAACAGTGACATGTTTTTAAAAATTGCACTTCCTGCTCTTTGGGTAAAGATTTATTACTCCACCGCTGTAAGGAGGGGAGGAGGGGCAGTGCTTTTTACTGCCAGTGAAAAAAGATGTTTTATAATCTTTTGGTTTTGGACTTGATTGATCTGACTTTCTTCCCAGAACGTCGGGGTTAAGAATAGGTGATGTTTAGAGTGGGTGTGGTCCAATGTGATACAGCTGGCTGTCTTTTGGTTTTGGCCAGGGAGGGTAGAGAGTCATCCCGATGATGTGATCTGCTGCCTTCACCACCAGTTGTAGGTCCTTTCTGTTCTCTCCTGTTCAGCTGGTGAACCACACCGCACAGCATGAGGTCATAAGGCTTACTATTGTTGACCTGTGGAAGTTGGCCAGCAGGTGGTAAGGGGGGGCGAACATGCTTTAACTTCCTCTAGAAGTAAAACCTCTGTTTGGCTGTCCCCACCTGATGGGAGATACATGTGGTCCAGGTGAGGTCAGCTGACATGTGAATACCAACAATCTACGTCCTCACTGTGTATGCAGAGTGCTGAGTGTGTTTCCTGAAGGCCTCTATCGTTTCCTTGGTTTTTGTTGGCACCGTTGTTTCCTCTCAGTAGGCAGTTTCGTCATTGGCTGATATCAGGCCTACTATGGAGGAGATTTTACGATGGAGTTTGTGTCAATTATTTTTCATGTTGTAACAATGGACTGAATAATGGACTTGCTCATGAAGTCATCCACTGATTTGTGGACCATAGTTTTGAAGTTTAGCATCATTGACATTCATTTGCCAGCTTTGTTGTGTATTTTTTGCAATCAATTCGATCAATGTTCAGAAAAGCGCTAACTGAGGTCATAATTTACGAGGGAAGCAGGATTGTTTTCTGGACAACCAGATCTCTTTTTGAAGCCAGAGCATTTGTGGATTTCTGACTGTTAGAACTAATATAGGTCCTTCCATCTTTTACACTCCTTTATTGACAAGTTTTGGTAAAAACTTTGAAATCATTCTTTCATTTTAACAAGCTGTTAAGTCAGAAATATTTGTGACACATTTTTTGACAGGGATGAACTGAAATAGGACATATTAACTAGTTTTATTAATTGCAGCATTACATTGGAAATGCATTGTCACAGGATTTGACTGAATCTAGTAGCACTTCTGAGCTGTTCTTCTCTGTAGACACTGCTCCTCCTCTGGTCCAGTTCTGACCTCCATCCTGCACCCAAACAATCAGTGATCAGCAGGGTGGGGATTCAATTGAGTTTGCGTGTCTGTGTGTTCTTCATGAGAGGACACACACACACACACACAAATCTCCACCCTGAACCCTGTCATTGTTATTTTGCTTCAGCAGCGTCACTCAGGAAAGAGGCGCCGGGGGATTGTGTTTGTTTCAGTGAGGGTGTGTTTTATGCATTTGTGTGTGCGTGTAAGGACACAGTACACGTTCAGTAAAGGGGCTTTCCTGTGTTCCTGCCACCCCAATACTAGGCAGAGGAGCGTGGGAAACAATGAGAGAGTAAAAAACACATGTAAAGCCAAAATTACACTGTGTCAGTCTAAATATTGTTATTACACTTAACAAGCTAACAAGACTAACGCTCACCATGATGTGAAACCTTCTGACTCTTGAACCAAAATTCTTTATCTTTTACTTTCTTGGTACCAGGTAATCTCATCTTTTTCTTCAGTCGATTAACGAGAAAACTTGAGTGATTGTAAAGAACTGCAAGTATTATACCTCAGACAGCATTGTATCATGGTTTTCTTGATCCACTTCCATTTCAAATGATAACTTTTTGGAAATTAAGTACAAGTTTAAAAAAATTCTATCTTTTAAGAAATCTTTAAATTGTTACAGGATGTCTCCATTGGTATTATTCTCTAATTTAAACTTAAACCTTACTCATATTATTAGCTTTTTACAATCCTGTGCAGTATGACAGCACTCTGCTTTTTGACATCAGAAATATATCCAACAGTGACCTCTGCTGATGCTTCTGCACATCACACGGGCTTTGGTTATACACTGTAGTGGTTCATTATAATGTGGAGAAAAATTAGAGCCAAAAACAGAACAAAACACACACAAAAAAGCAGCAGGAAGAGTTTTGGGCCTCCGTTGTTGTTTCCTACTGTCACTATTCAGAATCTGGATTCACACATGGCCTTGTAAGTATAGAAAACATGTGTCAATTTGTGCTTCAGAGAAGAGATAAAGTTTTGAATACTGTTTCTCAGTGTTGTTGGACTGAAAAATGACACTTCCTCACAGAAGCTGTTGCATCACAATGACACCATAAAACACCATACAGTCTTCTCAGGTTGGCAAATACGGCCTTCACACAGATGATAAGACGTTTTTCTGCTACAGAGCATTTAGGAAGGTTGTAGGTTATGGACCTGGCATTTTGTATTTCTTAGACTGCACATAAGCAGGGGTTTCTTCCTGTGTATATTTGACCGTAGCTGACTCATCATTTTTGGTTGTCACGTCCTGGTGAGATTTAGTTCAGAACCACTTGATTAGGTTTGGGGAAAGACTATGGCTTGGGGCATAACAGATGCAGATCACATGCTGAAACCTTCTCCTGTATGTCCTTTGTTACATCTTCTGCTTGAATAGTGGTTTGCCTGAAAAAAAGCCAAAAATGACTAGAGATTTTAAAGCCACAAGGGGTCGCCTAAACAAACATTGGCTTTAACCTCCTCAAGCAATCGCCCTACGGTATTTTGCAGTTTTTCTGGTTAGGGTGGGCTCCTTTAAATGTATTTAAAGGTAATCTGAGCTACTAAACTTAAATGGGGGTTAAAACTGAAAAGATGATCATAAAGAGGAGGAAAATCCCCGTTTAAACAGCATTTTGATTGTAAATTCTTTCAACGGAAAGTGAAGAGAGGTTGCTACTTCGGCTTCTTGCTCACTTCTTCTCAGCTGACAGCTGTCTCATTTGGTTTTGTTAAACAGAGTAACAGAAATCATCAGACACAAACCCACATAGTCCCAAAGTGTGATTTGACCATCCAAAAAGCAATTATGATGGAACATTCTGGCAACTCTAACACTGCTGCAGCCAGAGGGGATTGGGCTTCAACCAGCGCATTAAACACTTCTTTCCTCTTTCTTGCTCTTGTTTGTAAGTTTATGAATAGACACGGGGGAGTATTAAATATGCTGGTTGGGTTAAACTTAAATCAGTGTTTGTGACAGTGCAGTTACAAACTGTTATGTATTAATCTTCTTTCTGTCGAAGTTAGAACATTTCCTCTGAAAGGTTGGGTTCTTTTTCTTTTTTTAATCCAAGCAATTTCCCACTAATTTCCAATGGGTCATGCTCAATTAATAAAAAAAAGTGCGCCAGTGAACATCAGAGACATTTGAATAAAAGTGTTATTTGGTCATTCTCAACAACAATCAAATGAAAATCATATCAAATAAAATCACACACACATTCCAGTAAGTGAAGCTCATTTTTAATGTCTTAATAAACAATTAATATCTTTTAATAATTTGACTTTATTACCTTATTTGGCTTCGTAAGACAGACAGAGATAGATCTGTGGATGGATAGATTTGTTGATCTGTGTGTCTGCTTATGCGAAACAAAACACAACATTAAACCACGATGTATGAATTCTGGGGGTCTGAGTTCGACTGCGTGCGTTCACTCGATTACAACCATTTATCTTGACTCCAGACACACAGGCCTGTCTCACAGAGGGCTTTCTCAGTGAAATATGGGAGGATGTCTATGAAGCTGACGTACAGTAAAAGCTTTCCATCAATAAAAAGCATTTCGTCAGTATCGTAATCGGAAATCAGGAATGCTGCTTTGTGTACAAGAAGGACACGAGCGAGCAAAAAAGAGCGCACTAGAGTTGGCTTGGCAAAAAAAAAGTCTTGTTAACATCATCGTCTTCCTTAATTTGTCTTGCAGATTACGCTGAAGAACTGAGATTCTACCTTATTCACATGACGGAGGTAAGAGAAAGTGTGTTTATGTGCGTGTTTGAAAAAGAAAAATTAGCAAAGACGCAGAGCGCCAAGGAGGGTTTAACTAGAGCGGCCCATTTGGTCTGTGAGCCAGAAGGGGCAATTGGCTCCGCTGGAAATCACATTTCAGGCAAGAAGGATTAGCAGATAACTTTAATGAAAGAGTCTTTTCTCCCTGTGTTTTCCTTAGTTCTGACTCCATCACAGACCTAACTCCTTCACAAGTGATTTTTCACATATGTTCCCTTACTGGAAACACTGAAATTGTTTACTTAGATGAAAATCTGCCAAATCATATATGCGAAGCTACCCCTGTGGTGACCCCTCATGAATAAGTTAGCAGTAGAAAATAGCTTTTTATTGAGATATTAAGAAATAAACATAATCGTCATCGAACACGTTAATGCGTCAAACGTGATGCGTCTCTCTGTTTACATCGTGATTTGTTTTGTTGCTTCGTGTGAGTGCGCTTATAAAGAAAAATAATAATAACTTCATGCATCTGCTGTGAGACCTCTCAGGCTGGCATTTTGAGATAAAAGGAAAGGTGCCATTATCATTGAAATGAAAATGGCTCTTTAAAGGCTAAATGTTTTCCAGTGTTTAAAAAACAAACAAAACATGGCCATAACAAAATCCCAGAGGTCTGAAATGAGCTCATATATATTTATAATGTAAATCACATTCATGAATACCTGTGTGAGATTTCATTTAGTGAATCACAATCAGTTTTTTTCTCTTACTGAGCTTAAAATTAGAACTTTTTAATCAGTGCTGCTAATTAACAGCAATAATTAGTCAAATTTTCAGTTTTATTATACATGACCTTACCATCAGAATCAAAATCAGAAGACGTTTTTATCCCCAAGGGGCAATAAGAACAATAAGTAGCCAGTCATTTGCTTTCCTCTTCTTGAGCTGCCCCTCCCGCTCGTACTTCTTGCTAACTTGATTGCTTTTTTTTTTTAACGCTGCAAGGTGCACGGAAAGGAAATGAAAAAGCAGGTTTCATTATGCTTTTAATGTTGCCATACATTATATTTTCATCACCTTTTACAAATTGCTATCATCCGCCGTTTCACCTCCTCCCCTTCCACAACGTGCACACATCTCTTATGCTGTTGTTTGCATTCAACTGTAAGAAGCCCTTAAGCGTAATAATATGATGCAGCTCCATTACTATGCAAATGTTTCGAAGACTTATATAAAAACATGTTCAGCGTTGGAAACCTTACTGCAGATTAATCCTGATTTTTCAGCAAGTCATCTGGCAGAGCATAAAAGTATGCCTCAAAATGCTTAAGCTATTAACATTAGCATGCTGAAGCGTTACTCATAGAGATTTATGGAGGTGTCGCTCGATAGCACAACAGCAAAGGTTAGGTTTGTGCTTTGAAACCATTTTATCATTAAAAAAAATGTATTTTGTTTCCCGAGCAGGAACATGCATTGCAAAGTTGAATGATTAATGTTCAACAAACAACAGCCAAAAGGTGTGTCACTGTTTGCTATTTATCAACAGAAGCGGTGATCAGCAGTAGTTAAAATGAGCGTTCAACTTAAACATTTATTTTCGGCATTGTTTAGAAATCAATAATGAGAGAAAAAGAAAACTTTAAAAGTGCATTTCTGTTTTATTTAATAAGAAACTACTTCCAAAAGGAAACCACACCCTAGTGGAGTTGTTTGTTAGATGTCAAATACAGGATACTGTAAGAAATATCTCACAATTACCAGGTCAGCAGTCAGGAACACAGACATGTCTGTACACATTCCTGTATGCTGTATGGTTACTGAAGATTAAAAGAAAGCCATCATCAAAAATGTAGACAGGCCACCAAGTATTTGTGGCCTGTCCTCTACTATTGTAGATGGTGTTTTTTTAAGCCTGCTGCTTCTTGTTTTGTCCTCCATTTGTCCAGTTTCCTCATCCCAAGTGCTTTGGGGATGTCTTTGTTAGTGTAAAATACTATTGTGTGTTACCTTTCAGGTGTAAAAAGGGGGAGCAGTTGGGATGGACACCCAACTTTGTGAATAAAACAACTTGAAAATGACACGATGTAGGATTTTCAAATTCATGCCATTGGTGCATCTACCAAAAAAATCTCAGACCAGCTGAAATCTTGATCTCACGATCAAGGTCAAGTTTTCTGAAAATCTTGTGAACATGATAACGTGAAAGAGACGTGATCTATGATTTTGCAATTGATATAATAAATGCACCTGTTAAGAATTTCACATAAGTTCCAGTCTCAGTGACCTCAACCTCAAGGTCAGAGGTCAAGTTTTTGGAAAATCTTGTGAATGGGATGACTCAAGACGGGAGTCACCTAGGATGTTCAAACTTATTTCATAGGTGAATTTACTGGGAGACTGAGGTGAGCACTAGTGGCTTTATGCTATTTGAATATATGAGATGTACAACTAGTGTCCCATAAAGATAAAACAAAGTTACTGTTTTGGAAGCTACTTTTAGTTAAGCAAGGAAACACATAGGAGGTATTAGGTATTATTGTCTTTACCTTACAATATAAATCACCTTGAGGCAACTGTTGTTGTCATTTGGCATTATATAAATGCACATGATAATTTTTAAGACCCCTTTCTTACACTACAGACTGAAGTTGTCAGAAGTGGTTTAGAATATAAACTGAAAACATGAACCAGTTTCCTTTTTCACAATCCAGTCAGACGTCTGCCGTTCGTTTTAGCTGACAGTGTCTGCTCATCTGGTTAATCTTTTCACTGAGCAACAGTATTGCATAACCCCCATCTTCTTTTTGTGAGCTGTGCACACACACAGACACACACACCTCGTCACACTGTTTTTGCTTTGAAATGTGCTGCGTAACCTCATTAGCAGCTTATGAATCTTTAAAAGGGTCTTTTTTTGTTTCTGACATTCCAGACATAATGAGAAGGGCCAAAAATCTGCCCCACTGGTTGGAAAAGAAAAAGGAAAAGGCTCCCATATTATTCACTCTGTCCAATTAGACAACACACATAAATAGAAACTCTTACATAAAGCAGAATGGAAAAGAAAGAGACAGAGTTTGAATAAGTTAATGGCAGGTTTTGGGTGCAGTACAAAACATTAAAAAACATGTTTTAGTGATTATATATCAGCTGTAAATAGCTCTTATTGTCATTTGTCAGTGTTGTGCTGCTGATATATCTGTATATCTGCAGGGCTCTTGTTACATATATACAGCTTGTCAGCTAAGACAGCTGCAACAATCCTCCCAAATCTAATGCAGCATATATGGCAGGTATCATACAAGAAGCCAGTGAGTTGTTGTTTCCAGACAAGATTTTCTTGGCTTAGCTTCCTGTTTATCCGACACATCCATCACAATTCACCTTTACGTTAAAACAAACTGGCTAATACAGTGTAGGTCCTCACTGTGCTGCCAGAAAGCTGTAGCTTATACAGTCATGGACTCCATACGATCTTTGAAGGTATTCTCTGGTATCAGGCATGGAGATGTAGGCAGAAAAGCTTAATTCCTGCAACTTGTTAGGTGGGGGTGGTCATGTGGGGAATTTGAAGCCAAGCCAACACCTTGAACTCGTCATCTCTGTAAAAAAAAAAAGAAAGAAATTTATACAGTTCCCTAAGCTTCCTGATATTGCTTAAAGGGAGCATTTATCCGGGAAAATGTATCAGTCCAAGAACAGAGCCTCTGTGATGATCCTTTTAGGCATGCTGACTTGTTCTGTGTCTGTAAAAGTTGTGATGAGGGATGACAAATGCAGCAGTGAGACCTTGGATGACAGTAATGGAGACAAGTCGACAGTCCGAGACTATGACAGGATCGGTGGAGACTTCACCAGCGCTGTTTCTGTGCAATTCTGGCCATTAAACAAAACCCTTCCTATAAATTTGGACGTGTTAGAAATAAATGATGAAACCCAGGTGTTGTAGCTAATTGTATGTGAATATATAATTACAATTTGGATGCATATTAGCTGGATTAAATGCAGTAACCTAGCTTGATATTAAGGACAGGTTGATTAGAAAAAAATAGAAGTGCTCATTTAAAACAGCTGTATTGTATTAAAAAAAAGGGCTTTTTATACACGACTTACTCTAAGATGTGAAATTTATCAGAGTGAAATGAGTGGAATTCCACTGCTTTCCCAGCATTCACAGTGTCGAGATGATCTTCCCTGATTCTTTGTTTCTTTATTAGAGGCATCTGTACTGAGTGTCTTATGCAGAGAGGCCGTAGTGTTATCAACACAACAGTTGGCTCGTGTGTGTATGTGGGAGTAAAGTTATCTGCCCTCCATTGTGTGTTAACACATGGTAGTAAACAAAGAGCAGCTGCACATTTATATTTAAGTGACGAATCTTAATCAGAGTCTTGATTAGTCTCAACTGAGTGGTTACGTTCCCTTTAATAGGGTGCATTGGTTTGTAAAGTGAAAAGTAAAAGACACAGATAAAAGCACAGATAGGGAAAAGATATTAAAGGAGTAGTAATAGGGGATCGTACCTCCTGACCACCAGAGGGCAACGATGTGTTGAGTAGCAACAGTTAGCACAATAGAGAATGTAGCAGAATGCCTAATTGAATTGCACTGACATGTTAAAGCGACCCTGTTCATTGATGTACCGTCATTACCTTTGGCTTGATATACATTGTGCACAAATATTAGTAATTCAGTTATTGGACTAAAAGAAGAAAAGAAACCTGCATTTGTACGCATCCACAAAAAATGAAGACTCCTTTAGCATTTCTTAACTGGCGCCCTTATTGGGTTTAATCAAAAATATTAATGTCAATGCAAATACAGCGTCAGATCTGATTTTATTTACCATTTTCTGACACGTCACGCTTAATTTTTATTTTTAAGTAAGATTTAATAAGGTTTATTTTTACTATGATTCTCTTCTGGACCTCCTTAAGAGAAACAGCAGAGACTTTCGTTCTGCAGATGTGAGAAAAGCTCCCGTTTCTCATGAAATTGTAAACAGTTATAAAATCCTCTCTCTTAATCTGTCTGCCTGTGACACTGTTACAGTCCTCTTCCTTCCTTTTGTCTACTCCTGCCCTTCTCCTCCGTAACTGGAGGTCATCCTATTTTAGATCTCGCTCAAAACAGGACTGATCTAACCCAGATTTATACGTGAAAAAAAGTGTGTGTGTGTGTGTGTGTGTGTGTGTAGAGGGACAGGAGGGTGCAACTGGAAATTCAAGTGTGAGTGTGCGTCTGTAAGTGTGTCAGTGACGCAGGAGAGGAGAGAAAGTAAGGAAGAGTTGAGTAGGTAAATGAAAAGAAAAAAAGACAGACAGAGAAAGGAGAGACAGTTGAATGAGATTATTTACCGGTGGGCTAAAATCGTAGACTGATCATGGGCAACCTGGCTGACCGAGTTGGGCCTAAGAAAAGGTTCGTCAGGGAGGCGAGCTCTCTTCAGCAGCACCTGCTATCTGACAGTGGAGATGTAAGTGTCGAGAGCACTCTTAAAAACAGAGACTTCTGCTGCTAACTGACTTCTGTGTCAGGACAGCAAGAGCCGAACTCAAAGTGGCATTTTCTAGAGTGATAGATAATAGAGGAAAATTATTCTAACTGTTAAAAAAAAAGATTTTCTGGTTGTTTTTTCCTCATGGAAGTTAATTTATCATAGTCTGAACATGAATATAAACATTCATTTGGAAAAAAGTTACCTGCATGTGTGTAAATTTAGAGGTTACCTGTGAGTATTTAATGGAATGTAATAATCTGGTGCTTTATGGCGTACCAAAACTTCCTGTCTGAGTATAGCTCTTCTAATAGTTGCTAAAGTGTGTGGATTATTCAAGAAATGAAAGATGAGAATTTCATTAAGTGAAGTGCATGGTCTCTCATTTACCACCGTTTCCAAGAAATTGCCATTAGTGTCTGACTGCAGCGCAGTGGAGCACCAAAAAACAATAAAATTATAAATAACATCTTCTCAAAGCCCTGGCTTAAAATAGTGCTTACCTCTAACATACAGTAGAGAAATCCTGTTAATAAGTATCTTCCAGTTGTTGGTTTAGAAATAATTGCCTTTTGTACATCGGTAGTTATTCTGTGGCATCTCCACAGAGTAAGTAGGTCTGTGGAGATGCCACAGAATAACGAAGAAGAGATCAGATAAGCGGAGACTCTGCCAAACTAGGTGAAATCACAGTGTGATTTCGAGGCTGGAGAACAGCAAGGGAGCGCTGTGGTCAGGCTAACATAGGACAGTGTTTTGAACTCAGATGAAATTTATGCAAACTGCCTGTAGAATAAATGTAAAGTGTTCTCATTTTATTACGCACAGGGCGATGCAGTGTGTGGTTTTTTCATAGAGTAAATAAAAGTTGAAGACTCACTGTTTGAGTCCAAGATTAAGAAGATGTCTCAGAGGTGCTTCTGTGTTTTTGCAGTATGCCTTTTTCTGAGGTTCCACACACATCCGAATTTCCCTTTGCTTTAAGTTGCATCATTGGCTGCATGATACACTGGCTGTCACTTGCAGTCTGAAGGCAGGGCACGACTGATACGCAACCAGGGGCTCTTGTCAGGAAAATGCCTACTTTATGATGGCTATCCATTACAGGGCAAGGTTGGGTCCAGTCTCTCAGGGGTCTAATTGAACTGAGATGTACCCTCTTCCCTCAAGCTGAGTCACAACTTAAAGTGTGCTTGGCTTTTTGTCTGATTTGATATGCCAGCGCAGATTGGGCTGTGCATACATCTAAATTTAATCACTTAAAGACGTCCATCTTAATAAAATGATTGCACTGAGATCTATGACAAAGACAAAGTACTCTCTTGAGCTGCACTAAACTGTGGTTTATCTCCCTATTTCATCAGGTGTAGAGCAAATCGTCTTCAGCATCTAAATTATTCATAAACCTTTAAGGGTGAAGAATCATGAAATAATTTCCAAATCAATAATATATGTTTCCCCTGTATGACATACTTAGAGTAATTAACAACAACAGGCTTTCACAACAACTTGCAGACACTTTGCTATCGACTGGAAAAGTTTATTAAAAAAGGCATCTTTGTCTATGGACAATTATGCTTATGCAATAAAAGCACAGCACACAGTCATATGAAAAGAGCAAATAAGTTAAATTATCAATGAACTCCCTCACTGGATAGTGATGGAAAGAATGCAAAACTTCTGCTAAAAAAAGGCACAAACTGAGAGAAAAAACTTTTGAAACAGTACTTGACATCTGTGGGTCCTGTCATGTGCTTACCATCTTCCCTGGTGGCTTTAGGAAGGGCCTCGGGCCAAGAACTCCAATTTACATGCTCTATTCGTAGCAGCTCTGCCGATGCAACACACAGAAGAGCCCTGAGCTCAAAAGCAGACAAACAAATGAGAAATAGATTAAAGAGTGTGGGAAAAACACGGAGTCATGAGGAAATGACATCCTGCACATTTCATGTGGAACTTGATTTGTGAATTTCTTTGTGCAATTTATTGACAGTTAATCACACCATTACCTGCTAGCCCGTGAAAGAGAGAGATGAGAGATGCAACGAACCTGGTTTTCATCTTGAAAAACACACATTGGCTCAATGGATTTAACTGGGAAGACTATAAATATTTTTTTCAGAATAGTGCCATCATGAGACAGTGATACGTGAAACCGAGACTTGACTATTTTTCCTGACCTTTTCATTGCATGAGATACTATCTGCTGCTTCATACTAAAAATAGTGCATTGCTGTAGAGAAAGAAGAAGAATGCAGTCATTAATTTCCCCATTTCCCATTTAGGAAACTCAATGAAGAGGCAAAAAAACCAAACAAACCCAAAACCCTTTCTGACACTACACAGGTCATTTTTTCTGCACCATTCTCTTGCACATTTATAATGTGATAAGTGAAAACTGGTTAAATTAGTGACTCTTGCATGTATATGTGCTTTGGTATAAATATGATGCTAACTTGATGATATTAAATTCATAGGTCAGGGTAGTGATTATAAAGAGTCACAAGATCACCAAAGTCATTTCATTCTTGGATTCATTCTCTGATGAACCAACGTCTGTACAAAATTATGTGTCAATCAGTGCGGTAGATGTTGAGATATTTCCACCTGGTAGCAAAATAATCAAGTTACTATCCCAAGAGCCATGCTCCTTCCACATCCAGTGACATTAGTGAGGGCATTCTGAACCAAGAGTCAGCTAGCTGCTTAAGTATCATTAGCTCGTGTTCACATGTCACCTATGCTGTA
Organism: Pundamilia nyererei; assembly: GCF_000239375.1. Classification (NCBI taxonomy): domain Eukaryota; kingdom Metazoa; phylum Chordata; class Actinopteri; order Cichliformes; family Cichlidae; genus Pundamilia; species Pundamilia nyererei. The sequence continues at coordinate 9,787,105 of NW_005187403.1, read as the reverse complement.
TCTATAAATGCATTAAATACTAAGATTGCAAAGCCTCAGTGGTCCACAAGCGAGATCCCTTAGCCCAGAGTAATTGAGAGTAATGCCAGGAAAGACATAAAGCCAGCCAGAAAGGATTTAAGGACAGTGACGTAACTCACTGTAACTCACTCATTTGTGACACAGTGAGTCACATGTTCAGCACAAGTGCGTTGGACATGACTAATACGGTATGACGCTGCTCGTGTGATGATGTACAAAGATTTACCCTGGAAAAAAAAAACTGGCTTGATGTCACACTTGATATATCCGGAACAATTCCTCTATTATGGCTGTTACAGATGAACTGAAAATACATAACAGCATTTATGCTTTTATTATCATTATTCTGCTACAGCAAGTGCCGTTGGTGGCATTATGTGTTTATCTGCCTTGTAGAGAGCTTTGCCTTACTGAAGAAATATGTACTGATTTTAATGATTTTAATGGAGGTAAGTGCGTGGAGAATGTTATAAATCTCCATGAGCACACATCTTAAGTCACACCGTGTTTCCATATGGCCTAAATAGCCTCGGAATTTCCCATTTTTGTGTCATATTTTGGGATTTAGAAAATGCTTACTTACCAGTTAATGTTAGTTGATGGATGATGATATTGCAGTGAGTGTCTATATGAGAAAGTCTGATGAGCAGATGCTCAGGCCTCAGACTACTGAGAAAGCAGTAGGTTTTAATAGGTTTCAGACTTTTTATTGTGTACTTGAGGGGACATCCTTTATATGATCAGTTCATACACGCCTCTCTGGCTCTAAACACGGCAACCCCATCCAACTGCTGTTCAGATCTTTTGTTTGGGCAGCAAATCAAACGATAGTTGGCTTACAGTTATGGGTCTTGGGCTTTGGCATGCCAATACGCAGACCAGCGCCGCAAACATTTTAATACGTCGTTAACAATAAAGGAGGATCCATGTTGATTTTTACCAGTGATTTTTACAAGCTGCAGCAATATTTGACGCTCAGTGATAACAGTCCTCTGGAGAAAGTTCCCTTTCTTCTATAAGTATATTTAAAGGAAAAATGACACTCTTTTGAGGATACTAATCTTCAGATTTTTAGATCGAGGACACAAATGGTTTGAGACAGATGGTGTAAAAGGAGGCCATCTATTTCCACTGTGAACAACTATGTGCCACCTGTAACGTCATCTTGAGACCCATTCCCAGGCATTTCAAGCCCTGCTCACACCTCCGTGTGACCTTAATAACAAATAGGTTGGCATGGCGGAGCAGTATCTTACAAAGCATTCACACCTTGGTTCGTGTGACCCTTACTCAATCAGGCAGATTTAATTATCATGCACTTTGTTGCTTCTTACCCTCTTACTTACTATGGAAAGTACAGGGTTTCAGTCCTTTGAAAACTTTATCTTTCACATGACTGTTCAGGACAATAAAGGTTCAGCTTTCATAACTCTGCTCAAAAGGAAGCCATGCTGTCCTTAGGTGATAAAAAACAACTGGGAAGCACAAGGAAAACCTGCCTGCTACCTTTACTGACTACTGCCTCTAGCATTTTTATTTTTCAGAATCACTATATTACTATCGCTCGTCTCATCCAAGTTATAGAATGACAACAAAATAATATTGTTGCCAAAATGTCAAACTGTGCCTTCGAGCTCTCGTATTTAGTCTGTGATCGTTAACACAAGGCAGCAGAATCATCATTAGCAGGTGATGTGAAAAACAGAAAGAAGGAAAAAAAACATGGGCATTAGCTGTCATTGAAACCATGCTAACCTGTGCCAAAGCAGTTTAGGTGAGCTGTGTTGACAGCGGTCCAGTGCACTGAAAACTCATCTGCCAGATGGCTCAGGGGGAGGGCTTCAACCAGGGAGCACTTTAATCAATCTGATTAAGGGGAAATGCTGCCTGTATTTTTAGCCACTCCATGGCAGGCCAGTAACCATTCATTGAATTTTGTTTCATTAGCTCTTATGTTTATCTCTTGGAAGGGTGGATTTATAAACAGGGTGAACTAATGCAGAGACCCAAGTAAAGGGAATTTACTTATTTTAGCAAATAATTCTATGATCATCATAGATGGTAACTCAATTAATGCTAATTATTACAATAAGGGGTTCAGTTGGCTTAGCATTGAGTGGCTTGTGCTTTCTAACATTGCAGCCTGGGCCACTGATGAATCCTGTTTAAAAAACAAAATGACCATAAAAAGCTGCTTCCATATAGTCAGCGTGACTTTAAGGTCTTGAAGTTGAAAACGGTCCCGATTTTGAAGCTAATTTGTTTAGCTGTGCCTTAAATTAGTTCTTTGCATCCCCAAAAGACATGTAGGCCTAGTGTATGCACTGGAAAAGTGAAATGGCACTTGAATGTGTTTAAAAGATTGCCCTGCCGAATAGATTGTGGTGGCAACAGTACAGAAACCCCCTGTAGGGTCCTGACGATTCCTGCCCAAAACATGCAATCTGTGAACTGTCAACAGTTTACTGGCGTGACGGATCGTTTCAGCTGACGTAATGCAATGATGCACAAGTCACTGTCAGGGAAAGTAGACCCAGATAGATGTAATAATACACAGTTTAACAGTACAGCTCATATATCTGTAATAATGGCACACCAAATATAAGCAGGAAAAATGGAAATGGATTGCAGAAATTGTTAGCTGGAGACAAACAAATCATCATTAGTAGTCGCCCAACAGAGCATGGTGCATTTTTAAGATGGGAAAGAAAATGCACTTCCCTACATGCTCTATTCCTCGCAGTAAGAGTGACTTCATGTTATGGCCAAAACAAAATGTGCATGGTGTCAATAAGTGGCTTGCAGTGTAATATGTACACAACTAAAACTGTGTAAACATACACACTTCCTCTCTTTGACAGATTACGGATGTAAGCCTTCCTGCAGCTCTGAGATGTGTGCATCGCAATGACTCACTGTCCCAGCTGGAAGCCTTTTTGTTCTTTTTTTTGAACCATTATGTCTTCTAAATATGTCCCTACAGTAAGATTATATTTATAAAATGAATTCAGACTGGTGCTACATACAGAGTGTAAAGCTGTGGTTGATGTGTGCGGATGCAGTTGCATGTCTGCCTCTGGGACAGCACCTGTCGTAAATAAGCCATATCCTAAATGTTTGCTTTTCAGGAAGCAGAGAATGCGGGATTATTTCCAGCTTGAATGCCGTACATGCTTCTCTTCAGAGAGGTTGTTGAACAGCATTTTCTGACCTTTCCTGGGATGAGGAAGATCATGCAATGCTTTGCACGAGAGCTCAACCTTAGACCTTAAATAGAAATGTCAGGTTTTTTTTCACTGGGAGCTGTATTAGTTTGCCCAGAGGCTAGTTGTTTACATTTAACTCATTGTATGTCTGTCCCTCTGTGTGTGTGTCCATGCATGCTTGTGTTCCTAGCCTTGTGGCTCTTGTTGCAGCCTCATAGACTCAGATTCAGTCCAAATGATGGATATCAAAGAACATTAACATTGATTTCTGTCTGCTCTGAATAAGCCCCTATTTCATCATGCTGTGGTGCAACTGAAAAACGTCAGGCCCAATATCATAAATTCTTTTGCTATCCCACCTACCTATTTTTTCTCTTACTGCGACTTATGTTTTTTTATTTTACTTTATGTTTTTTAAATGAAAACTTAATATTAGATGCTCAATTTCTCAAACAATCAGACCATTTAAAAACACAGCAGTAGGCATTGTTGTTTGTGCTTAAAATATTCAGGCTAATGTTACATGGTTTAGCAAAAAAACAAACAAGAAAAGAAATCGTGGTTAAGTGGTGAGTTAAAAGGACTGGAATGAAAATGAGTGAAAAAGCAGACAATGTCCAAAGAAAATCTTTGAAATACCGTCATAAAGTCTGGAGAACTTTTTCTTAAGACCACTTTAAAAAATTGCACGCAAAAGATATTTAGCCAACCACCCTTAAGACTGAAGGGGTTATAAGCAGGAGTAGAGACTACCAGTGGCCTCCCTTGACAGCGACACCATAAGTACCATTTAACTGCCATTAGTAATGCCAAAAATGAGAAAACTTTAACCACATCAAACACTTTTCACCACTGGACCCTTCAGCAGCACTATCCTCATCTTTAGCAGAACTCTGAGTAACATTCAAACAGTTCAAATGACAGAAACACAGTAGAGGATGCAAAAAAACAACAACCATGCAACCAGTAGAGAAGCAAATAAGCTAGCATCTTCATTCACCACTGACCAGGGCAGTGAGCATCAAGAAAAGCCCCGAGGACTTCAGTCAATCTCTGAAGACTTGTACAAAATGGAAAAAATCCTATTTATAGCCCGAGTCGTGTTCAGAAATGTCAGGACACAAATGTTTTTCCCTGACATTGCTGGAAATGGAGCAGCCGAGATAAATGGAATTTATCAAAGAATAAAAAGGAGGAGAAATAGAAAACCAGTGTGTCTGAGAACAAAAGGTTCCTTTAATATTCATCAGAAAAAAAAGAATTTGACTTTGTTACTTCTCTAAAAATGTGACTCAATGATTTATCAGCAAAGGTTGAGCACATGTGCACAAACAGGGATTTGGTAGATGGTAGAAAACCAGACTGTTTTTGCATAGAAAATGCATTTTAGACGATTCCAGACATCCATCCACCTGTTCTTAACCTTTGATCCAGTTCAGGGTCACAATGGGGCTCGAGCCTGCCCCACCCTGGACAGGTCCATCACAGGACCAACACAAAGAGAACCATGACCATTTCAACTTGCAAATGGCCAGAAACCAAGTCCAAGTTCTGTTGCAACTTGCCAGAAAATTAGAAAAAATTGAATGTTTATTGAATCTTCTGACCACAAAAAAAGACATATAAATTGGCATATATGAGTTTTAATTGGTATCATACTTCCTACATTTAAGGGGTTAAAAGGAAACAGAGAAATCTCAATAATATGAGGGAACTTGATCATAAAGGAATTCCTTATTTTGTTGGATGCAGAAAAATTATTTTAAAACAAAAGCGTGTGTAGTGTTGTGGAAGTTTTCCATTTAAATAAAGCCTGCAGACGAGCGGTGAGCGGTAGCTAACATTCTTTAATCAAAACAAAAAGAACAGACAACCAAGCTTGTGGAGAGCCTACATGACCGTGGGGCAGACGGTCATTAGAGTCTCTCTGAGCCTAGCATGGCTCTCAGTTAAATACCTTCTCCAGGAACAAAAGGCAGTACACAGCTGTTTCACACCTTAAGGTTCACACTCTCCTGCTACCTCGCAGAGTCCTCGAAGAGACAAAAGACTCTTCCTGTGGAGTTGTGGAGTCTGCTTCCCCCAACTTCCTTACTAGACCCCCACCATTTGTCTTGCTGTATGAGTGTGAGACATGTTAAAATCCAGTGGCACCAAGGCATTATACAATAAAATAATGTGATTAATACATAAGTAAAATAAATTCCTATGCAGTAGTAAAAGTTGGTATTTTAAGACCTCCACTTCAGACAGCACTATGTGGCAATGTGATAATTACACAGGAGGAAAAACAAATGCAGGAGGCACGCACAGAGGCAGGGTAAAATCCAAATCCACTCTTTAATCATAGGCAGGCAGTGAAGGCAAACAGAGGAAGGCAAAAGGACAAGGTCGAAAAATAGGCAAGACGTCCATCACAAGTCAAGAACACACAAGGAATAAATAAACAGGAAAATGAAGACATACTAGGAAAACACAAGAGTATGAATTGAAGGCATAAAAGCTACTTTAAACAAAGACATTCAGACAGCTGGAGGGTTCTAGGCACGAGGTATATAAACTGAGAAGGACGATTAGCTCATTCAAGATCGATAAAGCAGACACATAAGGGAAAAAAGGCAGGAACAGAGATTTCAAAATAAAGCAGGAAGTGACTAACCAGAACCAAACATTATGAAAGGCAGACGCTGACCTAACCATAAATATTTTATCATGTAAACTCTTCTTCCTTTCCTTTATTTATTTTTGATACAGTCCATCTTTGATCAAAAATGCATTCCTTGAATCACGGCCAACAAACAAATGGGCCCATTAATCCATTAAGTGTTTAATGTGTTCATTACTGAGAATGGTCACAGGTCTTCGATTGCAGATTCTGGATGTACGAGGAGTATTTATGTCCTCTTGAGTGAAAAGTTACTGGACCGCTGTTTGCCAACTCTTAGCCAATTAAGCACTCGTCAGATTCTTTCGCATGTATTTCCTGGGGATGCATTGATTGGTACTTTTTCAAGAGCACCAGCTTGACACTGGCTACATAATCATTTTGTCAGCATATCAAATTCTGCCTAATGTGGATGCTGGCCTTTATTCAATTTCACTAAAGCAAGCATTTTGCTTCCCAGCGTGGGTGCGTGCCACCTTAAACTCTGTTCTAAAAACAAGGCTCACATAATACCTGAATGTTAAGTCAAGGTCAAATGATATATAGATACTATAGTCATTCTATAGTCATTCATTATCTCTCTTAAAGGTCTCACAGAAAGAGGCACTCAAACAGGCACACGGTTAACTCTAGCATTCTAGTATTCTCTAGTTTTCTTGAAAAGGTCCAGTAAGATGGGGAAAAACTTGTTTTTGCCACTTTTTTTTCATTTTTATTATACTTTTGTGTTTTATATATTATATTATGTTTATTTTCTTGTGCTGTGACAGTCTTTCACTATCCAAGCATCAGGAGACACTGCTTTTTCATTTATTTGACAGTAGATGCGTAACTGCCCGCTGTCTTTTCCTCCACCCCTTTTCCTCCTCTCTCCCCTCACTCTCTCTCTCTCTCTCTCCAGAAGTGTGACTGCCTGCTCAGCCTGGAAGCCTATTCAGCAGACCAGAAGCGCCGTGTGTGTCAGTGCCTGAAGGACAACATTGACAAGCAGCTCCAACTACACAGGAGGGAGCCTCCCGTTCCGCATTTTGAACAGGTATGACACATGGACACACATATCTAGGAGCATTTCCAATTTCATTTGAGGCCAGAGATGAATCAGTAAACACATGAACACATGGGAATGCATATATTTGTGCAAACCCCCACCACAGATGCCCCGTGAATTGCACACACTTTGTGCACAGTAACGTCACGCATGTAAAAGCCTCGTCTGTAGTTCTTATTGCCATAATTCTGATTTTCCACTCACAGAAACTCTTACATTTCTCTGGGGAAGTTCAATGCTGCCTTTGTCTGACTTAAATTTCAAAGTTTAAAAGTTCCTTGACTGTCCTCAAGGAAATTTAGGCCACATCCTCCTAGCAAAAGCCAATGTTTGTTCCTGTAGTTTCTTTTATAAACCAGTATGATTATTATAAACCGTAACCAGCAGGTTTAACTGAATGCTGTTAGCATCAGGTGCTTTTTTCATTGAGGTAAAGAGTTTGAGAAGAAACTCTGCCTTCTGTGTGAGGCTGTGCTTTGTTTTCTCACTGACATACTTTATTCAAAATCAATGCCATGGCATAATCAAAGATAATGGCCTTGGGAATGAGATTTTTTACCTGGATAAATAAAGGACTAATAATAATAATAATACACTGCAAAGGCTTGTGCATAAATTATTTGAGCTTTTGTTTCTACCTGCATTAACCTTTTAGATTTGTTTCAGTTTTTTCCACGAAATTTTGTAAGAAACAGTTGCTACATACTACTTAGTTACTTTAGGCAGATAGTAAAACAGGAAACTTGTAGGCTGGAATAAAGGAAGGAAAACTGTTCAATGCTAAAATCCACCCAGCTGCGGTGAGCTACTGATTCTGCTTGTCAAGGCCTCTCTTTCACGTTTCAGTTAACCATTCTTGTTATTAAAATGTTCAAAAATTGATTAGAGGTGCTTGTTTGTCTTCACTGGTCTATTTCAAAAATGAATTAAATGCACCTTAGTCAACTATCCTTGTCTTAATGTAGCACAATGCGTCACGCTTAAGGATGCACTGGAACTGATCTTTAAGAGCTCATGGGGCTTCTGCTGCCCTGATTAACAGGGTGGCTGCTGGGGATGCTGTGACTGAGATTACCATGGCCCAGTTTGGTCATTTCAAGCTTCTACCCAGGGAAATCTACTCAAACAGTTTTCTTAATTGCTATTTGGGGTTTTTTTGTGTGAAAAAAGAGGTCTAGTCTGACATAAATATGGCATCATACGAAGCACTTTTTATTATTAAGAAAGATGAATGCACATCTGTCTGTAATGTGCATTCGTTTGTTTAGATTTTCTCGGACTGATTATTTGATGTAGCGTTTCTGTGAGCACCACTCACATTTCCTTCCTCTTTAATTTCTAACACTTTTTTCTCCTTTCCTCCTTCATTTTTGATAAACAAAAGAGACAGCTCATTCACTTCATCAGTTTAAAAGGAGTGCTACCCAGTTCATTTGAGTTTAGCTGAAAGGTGATTAAAAGGGGTAAATAGCCTTGTGTGTGGATGGCACACCTGTTGCACATTAAGGGTTCATTTCATCAGTGCATGAAAGAGAGCAAGAAAGACTGACAAGCCGGCAATCTTTCATCTTTCATTCTCTTCTGTCTGCATGCATGTGTATTCATTGCACGTGTACATATGTACATATGTACATATGAGTTTCCCCTTTTTCAGAAGTTTCAGTCAGACTATCCTCTGTTTTTTTTGTTTTGTTTTTTACTATTTTCCCATGAGTGTTATCAACTTCAGCACATATAAAAGCTGTTTTTAACTTAAGATATCTTTCTAATAATATTTGCACTGCTACAGTGTTTTTCTTGCAGGACAATGTTCTGATCTATTGAATCTTTCCACATCAACACTACGTGGAAAGTTGGATTCCTTGCTTGTGTCCTCCCAGGGTCAGTGCCAATTAGGCGCTCCCTGCTGAGTAAATGAACACATTTACACACACGACAGTGTTCAATGTGCTCAATGGCAAAACAACTTTGCGAGCATGCTAAGTCACGTAAGTCGATGCTGTTTATGCAAACTCTATTGACAAAACAGTGTCTTAGCGCAGATGTGACCCAGAAACCTGCCAGGTTTATCACTTTTTCAATTGTGAAGTCTTTAAGTTCCCCCGTGCCCGAAAGAGGCTCAGTTGTACTCATTGTTTTCCTCAGATTTGGCCTTTCATCCAAACTAAATCAGTACACAGCTGAAACATGAGCTGCGTGAACTCATTTTCCAGGAAAGATGCATCTGAAAATGTTGCACATATCACCGAGTACACATCTGAGAAACATAAGGTGGCGTAAGGCAGCTCGGACACGGTGGCGGTGCCACTGAAGTACAGACAGGACAACTTTTCGTGACCTCTAACACTCTATGGTCACTCATTTTAAACCTGCAGTGTTTTCAGACCAGGAGGCAGAGGAAGATTTCTTTGAAGAAAAACATATTTACAAAACATGCTAAAATGCTCGAGGCAGTTCTTGCCAAAACAAAGTTTTTAAAATTCATCACAAATCCTGGAAAAACCTGATAGTGCAGTTTCGTACATGCGCTGCCCAGTGGGATCACTCCTGTTATTCCTGTTCCGTGCACACTTATTAGAACATTTTATTGTAATCCCTTATTAAATGGAAACGCAGTCCCGAAGGCAAGGGAATACATGCTTAATCATAACATTGTACATCTAGCCAAATTAGTTCACTTTTGATTGCATTTCTCTAGAGTCCCTTAGAGGCAAATAGTTTGTATTCAGTCACCTCCAAATGTATTTAATAATATGCAAATTAGCTTTGTCAAATATGGCATATATGAGGAAAAGTAGTATCAGCAGTGTTGCATGGAAGCTTTTAAAAGATATATATCCAGGTCACTTTACTGTGTATCTTGGGAAGTGTTCTTGGGTTGCTTCACGTTACCACAAAGGAGAGAACGCGTATCAAAAGGTAGTTTCAAATGTCAATCAGACCTAACGTGCAGAAAATTATTCAGAAAATTACAAATTTCTCCGAATAATTGAACATTTTAACACACTTCCACTTTCAAATCATCAGAAAATTTTATTTTAGATTCAATTTCCGACACACTGGGATACCCTTTTAGTGTCATTTTGGATGTAAAGGAAACCAAAAACCTATAAAAGTCCATGTTAGAAGGGAAGTGGGGTGGTGGACAGCACAAAGACACAACCTCCAACCAGGAGAAACAAGTTCTATTCTTGTCCTCTTTTGTTTTACATTTTCGTTTTACTTTTCTTTTCACAGTGTAAAAATATGCTCAAAGGAAAACTTCACACAGCTTCAACAAGCTTTCCTTGATTACCACAAGTACACACCCTCTCATGTTTCAGGATGTGCGAGTAAGATAGTATTTCTTTTGGTGGAACTTCAGTAACTTCATTTCTGCTTTATTGTTGCTGTTGAATCAACACCAGAATCTATTTTCAAAAGCGAATAGACTATGTATTTGATCCGCAGTGTGTATTGCTGCCAGTGAGCAGGAAGAGCAGTAAAGGCGCTTTAGAAAATGATCCATTGATTCAACCGTTTTCTTTGTGTCAGAAAGTGTATTTCTCCTCTCATGCACAAAGCCGAGTAAATCTGCACTTAGCTGAAGCACGCACCTTCCTCAAGAGTTGCGTTCAAATGTGCAGCGAGAGCAGAATCCTCTCCAGAGGGAGAACACGCGTTCTTCAGAAGCCACTATCTACTCGCGTTAGGTTTTTCATTCATGTTTAACCGTAAAATGGGATTATTTCGTCACAGTGTTGATGTCAGCAGCTGCCCTAGTTCCTTCAGTCCCTTAACACTTTTCAATGCTTCCCTTTGGAAAAATTTGGACACAAGCCTCTTTTCTATTGAGGAGTCTCTAATCTCCGAGTCCTAATGAGAGTGGGGCACGATGATGACTTTCATGTCTGTTTTGTGCAGAGCTCCATTTGCTGTCAGCATATTGAACAGACGGCTCACAGCAAACATTTATCATTAACTTGCAAATATGATGCATGCTCACTCTGTCAGCCCTCTGCTGTCGAATCTGTCGCGAAATTGCAGATCAAGAATATGTCAAGGAAAGTGGGCCACGAGTTAGATTGAGGTTAGAGAGGAGGTTAAAATAATCATAGAGCGGGATGACATGATATCATACAGCAGATGTTGTCAAAAGGTGGAACAACAGAGGATGATCCCAGGCAGAAACTTGCACAAAGGCTGGTGAAATTTAATAACCTGACATACCAGAATGTGCCAGTTAGAGGCCAAACATGGTCGGTTCATAATTTAAATGCTCAAAGGAATAATCTTTTTGCATTAGATTCGCTTTAGGTTTTCGTTTCAGTTCATTTAAATTCTAAATTCATTCAGAAATAAGCCTTTTCTGATTCTGACAAATCAAACAAGTGCTTCTCATGACTTAAACATCAACTCTGGTGCACTTTTTATTTCAAAAGTAGTTTCAAAGAACTCCTATAAGGTATTCTTGGAGGTCTGGGCCCCTTAGATACTAATGTGTTTTGATAGCCTGCTGACACACAAGAGCTTTGCTCTCCTAATTTGTTTACAGTCTGAAATCCCTTCATATCTATTCCACATTACATCATGTTACAATGTGACATCAAGTCATTTTAAGGGACTCAGCGAATGGCAAGCTCATTGAAAGCAATGCACTTTGCTTTGCTTTAGGTCTTCAAAATAAAAGCACTTAAAAACGCCACAGTTACAACTTAAATTGGCGAGCTTTTTAGGTTTTAAATGTGCAGTCTTGAATAACTAATATAAGTAATCATGATCCCTAAGCAGTATACACTAATGATTTACTGTATAGGTTAAAAAGGTAGGTTTTCTTTTTTCCTCATGCACACAAAAAACATTAAACTCAGCCAGAGCCATTAAAAGTGTGTTATCTCCTTCACTGGAGAGCTTCCGGTACATTCTTCATTCTTCAAGAAAAAAATACATTTGCACAGCTGCATAAACACACACACACACACACACACACACACACACACACACACACACACACACACACACACACACACACACACACATACTTGATGGGAATTTAAATAGGGCTGGCCATTTTGAAAATGACAACCGAGCTCACACACAGTTTGCATTTGATGAGCAATACTGGCGCTCCTTCTCTGAGTCAGAAACTATCTGCAGTAAAAGTTGCACAAATTTTCTACATCAGCACCGTGAACAGTGGAAAAAAAAGATGGTTTCTGCTAATGAACAAAATGTGTGTGTGTGTGTGTTGAAGTTTGGAGGCAGCTTGTTCTGTTCTCATCCTGTCTCATTTCACATTTATGAGAATCTGTTTTAGCGCTGAAGGGGTTATAATGCAGCATTCATGTTGGGAGAAGCGGTGACGTAGGGCGACGAGGACCCGCTCTAATTCTTCCTCTGTTGCTCACTTTCTCTCAACTTGTCAGGCTGTTCATGATGAATTATAAAAATGTGGCGATCCTTTCCTGTTCATTGTTTTCCTAATCTGCCATGTCTCTCCAGCTCAGGCGCACTGTCATGCATGCTATCAAAGAAACATGAAGTTCAGGGACAGATAAGAGCTGTCGGTGAATCTGCAGCTATTAAGTAGCATATTGCATTTTAAGCAGGAACACAAAGTAAAAATAGGCTGATGGCTCCAGTTTGGTTTAGGATTCAGTGGCTTAGCAAAATATTTGCTTTGTTTTTAGCACTTTAGTCATTCAAAATTTTCTGACACAGCACACACTGGTAAATATCTCGTTCTATTTACTCCAACCTCACAATCCAGGATAGCAGCTGTCCACAGAAACGTTATTAAAACTGTAAAACTTGTAATCTATACTACCCTTGTTGTGTATTTGAGACTCATAAAATAAGCCATGGGCAAAGCATTGACCAGGCTTTGTCTGTGAATGTTACGCAGGGTGTTTTTGAGTGCCTTACTGAGTAGCAAAACAAATTCTTTTTTCCTTGCTTTTCTGAAAAATACTATGGAATTAGGTCAACTCCAGCATGTCGCCACGCCTAGCTCCAACATCCAGATTCAGAGATAAATAGAATGCAGCATGAGTGCACTAAACATATATTTTAGATGATTGTTTATTAGTCTGGTTAAGTATTAAACTATTAAACATCCGGTACATTTATTCACAGTTAAGAGTCATGCATATGTAGCCTTTTCGGAAGGAGTTCAGTAGTCCTCATCTTAACGCTTATTGCTCCAGTGAGCTAATGGAGCAGATTTGTCCTAGACCTGAGTGAAGTTTGTTTTTGTCGCACAACAACGGCTTATCACCGTGCACAAAACATTGTCTCAGTTGAACTCTCACAAGGAGTGAAGCTTGTCAGGGAGACAATTATGTTAGCAGACATGAGTGACACTAGTCCAAGTGGAGAAGTAGGTCTCCAAGCTGACATAGAGTGAGTTTTAGTGGATAGTCATCTTCAGGAGGCCGGGAGTGACATCAGAGAGAGCGAGGGGAAAGTTAACAAGTTGCTGAAGGAGTGTGTAGTTTTTTTGACAGTTTATTTTCACTGGGTACACAATGAGGATAGCAGTTAGCCGTGAGGGGTGGCCGCGCATGTGTCATTTCAGTGAGCCATTCTAAACACTTTAAATACTAATATTTACACGTCGGATAAAAGGCACTTTTTTTGCGGACCTCTGCGCGCTTCTTCCAAGATCACTGCCGACTTTACAATTTCAGATAGAAAATTTAAAGTATCTAAACAGAAAGTGAATTATGGTAAACATCTGCACCAGCACATGTTAATATGATTGACATTTCTCCTGCTCTTATTCTCTGTCTGCAACAGATGCATACTTTCCCCCTCGCTGTCTCTAATTAGACATGGATGAATTCCATTTGTCTTCTTGTTGCTGCTTGCTCTCCATCGCACACATGCACACACTCACTCACACGAGGCACATTGCATGCTATTTCTGGGATGTGGTGTCATGACATCCAGATTTACAGCTCCAAATGGTGCAGATGTGAGGAACGTCATAGTGGATCATAATTTTTAATTAGATTTCATCATCCAAAAAGATTTTTCCATAATAAATTAATGGCATTGCTGCTGCTCAGTAGTCATCTTTTAAGAGGCTTAGAATGCACTGTGCTTTGCTGCGCCGGCTATAAGTGGTTCGCGCTATTTCCTTTAGATTTTACCACATAATTTCCTCAGGGATTGATAAAGTATTCTGATTCTGATTTGGACTAAATACTGTAAAAAAATTATTTATAGAGATTTTATTGTCTTATAATCACCAGGACGACTATCCACTTTGTGTGCAAGCAATGCCGCAATCTTAAACTTTCCTTCGTTTTGCAGAGTTCTTCATCAAAGCTGGACTGTGAGAAATTAAGACATAGGTGAGATGTCAGTAATGTGCTACTGTATTCATATTAGGAAAATAAGAATACATTCAGTGGTTGACAAAAGTTCAACTTTAACTCAACCCTGTTTTTCGGGCTTGTTTTGTTGTGTGTTCCCTCTTCAAATATAATCTTCTTAATGCCATTATGCACCGGACGCATAAAATTTGTATGAATATGTCACGCAATAAAAATATTTTTCCGGCCCAGCTATCCTTAATGTAGCCATTTGCTTAATTTGTGGCATTTGGTTTTTTTTTCAGATACCATGTGAATAAACAGTTTGGACCGATCCATCCTGTGACAAGTACAAATGTGCGCCGATACTGAATATAAAATGATATGGAAATAGTAAATGAATTGTATTTTATCTCACACTGTCTGAAATGATGCGTACAGCTCTTCAGATGTGGTCCTAATTCTGCCAACAACTGATCGTGATACAGCTTCGACTCCGGGATTAAGCATGAAATTCTTCCTTCTTGCGAGAAATGGATGAACTCAGATTCTCAAATTCTTCCTTTTGTTGCTTAGAAACATCAGGACCAGCTCATTGTCATCTGATGTCTACTTTTATCAGTTCTTTTTACAGTGTTTACATTTTTTTGAGCTAGTTTTTTCACAAAAATGCAACATATTTGGCACGTGTAGAAACATTACACAACAAGTTCACATCTGAACACCTCTGAATATCGTCTACTTTTTTCTACGATGTGTAAAGGCCTTTTCTCTGGTATCACAGGTCAATCCTGTTCACTTCACTTCCTTTCCATGTGTCACTGTGTTTGTTTTCCCTGCACTTGACCTCGCTAACTGTCTTTCTGTCAGTCGCTCACACACACGCAGACACACACAAATGGCTGAGTGATGTTAATGATTATGGTCTGTGGTGTTAGATTAATTCCCTTGGCTTTCTTTAAAAATTAATGATTTCCTTCTGACGGAGTGATGTTTGGCTTTATTTTAGCTCACCTTTAACTATTCATAACTGTGTTATGTAATGGTAATGCATCAGCACAGAAGGAAGTATAGATAAGAGCCTCGCAGACTCAGACCTAAGAAGGTAATGCAGAGCATGAAATCCATCCACTCTGGGTTTTAATTACGCACATTCTTTACTCTGAAAAATGACGTGTGCTCCACCGAGCATGTAATGGAGCTGCGATAATATTCTAATGTGCAAATTACAAGGATGGTTTTGACACAAGGACATTTCTGATTAATACGACAATTAAGAGACTGAGAACTTTATGCTTTTAGCCACAGCCTAAAAAGAGTCTTTGAAGCAGGTTTACAAAAACAAAACAAAACAAACAAAAAAACAATCACTGAAATCTAATTTCCATTAAGTTTATACCCTGCTTTTTAAACGTTACGTCTGGATACATTTTCTCAGGAATAATTTTGGCTAGAAACTGTGAGAGGCAGCTGTGCGTCTGTGCAGTGTAATTGGCAAGTGTTTAAAATAGCTATTTGTGAAGCCTATTATGTATTAGCACATGATATGATTAGATAAGGCCTGATGAATAGCTCACATGCCACTCTTCAGGTCTGATGCAGACGCATGGTCATTGTAACGGACCAGGTTGGTGTGTGCGTCCCATTACTTGTGAAAGTCATGGCCCTTAACATCCTGCTCTTTTGATAGGTTTTGATTCGGGGCTTTGATTTGCGGCAGATCAACTTCTAAAAATAGCACATAGTGGAAAAGAGAGAGAGGGTGAGGAATGAGGGACTCTTGCTGCTTCGATCTCCAGAGTTTCGCCGCATTTGATCTTTTCCTAACCAGCGCTCCCTCCGTGATTTTTAACACATCACATTTTTACATTTCCTGCTGTCACTCTCACACCTCTGTCTCTCCCCGATTCCATCTGTCTTTCTTTTGCATCGTCCCCCTCCTTCACCGGATCCCCCCACCCCACCCCACCCCCTCTCTTCTCTCAACCCCTCCCACCCCCTCTTCCCTCTCTTCCCTGTCTTTCGCACACACGTTGGCGCGCACGTTATCACCGAGCTGGGGTAGAAGCTGGGACCGCTGCAGAAAGAGCAGAGACAAGAAACACAACTAGGAGAAAAAGGCACTATCACAATATCTGAATAACAGACAGGAGAAAAAAAGACATATGGTCACTGTGGATTAGCAGCCTGCATCTAGTATTTGCACTGCACATGTGCTGTGTGTATGTGTGGATGAACTGTGCTCTTCTTCGGAGTACTCTAGGACACACAACAACAATATTAACACTCATTGAAACAAGCAAGCACACTGCGTGTCCCGATGCCGGTGTCTAAGGTACTGTATGTCATGTTTATGTAATACTGCTGCAGAGGTCACACTCTTTTTGCTCTCTATATTGTGTCTGCATGCTTGTTAAATATGGTCCTAATGCCTGAGTGTGTGTGATTTGACTGCGGGAGTGTGTTTAGTTTTGTAAATACCATGTTAGGTGAAAGCAGGGACTTTGATAAACATTTTATTTAGACTGTGGTTGTTTCTTGTGAAAT
>NW_005187403.1:9765851-9770300 GCF_000239375.1 Pundamilia nyererei | reverse complement strand
CCCCCCGTTTTTTTTACTGCGAGAATGAAAAATGAACTTACTTGCCAAGTACCGTATTCAAATGTTGGCCTTTATAAAGTTTTTGATGCCACGTTCACAATGGAAAAGCCGAGTCCTGAGATGAGTGTGTGGGTGAAACCTGACAAATGGCTCAGGTGTGATTTACCTCTTTTGTTTACCGAGTGGAAAACACTTGACCTTCTTCTCACCTTCTGCACATGAAATCGATGAAATTTGCTGCGACTGGAGAAACTTTAAACAGTTTTTTCTTTAATGTTATTGTGATCTGTTGGAGTTCTTTTTCTCACATTAACCACTGTTGAACTGTTACCTCAGCATATGAAGCCAAGCATCTTGGACTTTTGTTGGTGAGGGATAAGTATTGACTCAAGCATTTATGTGGAGAGAGACAGCAGGTGTGTCTCTTACCTTCCAATGTCAAATGTTCCTTGCCACTAAGGTGACAAAAGAAGAAAAAAACACAACCTTTCTCCTGGGTAGTGCTGAGAGGCTCTTGTGATAACAGTGACAGAAGAAGAGCGAAAAGAGAGAGGGAAGGAATGTGTGAACTGGTGCGAGGGGCAAAGAGAGTGTCATGTGGATCCGTTATGTCTCATTATTAAAGGTTCCTTTAACACTTCTCATGTTTGCCATTCAGTTTTAAAGCTTTTATCAGAGGCACTTAGCACCATTATCACATTGTATTACGGCTGTTGTGTTACTCATTATACAACCTCAGTATTAAAATTTGTCAAACAGCCAAAGTTGTCTTTGAATGGTTGGTCATATTTGTTCAGTCTATTTAAAACATTTTTTTTTTTAATTTTAATTTTTTTAGATATAAGATTAAGTTTAGTTTTTGAACTTTAGCATAATTGATATAACTAGTTTGTTTCTTATTATTAGCTAGTTAAGTCAAGCAGTGATGCTTTGTGTACTATTGCAGGTTGACCACAGTTTCATTTTATTGTCTTATTTGCAACATAAGCGTGTCTTAGGTGAAAGTAGACTAACATTCTGTTTAGCTCTCTTACAACGCTTGTACAGTAAAATCCCTCCTAACCTCAAGCTCACTCAGGGTTTGTTTCAATAGAAAAAAAAAGTGCATTCATGTCATCAAGTCTAGGATGTTGAGGCAAGCTGTGACTCAGTGCGTTTATGGAGTGCAAACACATCTATAAATAGCCACACGGCACATATCTACAGTGACCTTGGCAAGAAGTGTAGAAAATGATGTCAATATAATTGCTGATTGATCAAGTCAGGTTGCACATCATCGTACATGCGTTGTGGAAGTACAACAGACACTGTGTTAAGGTGAGGTCTTCACATGTGTATAAGGTCTTAATCCTGATCTGAGCATGTGTCAGACGTGTTTGCGTCACCAAAGGTAGACGTCTCAGCGAGTGCAGGTTTATTTTTAAGTTATGTTATCTGAATTGGTGACACAAATATGAGGTCACAGAAGAGTGTGAATCATCTGTGGAGTCAGATTAAGCATAAGCTTATGTGTATGACCCTAATAGTATGCAAATATTATTTCCAGGGGTATGCCACAGTATGTTAGTACATACTACTGTACATAGCAGCTGAGAACTCCTCAATTTATCTGTTTAAATATAAAGTAGAAGGTTATTTATTTATTGTTTCTAATAATGTATCTGTGTGTTTATGTGTTCTTTGCCTCTATTTAGAATTAGCAATATGAATCCAAACAGCAATAGATTAAATGTGCTCTTTGTTTGGCTGTCAGCAATATACCTGTGAAGTTACAAGTGAGTTGGAAGAAAGCTGACTGAAATAGGAAAAGAAAACAGTCAGCACACATAAACATACAGAAATCCCTCCATTTATTAGAGCGATATTATGTCCTGCTATCCCGTGCACATGTTGTAAATATTATCTGTTTAGTGTCCAAAGAAATTCCAGATTTAGGCTTTAAAAGTCAAATTTAGCTGCTATTTCTGCTATCGTACAACGTTATAGATATTGTAGCACCATCTGTCCCTCTGAGATAGGAAGCTTTTCCAAAATGACACCTTTCCCATTTCATGTATGGTTGCTCTGTGACTTTGTGGCCGCATCGTGTGTGTAAGATAGATGGATATGTTTTCTGACTGCTTGTGTGTGTTTACAGTGGTTATGTGTCCATTGTGTCCTTTGTGCACCCTGTGGGACCTGGCTGTAATGGCTTCACCAAGAAATGGAGTTTGGGCGGGGGGTGTGGTGGAGCCACAAATGGACACAATATGTATATTCATATCTGTCACACACATGTCCAATTATGGAGGACAGTAGAGATGAGTTAGTGTGATTGTTGGACATACACACCGCGTGTTTCTGTCTGAGCTCACGCTGCTCATTCGTCTCTTCTCATTATCGCTGTCTCCTCCCTCTCCTTCATTCCCTCTCCCCCGTTTCCTTCTCACTTGTTTGTGCAGCTCGGGAGTCTACCTTCTTAGCCTCTTGGGCATTCTCTCTTTTCTCTCTCTCTCTCTTGCGCGTGCTCTCTCTCTCTCTCTTCTTCTGTATCTCTGCACAGTTCAGTTGGCCTAGCCCACACTGACAGCATCACACACACACCAGCCCAGCTAGCCAGCCACAAACACTCACACACCAGCTTGACAGAGGAAGTAGGCCACTTTAATGGGGATGTGTGGAGTGCCTACATCTGCCTTTAGTGGATTATAACCTGGAACTGCTTCCTCTTGCCAGGTAGGGTTTATATCTCGCACTGTTACTTTATTTTCCATATGAGGAGTACATCTTTTCTGAGCAATCAGCAGAGTGGTTTCATGCAAATGGATTTTATGGGTCTTTTCTTTTGCTCCAGAGGGACAAAAAGAGATTTGAGAGTATTCATGCAGTGTTTGAAAAGCTGAGATGTTAGCACTGCTGGGAGGCGTTTGGTCATATAAAAGAAACTAGACGAAAAGATGTGAGGAAAGATAGTAAAAGTAATAAAGGCCTATTCATCTCATCGGGCATCTTTATGACAGGCATATATGAAGAGAGTTTGCCACTGCTGTGTGCTGTTTTGATTCACTTAACTTTTACCTCCACCTTTGATTTGCTGAGGTTTTCGTTTTCTTTCCCTGCTTCCTTCTTTGTTTTAATGCTTGTGCGTTATTTGTCCCTACTGTCACTGCATCCATTTATCCTCCGTTCCTTTGGCAGCTTTAATAGCTCCCTTAAATATTATTGTCTCTGAAATATCATCTCATCCTAAATAAGCAAGAGTTGTGGGCTCTGTTTTACGAGTAACACCCTGTTTACGTCCCCTATTTGGTGCTTTAATGTGAGTGATTTTGGCTTCGGTTATGTGCCAGTGACATATTTTAACCTGTCACATGGCTGGGGAGTGGAAGGGTGAGAAACAGAGGGATACAGAGAAAAGAAGGCTAGGAAGATGGCCATTAAGGAGACATACTCTAAATCATGTTAGAGCAAAGCTGAAAGTGATAGCAACAAGAGGAGAGAGAGCAAACCGAGGGACCACAGGGGAAAACAACAGGAAGCACACTGGGGAAAATTGCTTTCCTCTTTCCCTCATTAGGAGAATTGAGGGGTTATACTCTTCTTAGAGGAAAAAACAGACAGAGAGAGTATTAGATGGTGGGTGTGTGGTTTTGTTGGTGCCTGTTGATAAACAGGGATATGATTGATTTCATTACAGTGGTGTTAAGGCTTTGAATCTAAAAGTTTTAAGCACCAGGAGAAGAAAATCTCTCCACCAGTCCTCAATTTCTCCTTTGTCTTTGATCAATAGTAGACAGTGTCAGTGGTGCATCCCTCCGCTGCGTACACATGCAGACACACACAGACACACAAACGATGAATGTGATTTATCAGCTGGTCTTACACTCCCAGCTTGAACAAATGAGATGGTTGTTATAACCTGGGAACATGCATTGCAACATTTTGTCACACAGGCGAGCAGGAAACTGAAAGACAAACCCCAAATTTATGCACACATGCGTGTAAATCCTTCACACAACCATATACACCTACGGTCACACCCAGGGGGCAAATATAGAGTGGAACTAGGTTAAGTGAATATGAAATCTGAACAAACAATCTCGCTTGTGCTGAACTTTATTTAACTAGATTTAAGCCTGGATCCTTTGATACTGATAAAAATTGATACATAATTGTGGATGAGCTTTTCTAAAGGAATGCTAGCTTAATTTAACTGTAACTTTCACCCAAACCAAAACCGTGCCTTTCTTCGCACTTAGGTCTAGTCATATTTAATGATTTACTCTTTGGGCACTTGGTTTTTGTCCCCAAACGGGAGGCAGCGCCATACAATGTGACTGTTTAAACCAATTTATGTCCCTACAGCATGAGTAATTGTGCATACACACACACACACACACACACACACACACACACACACACACACACACACACACACACACACACACACACACACACACACACACACAC
>NW_005187403.1:9748540-9765831 GCF_000239375.1 Pundamilia nyererei | reverse complement strand
ACACACACACACACACACACACACACACACACACACACACACACACACACTGACATAAACATCTCTGGCCTTTCTTTCTGCCGAGGCCCTTTCCAGTCTTTCTCACTGGTCACATTGTCTTCAGCTGCCTGGCGTCATGGGGCAAGTTACGTCAATGGCATTTTCTCTCTGAACCCTTGGATTCTAACAATAATGTCTTTACAAAAAAATTTAAAAAAACTCACATTTCTGCCCGCTGGCTGGTTTGTGTGATTCTTCTAAAGGTTGTGCAGGAGCGGCTATGTGCGGTGCTATTTTTAAGTTAACTCGATTGGAGGGTAATAGGGCTGGGTTTTGTTATCCGCTTCCAAGTTGGTGAAATACTGTATTCATTCAGTTTTCACACCCAAGAAATTATCCCTCCTCAGAGGTTTTGTTCATGTTCTCTGCTGACACTGTTTTGCTTTTTCTTTATATCACAGGCACCGTCAAAGCAAATAAAAGGAGAATAACAATGTATAAGAAATAAATAAAAGAAAAATAAAACAAACAAAACAAAAGTGGAAGTCACAGAAATAATGCAAACTGTGATATTTCTAAAAGAAACCTGTTCTTTGTATGAATATTTAAACCACACGTCAGCCACAGTGTACTGCTGATTTCATATTCTGGGACCTGTCACGTTGGACTCAAAGACTGTATTTTAACGATAGCTGTAGATTCTGGATGTGGTAGTGCCTTAACCATTTACAAGAAACACTTCAAACTTTTATTTATTTATTTATTTATTTTCAAAGTTAGTTAAATTATTGTATAAGTTTCCATGGGATTAGGGTTGGGGTTAAGGTTGGGGTTTGGTGTTACAGCGGATTTATGGTTTATCAAGAAATCTACGCTGTACCTACGTCGTAGCTACAAAATTCCCCAAAAAGTAACCTGACCTGCACGTTCTGTTTATTAAAGTCGATTTCTAGTGTGCGCTTCTTGCTACTTTTTGAATTTCTCAGTCATTTGCTTCTTCTATTAAATCTTTGTTTTCAGAAATCATAACGACAAAATACTAAAGACAAAGCTTCAGAAAACACTAGATGATGTTATAGTGGGTATCCATCATTTATATACAGTCTGTGATTACTCAGGTTCACCTCCAACTAACACAGGATGCGTTGTGAACATGCACAAATATGCACAAATTATGAATTTGGTGAATGACGATGTAAAGTCAGTAAAATCACGGCAGTGTTGTTTTTACATTAGCTCTGCAACTGCAAATAATGCATTAAAGCAGTGGCAAAATATGTGCTGAATGCCTTCAGCAGATGCTTCAGCAGAGCAGTCATTTAAAAAATAATGAGTTGAAACCTTTGCCATATGTTATTTCACTGTAACAATAAGTTCTGGTGCTAAAATATTTAAAGCACTTCCATCTCTACTAATGACTGAATATCATTTCTTAAACATAAACATGCCCACAACCTGCATCTCCAAGGTTGAACTGGCTGTCAAGTAATCCTGTGAGATTGCTTTTGTTATGCCGTCCTCCTTCGTGTGTTGTTAATGTGCACAATATTTCTGCAGCCTTGCAGAAATATGGAAATAAAAATTCGGAACATTTTATTGATGGTTGCAGCACTATAGTTGTAATAGTAGGTAGCCTTGTAACACTTTAGGAGCTGCCCAATAATGTCACTTAATATGTTCTACCTGGGATGTTCTACCTACTAGCATCTCTTCCTTCATAGCCTGGTTACACTCGATGGTGTGTTTTTGCCTCAAGTGGTGAAACACACAGATTCTACCTTTAGTAAGAACAGTTTTTTTTGTATATTTATTGTGTTGTAGTCGTAGTATTGTGTTTTGTTGGAGGTTGTATGGCACATCTTTGATCTACAGACACTTTTCAGTTGTTCCCTTTAAAGGCCGGTCTACATATGAATCTGCTGGTATCAGCATTCACAATCGCTGATAAATGAAAATTAAGAAAGCAGCGAAGACACGGAAGAAACACTCTTCAGCTATGTTGTGAGGGTTGATGCCGCATAATTTGTCCACCACATGCCACTCTGCAGTTTTCCTGTTAGCAACAGGTGTTTGGAAAGCCACAAACAGCAACAATCGGATGACTCAAGTAGAGTCGAGCAGAGTTAATCCACAACTTGTTGTGACAATAAAATAAAATTTCAGATTTTTTTTTACCTTATGAAATGTTAGAGAAATCTGTTAGGTTTCGTGTGTCTGAAAAAAATTGGATGTTTAATCACTGACATATTGGTACTGGTCCAAAAAAATCCTATATTGATCGGGCTCTGGTTCTCTTGCTCCTTTGCTCCATGTTCCCTTGTGTATGTTCTCTGTTTTCTGTCCCCTTTTCGGCCTGACTACAGCAGAGGGCTCTGACAGACAAACGACTATTACTGTCTCATCTCTCTTCTCTCAGTGAAAAGAGGGCAAAAGAGGGCAGAGCATTGTGGTGCATGTAATGAGGCCATTCAGAGATTGATCATCTATATGGTTAGGTCCCCTCAGTGAGGTATTCATATTACATGATACAATAACGGCTCTTAAATCTTTCGACCGCAGCTTGTCCTGGACAATGCATGTCAAAGCTTGCTTAATATACGTTCGGTTGGCGCAGACATGGACACAAACATCCGATCAGCAGCAAACATAATATAGCTATCCAATTGTATGGAGAATGAGCTTCTCAGACATAGAGACAGAGACATGTCTCTTGTAAGGTATGAGCTGTGATGACATACATAGAAAAGATATTGAAAAACAGTCTTAATAGTTAATGTACATATAAGTCTTGTAAAAGTCTCGACTCATGCTATGATTTACTTGTGTTTTTATGCAACAACCTGTGACGTGGTTTGAGCAAATGTTTTCACTTCAGGCAAGTAAACAGTTTGGGATGTGTGTGTGTGTGTACGGCTAAATTTAGTGGAAAGTAATGTGGTTTATAAGTACGGTAGAAAAACAAGTTTGCTATCACTCTTGAGAGCGAGAGAGCAAGCTTTAATGGCATCACATCCCCGAGGAGGTTTGCAATTGCCCCATATGGAAAAGAGTTGGAAAGAACTACAGTACAGGCTACAGAAAGAGGACTTGGTAGCATTCTGGAGACCAAGCAAAGACTCACAAGCTCAGTTTTTCAGTTGTGGAATTTTATATTCAGTAAACAAAGTGTCAGTCTGTTGTCTGTTGAGACAAACAAACTAAAAAGGGAGACTAAATAGGACTGGACATATGGGACGTCTTACACAAGGAAGAGTGCTTAATGCTTGACACATAAGAAAAAGATGATCTGAGAGAGGAAGATGGTAACACACAGCTTTTAGGTGAATACAGTTAAATATAGGTGCAGCACAAATGGGCAGGAATACAAAGATTCTCAATAAGAAGCAAGGCTGTGTTCTAAATAAAACAGGAAATACCAAAAATGCAAGTCAAACAAATGTTAATTCAAGAGCTGTGGTTGGTTCTCACACAAGCACAAGTGTGTTTACAAGTGGGGAGCATTTGGTTTGTATCTGTGGACAAAGGTAAGACCTGGGGATGCCCTTTGTGTGAGGTTTAACCTTTCAGATGAACTCTTTGCTCAAGAGTACACGTCAATACCCCGGAGCTGATTTCCCTTTAACGAGTGATGCAATGAGACCACGATTATGCTTATGAATTCCTGATTAAGAAAGTAGTCATGAGTTACAAAACTGTAATTCAAAAACAAGTCATTATCGTCATCAGTGAGGACAAAGGTGGCGCTCAGTCACAAGCTTGTGCCTGAGTAGTTGTCTCAACGTGATCACCATGCAGATTTAATAAAGAGTTGGACGAGGATGATGCTTCGAGTCAGTTTGGAATAAGGTTAACTTTGTTGTTATTCTCTGTTATCACCGTATTCATTTGATGTGTTCCCTCCGGGCTATAAACAGGATGTCTTCTCTTGACTCCTCAGACCTTACACATCCTTTGAAGAAATCAATATCAGATAAGCCAGTGAATAAAGGAGACTTTTGAATAGAGATAAATAGCATCATGCAGGCTTGTTGGGTGGGCTTGCATCACTTAGACAGCCACCCCAATTGCTGTTATAGTGATCCAGCAGTGAGTATGTATGAATAAGTTAACAGAGATGGAGGGAGTGGCAAAGACGAAGGCAAGAGAGGAGAAGTCACGTTCTGTTATTTGATGGTACAAAACATGTCCAACAGCCGTGCTAATTGAGATTAGCTGGATTTATTGAGGCTGCAGTTGGATTTGGCAAGTGTGATGTTGGACACTTTAGACCATTAGCCACCAGTATCACACTAAGTGGAGTGAAGTGATGCTCTTTAATGTAATGCCTTACTTAGAAATAAACAGGAGACAGGAAATTAAAGGAAAGGGGGAAAAGGAAGGAAAGCGATGAAGATGAAAGATGGCACTTTGTAATTGATAAGCGGGAGGGGTTTGGGGAAGCTTTTGGAAAATGCACAGCACAGCTGCTCCCCTGGGATAGGTCTCCTGTTGTTATGGTAACTGTAGGACAGAGGTCACATAATTGTTTGCGGGTGATCATTCACGATTGCGTGCAGTTTTCTGTAGTATCTGTATGAGAACATAATGACCTCGAGACATGCAGACCATCAGCACAAGAATATTTACTCTGATCATATTTGCCATCATGGAAATGTGAATATAGAACCACGGTATTCACTGCTCTCACCTGGTTCATACTGTCCCACCTGGTCTGCAGCGTTAGACTCAGCTGATGGTGTGGGTCACAGATAGAGTTTTGTAAAGCACAACATTTAGATCATCATTGGACAGTTTGGTGGAACATACAACCCATGTACTGACTGTAAGTATTTATGGCACAATATGTAAAGGTGGGAAAATTTGGCAGAATTGGTAGCTGTAGGCTTTTCCAAATTTCAGCAAAAAATTACAAGTATGGAAATGTTGTATGTCTGCATCAACATGGTAAAAAATGAATGAATGAATCTCACATCATACCAATCCAGTAAGAGACAATAATGTAAAGGTTTCAGTTAAACATATCTTTGGTAGCATTCTTTCATTCAAAGGGAGTTACCTTTATTTACTCAGGTAAAGTAGAGTCTCTGAAATTGTTGTGTCTTCACTATTGCGAAGATCAGTCCAAATACCGTTTTTTTGTTATAGTTTTCAACTGCTTGGTTTTAGTTAAGGATAATCTAGCCTTGTCCCAAATTTCTTTTAGTTTGAATTTGATGATTGATTAATATCTTTTTCTTCTCTTAATCTGAAAATTATGGGCTATTTCCCAAATTAAAATGGATTCTTAGAAAATGGAAGTAAAAACTTTATAAATTATATTACATTATAAATGTCATCATCTGCTGGTCCATTCCCTCCTCTTTGCTTAAAGCCTTAAGCCTGTTCTTAAATTCAGTTAGCTGCTCTGGAGGCTGTAATGTTCACTCTAACTGCAGTCTTCGAGAGCTACTGTCCAGCAACTTTTAGATGCATCCCTACTCCAACGCAGCTGAATCAAATGGTTGAATTACGTCTTCAGCAAGTTTGGCAAAGGCCTGGTAACAAGCCATTCATTTGATTGAGGTGTGTTGGAATGAGGATGCATCTAAAAGCTGCAGGACAGTAGCTCCCGAGGACTGGAGTTGGAGACCCCTGCTCTAGAGAAACCCAAACTCTGTGCTTGAGTTTGATGTTTAATTCTGTGGAGGAGGTGTAAACCAATTGAAAAAATGCATATTTTTTCACATATTTGTTCCAGCAATCATGCATGATTGGTGGAACAAATATGTGAAAAATTAGAGATGGTGATATGCTGTTTTTCATTTGCCTGGACATTTAGCTATTAGCACGGTTGTGGTCATCACGCCGAACAGTTTAAACAACGTTTGTCTTTTCTGCCAGCGGAAAAAAGCGACGAGCAAGTACAGTTAGCTCTAATGGGAATGCCATTCATTTTGAAGTTATCTGGTTAAATGACAAATTAGAAAATAAATTGAAATTTCGTCTTAATAATAATAGAGATATAAACCTGTTGATGTCTGCTTCAAAGTGTGTTCAGATCCATTCATCAGCTGTTGGGACTGTCAATTATTTATTTAGTTTTATTACATTTTTACATTGTTAATTTTAGACGCAGGAAAAAAATGTATAAAACATGTAAAATTACCTTTTTTTATTCATTAATGAATGAAAACACCTGCTGGCTTCGTCTGGTTATCAAAGCATTAAATCATATTTTTTCTAAGTTCAGATTTTTGCTGTTTACAAATTCAGATCAGTATTGCTGTTGGCGACTCATTTGAATATGCCATTTCTCCTCTTCAGAATGAATCGTTACTTTGAAGGGCCATACACATGACACCAGTGAGATTTATGAGATCCAGTTCAATTCAATTCAGGCTTATTTATATAGCAACAAATCATAACAGTCGCCTCAAGGACCCTTATACTGTAAGGTAAAGAACCTGCAGACCCTACCTGGGAGAAGACGCCAACAATCACAGCAGGAACTTTGCAGTGAGGGGAAGGAAAAACCACTTCCTTTTAACATGAAGACACCACCAGCAGAACCAGGCACAGGGAGGGGCAGCCAAATGCTGCTGCTGCTGGGGGATGAGGGGAGTGACTGTAGGGAAACAGGACAAAACACAGACTTATGCCTGATTTAGATTCCTGTGGGGAACCTTTGTACGTAACCTACGTAAGTAGGTAATGTCATTGCCCACATTTATGCTTATTTGTTAATTACTGTGACGTCGTGCCAGACGATTATTTTTTTTTTTAAACTGCCGGGACCTTTTTATTCGTCCTGGCTCCTCGCTTTTCGCTTTTTCCCTGATATATGTTTGCCTCAGGTTTTTTTCTCTACTTTGTACATTCGCTCACATCCATTTCGGGAGTTTCAGCAAATTCCCTCCAGGAATCTGCTGACATTTGTGAGTCCTTATATTGACGCTGTGATTATTGTTCTTTATACTGAGGCAATGATTGTTATCATCTCATGGATAAATTCAGTGCTGCAGGATGTTATAGGATGCAATGAACAGGCCAATCACAGTAGATGTGGGCTGATTCTCCCCAACGTGTAGTTACATTTTTCGGGAGGTGCATGTCAGGTGACGTCATAAGATACAGCATACATTTTCCACTGAAGCATAAATTGGGCATAAGGGAGAGAAAAGAAACACATGGGGATTGAGAAGAGGTGTGTGGAAACAAAATGCTCAGTGCATCACAGAGCATCACATGAAGCAGTCTGAGCCTATCTCAACATAACCAAGGGATGGTACAGGGTCGTGTGATTTAGCCTCAACTATAAGCTTCATACAAAGATAAGATGTAAGATTCAGACTCCTCTCCTCTCCTCTCCTCAGCCCTTTTCCACTCACTTATCTCTTTTCTGTGCTGTTGCCATTCACTGACTCCCCTCCTCCTTTCCTCCTTCATTTTCTGTTATCCACTTTGTCTCCTCCATCTATTCACTCTCCCACCCTGCATCTCACTCTCTCTGCCTTTTAGGGCTGGTTTTGTTTCCTTCCTTAATGAAGCAATGGTGGAGATTATATTCTGTTGAAACATTGATGACTGTGAAACACTTTTGGAACACGTGTACATGCGCTATATGCACACACCGCACACAGACGCAAACATAGACACAAAGGGCTTGCACGCCGCAGATGTCTAATGGCCCATTAGCCTGCGTGTTTCATTCATCTTTTAAGGCAGATTCAGGGAACAGACAATGTTAAAAAGTCTGCAGTGAAGTCAATGTCATATTTGGAAGGTATCTCAAAATTTATTGATATGTTTGTTCTTGGTCTTCGGCTTAAGACACGAGGACATGTTGCTTAAAAGGGGTTAATGCAAAGCTCCTTGATTTTTGTGTGTGTATGTGTGTGCTCGCTGTGGAGAATGTGAGAAGGAACAAGTGTATCTGACAGGACAGGTGGCTCCATTGTGTCTCTAGCCATATCTTCAATGGCCAGGGGTTCGTGTGCATAAGACAGAGAGAGATGGGGTAGGCAAGGTGCAAAAATAGACTCCATATAAATCTCAGGTCTAAATATGTGAAGAAACACAGAAGGAAAAAATTATATATATCCCCAAACATCTTAGATTCCTTTGAAATCATCATGTTTATCCTGTGACAAGCCTTGTAACATGATTAAAAGTCATCCATTACTGTCAGTGACTCACTGCTATGACTTGCACAACATGAAGAATAAATGAACAGAGGCAAAGTAAGGAGAAGAAAGGATAAAGTGATAAGCTTTACTTCCAGTTTCCTCTTTGGCTTTTATCAAAGTGCATTTCATTCTAAAAATACCTCCTATATACCCTCTATCTCACCAGAGCTTATATTGGAGGTAATGGGGTCTTGATTTTATCTCTAGGCTACAGTGGACCATTTAGAAATGGAAGGTGAACAAGTCAAAATGTATAAAGAGTAACATTAATTGTTGTATGCTCAAAAAAGTACAGTCTTTCAGTTTTAAGGTTTTACATATCAGGACATAAATCATCTTTAGTAGGTCTAAACTTGGGTGTATACAACCTTCAGGGAACTACAAAACATGATTTATTATACAGTGTCAATATTTATTCAGCAGACACGAAGCCAAAATGCAGAAGCCATGTGTGAGAAATTAAATAAGTCCTGTGATTCAGTATGTTTTGAATCGCCTTTAGCACCAGTAACTTGAAGTAATTGTTTTCATGTAATTTCATGATTCTTTCACATTGTTCTGAAAGGATTTTGGCCCGCCCTTCTTTACAGCGTCGCTTCAGTTCATTGAATGTTTACAGGTATTCATTTACACACAGCTCTCTTAGCTCTCTTCAGTCCTACCACAACATTTCAATAAGGTTGAGGTCTGGATTTTGATTGATTCTTTTCCTTTTCATTCATTCTTTTTCGGCTAGTGTGCTCTGGATCATTGGCCTGTTGCATGACCCAATTTGAGCCTCATTGCTTCACACACATAAAACACTTTGGTATACAAAGGAGTTTATGCTCAACTCACTGACTGCAAGGTGCCCAGATCCTGTGGCTGCAAAACAAAGCCAAGTTTCATACCCAGGTGGTATGAGGTGTTGTCATTGATATGCTGCGTTGGAGGGCGCTAAACACTAACATCTTCACTTTGGTCTCATATGCGCAGAGGACATTGTTCCAGAAGTCTTGTAGCTTACTTGATGCATCTTTGCAAACCTAAGCTGTGTCACGACTTTCTTTTTAGAGGGAAGGTGCTTTCTCTTAGCAGCCGTTCCAAACAGGCGATACTTGTTCAGTCTTTTTCTAATCATGCTGTCATGGAGTTTGACATTTACCATGCTAACTGGGGGCTGTAGAGTCTGAGATGTAGCTCTTTTTTTTCTTCAATTTCTCCGAGCAGTGTAATCTGACCTTGGGGTGAATTTCCTGAGACGTCTTGGGAATAATGGCTACTGTCTCGAATGATTTCTACTTATTATGAACTTCAAATTGCTTGGAAATGATCATATAACCCTTCCCAGATTGATGATTAGCAAAAGTTCCTTCTCTATAAATCGTTGTGTTAATACACGCCTGAATGCTTCAAATAGGCAAAGTGCCAAAGCATCAGCCTTTACTGAAGCGCTTGCAGTGCACTTGCTGATGATCAATTAATCAAGTGCATTTGATTAACAGCACCTGGCTGCTAATTACCCTGTTAATTCCCAAAGAAGCAGTAAGACTCTCTTTAATTTTCAACACTGCTTCTGCGTTTTTTGTATTAGTTTTTGTTTCATATTCAGATTATTTTTTATTATGTCATGATATGTAAAAACGCTAAAATTAAAAGAGCGGTTATTTTCTTTTTAAAATAACTGTAGAGGCCAGGCACATCATCCACTAAGAAACAAAAAACAATAATGGCTGATTTATGTACTTAGTATCCATATTCTTATCTTATCTTCTGCACAAGGGCAGCAATGGAAGCCGTTAATGTTAAAACATTTTGGGATTTTGTTTATGTTTGGTGCTGAATGAAAGAGCACCTTTTTCTGTAAATATGGGCCAAAAGTTTAGACAAAAATACAACCAGGCCAATTGTTTCCGCAGAAACTAATTTGAGCTGTGTAAGTACACAAACGTCTTGTGAAATATCATGAGAACTGCCTGAGAGGAGGCAATATTATCTCCAGTTAGAGCACTGCATCTTGTGACTGCAGCTTGTCATCATAGTTTAACTTGGCCAGTACAATGAGGCCCTTCACAAGACTTGATGGAGACAAGTTAAAAGTGATTCTGTAGACTTGGAGATCTGGGATTTAACAGGTAGATTTTATTTTTGGTACTTTTTCTTGGACCACTGTCATTGTCCTGTGGTAAATTATTCTATCTTGGGTCAAGGGCCCCTCTGTTTAAAGGCTTCTGGTTTCAGGAAGGTGTCTCTGAACCATATTTAGTGGTGAACACCTAACACATGTTAGGTGTTCCTGATAAGAAGAACAGAAAACAGAAATAAAATGCAGCATCAACACATCCCACTAAAAAGTTTCAACTTTGTAAATGTTTCCTATACTCAGACTGATATGTTCAGCATCACCGACTACTCTGTGACCTTTTTTTAAAATGCAAATTAAAATATGCGGGCATGAATGATGTGGGCCAACTCAAAAATGATTTTGGAAGGATGTTAAAAGGGATGGATTGCCAAGTGCATGGGAGGAGGACAAGCATTGTGCTGTTACACACACATTCACATTAGTGTGTGACAGGGTTATTATGTTAGGCCTTGGGAAATGACGGCAGTAGTCATGTGGACTACAGCTATACTTTCAAATGTTTTGAAACATCGCAGGGGAGATAGATGGATGAAAAGATGGGTGGCTGTTTGTTTGTTTTTTAATGTAGGAGTAATCTCATTAGTTTCTGCAAGAGGTTTGGTTTGTTTTCTATTCCACTGCCTCGAGGGCACAGTACCAGTTTAATTTGACTGAGTCACTGCAGCAAGCTCGAGTGTAGTGCAGCAGCAAGCAGCACTGGTGAACTGAATAGTAGTATATCACAATATGAACTCACTTGCACTAATATTACAGTATAGTGTCTGGCATTTTATCATTTGATGCAGTGTTGGGGACAAAAATCTGAGATTTCCTTTCCTTTACCTTGGTCCACGGTGTGCTCTCTCTCATGACATGGTTGTAAGCATTCCAGATGTGGGATGCGTTCCTCCGTCTCCTCCAGGTGGCGCAGCCAGGTCATGATAGTCTCTATGCAAGAATTTGCAGGAGCATTATTGCTTTAAATGGCACTGTGATCATCCCAAAAGACACTGTTTTGTCTTGTCTCGTCCTGCCAGTATAACTCAACATCATTATAGGAGTATTTCAAACCAAACTGAATGAAAGTGTTAAGTGGATTTATCCAAACAGCCTGAGGCTGACTATTCATTCTCTGTGTCTTTCTTTTTGTCTTTTCCTCTCTTTCCAGATGTTGGAGCCTAAGGTGGATGCCCCTTCATGTGAACTGGGTGGAGTAGGAGGAGATCGAGGAGGTGTATGCCTCCATCTGCCGACACGTAGCTCAGAAGGGGAGGAAAGCAGCCTGTATCCCTCCAGTCCCTCTGAGCCCCCAACACTGGGTAGTCCTCACCCCTCAGAGCCACTCACCCCTCTGGATGAGGTCTACATGCCCCTTAGAAGTCTGGTGGGATCTGACGAGGGACTTAAGGTACCTCCAACACCACCACCTTCCACTGAGGGTGAGGATTCCAAGAGCATAGAGGGGCATGAGATGGAACTCTGGAAGGACAGGAAGGATGAGGAGAACAAGCCAGAGGAAGAGGAGGATGAAGAGGAAGAGGAAGCCGGCAGAAAGAGTGTCGGGAGCGAAGGCTGCGAGAAAGAAGATGAAGGAGACGAGGAAGGAGACGAGGAAGGAGAGAGGAACGAGGAGGAGGTGAACTTAAACCTGGTGGTGTCAAACACAGATGAGGACAATGTCTCAGAGCCGCCTGACACCAACGCTCCCCCTTCCTCCTCCTCATCTTCGTTTGTTATCCCGGAGCTCCGCCTTGACCGCTCCTTTAGCGCCGATGCCCT
Source organism: Pundamilia nyererei (assembly GCF_000239375.1). Lineage (NCBI taxonomy): Eukaryota > Metazoa > Chordata > Actinopteri > Cichliformes > Cichlidae > Pundamilia > Pundamilia nyererei. Next base: position 9,753,783 of record NW_005187403.1, on the reverse strand, counting down.
TTCTTCACCCAACACTGACGAAGAAGAGTATGATGAAGATGAAGACGAGGAGTCTGAAGAAGAAGATGATGAAGACGACAGCGATGATGCCTACCTGCAACGCAGTGACAGCAAGCGCCGAAGCATGGTAGAGGGTGCCACGTGTGAGAAACACGGAGGAGGGGGGCTGAGTGTGCAAAATTCCCTCCGCAGGCGCACACACAGCGAGGGCAGCCTCCTGCAGGACCCCCGCACACCTTGCTTCACTTCTGACAACGCCATCAACTGCCTAGAAACTGGAGGGGGATCCCACAAGGGCGGCTGGACACTCCCGTCACCTAAAACCTTGAAGAAAGAGCTGACCAAGAATGGAGGCTCCATGCATCAGCTGTGTATGCTATTTTCTGGGAGGAAGGTAAGCAATGTCACTGTGAAATACCAGTGAGGCACAGAGAGAACAGGTCACGAAGTACAAGCAACAAGAAACACACACAAACAAGCACTGCGATATTGACCAGTGGTGTTTCAGCTACTCCTCCTGAATAGCCCAGTTACTTTCCAGTGGTTTTAGTGAAAAGGGTGACATCAAGTGGTAAAGCAGAGCAAATGCATGCTCTACCTGGTGTTATAATTACATCAGCTTGTAATTAACACTTATAATTATTCACAGATTGCTCACATTTACATACAAAACACTTTAATGCTGATTGTTAAATTTTCATAAATTTCAAATGACTGTCTCATTGGCTCTCTAATGTTGTTATGTAAAAATCTGTAAAAGATCCAAGAATACTGTGAAATTATAGCATTATCTATAATAGCAGTGTGTTTCCCACATCTCATACCAATCTGTGTAAGTTTTAAGAGTCAAGAATTGTAGAAAATTGTAAAGGTAACAAACAAAAATAGAATAGTGCAATAATGAAATAATTTATGGGCTCCTATTTGAGAAGGATTTCTGCAGTTTGAGATTAAGTGCCGGTAAATGTTGTTTCACTTGTCCAGCAGAGGGTAGCATGCATCGTATTGTCTTGCCTTATGCAGCTCACACTCAGTAACAGAAACAGTTGTGCTTTCTCTCACTTTGCTCATGCCAGTGTTGAGTAGTGCTAACTGAGAAATTATTCTGTCTCATGTTCCTGTTCACTATGAAGTAATAGGTTTTTTATTTGTCCTTAGAATTATCACACTGACGGTGCACACGGACGATTAATCATCTGGGCCACCGTTTCTTCCAAAACTATTTATAGTGCTGGTCTGCACACCTGTACACATGTTTCAGAAGAAATAGTTTGGAAAAAATGAGAAAGAAAGAAAAGAAGGATCAGAAAAATGTATTAAATGGATGGAAAATAAGTCAGTGATAGCAGAACTCAGTAGGCTCTACTATATATTAGTAACAGAGCTGATTAAGTGCTTGCTTTATCAAAAATACTTCTCCTCTTTATCTGCCTCTCCCTCCACAAGTCTGTCAGCACACTCAGCAGCCTTAAATGGCAAGGTGTGTACACTGCGCAGGGAAGGAATGCAGCAGACGGAGCTGCAGCCTATTGGTCTTGGCAGATTCAAGGGTAATTTTACTACCTCTTGCCGTCATGGATACAGTTCCTTTGAGGCTTTTGTTTCCATTATTTAAAATGACATCTTCAGGCGCAGTGTGTGTGTGTGTGTGTGTGTGTGTGTGTGTGTGTGTGTGTGTGTGTGTTTTAGTTAAAGCTATCTCTATTTGGTTTGCAGTGTTATGCTGTTACAGTAGGATGAAATCAGAACCACTTATCAGAACCATTTAGCCACACGTGGTGGGGACTTTAATTGATTTAGAATCATTAACCTTGACATTGTTTTTGGAGGTAAAACAAAGAAACAAACAGAAACAGTGTATACAATGTTGTCTGATCGTGTTTGTTTTAAACTTGCAGTGAAACCTTAGCTTCACTGATTACATTGTTTTATTACTATTTGAATATTTGACGTGCCACATCAGTTATCATACACTATAAGATACTTTGCACACAACTCAGTGCGCTGCAGGTTGGTGTGTGCGCGTTAGAAAGTGTGACAGACGTGTCTGGCCTTTAACAAGCACCAGGCGTCCTCCTGTCTTTCTTTCCGTTCTGCACCTTTTCTTCTCACTTGATGTTTTTAGTGGCCTATCATCAGTGCAAAGAGAGCCAGGGACGGACAGAGAGCAGGTCAAGAAAAATAATGTCAGTTTGTTTGACTGTGAGATTTTTCTTGCTTACTGCTTCAGTGAAACGGTAAGCAAGGACCGGACCGGTGAAAAATTTGAATATATTTTTGTCTGTTTCTTTTTAATCCTCGCATTTTTGTCTCTCGACTTTTCAACTGTTCATGTTTTATCCATGCAATGAACTTGATCTAGCTCAACTGTTTATAAATGTAAAAGTTCTTTGGTGTCTTTTCACATTCCAGTAGTTCCTGTGGTATTTTACGGTATTACATAAACTTTATAAGGCATTTCAATCAAAGACAACAGAAAGCAAAATTATAGCAATAAACATTTTAAAAAGTTTAAACCAGTAATACTTAAATTTGTGTCTTAACCAAGTAGCCAGTAGTAGTGCTCTTTCAAGGTGCTTGTTTTATGTTACCGCACGAACAAAATACTTTATGAGACAGAAAGTCAAATTTGATTTCAAATAATTGTTAGTCATCTATGTAAAATAATTTTATTATTTTTTTTACCATGAATGTGGTAAACAATATTTTTTAATTAGTTTTTTTAAAGTTTAATTTAAAAAAACTAAAATTGTTCTATGTAAACAACCAAAACAAATGGAAACCAGAGATGATCAAATGATCCTCTTTTTTTTACAATAGTTTTTACAGAAGGAGCTAAAACCAATAAATTGTATTTCCAGTGAGGTCATTACATTGACTCTCCTCTCGCTGCACAGACACCCACCCCCTCGCAGATGTCGCTGACATGTGAGGATCTAACCCAAGCAACCCAAAGAAAGAAAGAAAAAATCTGTTTACGGGGCTTAAATGTTTGTTTGGATTTTGAATAAATATCGCCTCTCTTTACAGATGTTGGGTGGGGAAACTATTTCAGTGTGTTTACTGAATGTGTGTGATGCTTACATTCTTGCGTTGACATAAGGATGGCCCCAGGCAGATAGTATAAAATGAACACTGATGAAAACAAATTAGTATGTATTTAACATTTAACATCGGTGTAGTTTGGCATGATGTTATGGACACCTCTGACAGTCGTAAAAATGGTCTCAGCGTACTTCCAGCCCAATCACTGAGGCCGACTTGCAGTTTCTGTAGCTGTCCAGCATTATATAACATTAACTCCCCCCCTCTTACTTTTACATGAAATAATAAAAACAGTTGTTTAACATTATTTTGCATTATTTAAAGAGAGAAAAAAACATATTGTTGGCTTGAACATAACTTAAAAATTCAGTACGTATGCAGATGTTTTCCAGTAATGTTTGTGCACTGTGCACATAATCAGGCCGTCCAGTTCTGTTGTGTTGGCTCCCGCACAACTAATTTAATGTTATAAAAATATATATATTTTTATAACTAATGTCTAAAATATAATTGGGAGAGTAAAGCATATGTATTATGTTAAACAGGTTGAACGCTAGAAAAACACTCATTGAGTAGAAAAGATAGTTAGGGTTAAGCACACATTAAAGAGGTTAAAACAATAGAACACACAGCTGTGTGTTTGGAGTGACGTACCTTCAGAGAAAAGATTGGCTTCTGTTTTTCTGGCCTTTACATAATACTTTCTGTGCTGTAATAATAAGCAAGAAAAACATTTACAGGAACTTAAATATTCTATTTTAGGGTGACACAGAAAAATATGAGTAAAGCCCCAGCAATTTTCCACTAGAAAAACTATTCTATTAATCCTTGTCTCTCATTATTCCTCAGGCCCTAAGTTGCATATTTGTTAATTTTAGCTCAAAGGTTATAGGACTCCATATCAAGATTTTTGTGTTTATCTCACATGGCTCAGCGCATGACCGGGCCTAAGAATAGGGTTGGTTGTTTTTTGTTTTTTTTACTGAATGAACTAAATAAGTTATTCACGGAAACTGTTTAAAAATACAGTGTATTGATGAGTACCAGGCTCATCTCAAGTGTTTTGTTTCAGCATAAGACAAAACAGGCGCCACAGGTAATTTGCCAGGTGCCAAGGCGCACATCACAATCGGCACGTATCGTCTGTGAGCACTACGACCCACTGAACACAGATGGCGTTGTGGACAAAAGCGTGGGTTTTCTTGATTTTGTTGTACAGTAGTTGGCCTGGATGGGACAGAAGGCCACAGTTCAAATGCACGCAGGGCACAGCCAGTCCACTGCAATGCTAAATGAGTAACATGTAAATATTTACTGAGACTGAGCAAACTTTCAGAGCAGTCAACACAGCATCCTGTCACCTCCTACTTATTGACAAAAAAATGTGAATGAACTGAATGCAATGTTTTTTTTAGGTTGTGCTGTGTTACTCCACAGTTTACAGCAAACTTTAATGGTGGAGAGTCCATAATGTAAATGTAATGTGAGTGTCCATGTACGTTTCCAATAAAGGGAAAAAGGAGTTATGTAAGTCTGAACAGGACTTTTTCTTTTTTTTTAAATTTGGGAACAATTTATTATCTCTTGTTGTGAAATCAGGGACATCTCCCTTTGTCTTTCGGTGAAGTCTTCTGTGCTGTCTGGAAAGTTCCAGAGAGATGTTATGTCATTCTCCCCTATCCCTGTCTCTGTATGTTTGATTGTTCATTTGTTTTTTACATTTTGACTTAAGCAGGAAGAGGAATGCACAGTTGGGGAGAAAGTAACCGCACATACCCACAAACCCGAGGTGGCACATATATACGTCTAAGTCTATATACATATTTCTGCATCAAACAATCCCTTAGTCAGTCTGTATGCAAACAGAGAGCTTTATTTCATTCTTTCTTATTCTTTTTTAATGATTCATCTTCACTCCCAGCCATATTGTAACTACATTACAGAACAACACACAGCCAAGAGGTCCTCTTGCATTCTCCTTCAATTTTTCCACATAACAGTTTCCATTCGTTTTATTTACAACATTGGCCTGAACTGTTTTGGCATATCACGAGAAGTTATGGCACTTGTAAATCACACACACACATGCACCCACACACAGTGCCAGTGGTTTTCCTACGGCGCACTGTTTTAATGCTGTGATTTTCATGGAGTCACTTTCTCAACTGACTTTTAACATCTTATAAAGCAAGAAACCA
>NW_005187403.1:9746905-9747993 GCF_000239375.1 Pundamilia nyererei | reverse complement strand
CATCCACTCCTTAAACGTTTGTTAGAAGCTGTTTCTCGTAGCTCTACAAACACCATTTTAACATGTGGAGAAATTCCAGGCTTGATAAGTGTACTTTAACTAATTCATACAAAAGTAAAGTAGTAGAATACAGACACATAAAAAGTTTGTCTGATTTAAAAATGTAATCTTTGTTAAAGATCTCAACGTTCATACTCCAGTGCTACTACTTAACCACTCATTCATGGAGTTGTGCATTTTTACAAAACCCCCACAACAAAGGCTAGCTAATCCTGAGTAATTATGCTTGCATTATCCTTGTTTATTTGTTATCAGTTGTTTGCCTGTTTGTGACTGTGCCTGAATTTTAATGGGCTTCGTGAATAGTTACTCTTCTGAACTGTGCATGAAGGAGTGCTCTACACATGTCAATACCAATGACTGTAGAGGACCCTGTCTCAGTAATTGTAACAGACTGCCTGACACCTGCTTCCAGTACTAACACTTAACAAAGTTAGTGACTTTCTACAGTATGAAGAACCAACACGGGAGACCTAACAGACCTAACTGACTGAGAGCTAGGAAATCACTGGAGAGTATTGTTTCAGTTGTCATCAGCTTGATGACTAATACAATATCGCGTTATCACTTGCATCTCGGGAATATGCAAGACTTTGAGCGGTATACAGGAATGACCATCAGCATTTGCTCAGTGACCTATAAACTAATTACTGCGCAGAGTGTTTGATGATGCTTTTCTTTTCGTCAGACACGTTGCCCTGATGTCAGAGCACTTACTAGCAGAGCTCAGTTCAGCAGACCCGCACTGTCTCCTATAGTGTATTCTCTTTGGTCGGTAAATGTTGGGACTTTGGATGCTATCACTGGCATTCTCCTGACATTCAGATGACTCAAGAAAAGACAGACTCCAGAAGGCCTCCTGTTTCATAGTTGTGTCCTCTGTGTGTTTGAACTGAGGTGTTTACAGCGCTCGTTGCCATAGCAGTGTTTTGGCTGAGTCAGCCAAAAAATACTGCTATGGCAAAATATTTAGATAAATAAATGTTTATAGATGGTTCCATAAGTAACCCGTGTACAGCTGTTGTTAT
>NW_005187403.1:9717417-9740686 GCF_000239375.1 Pundamilia nyererei | reverse complement strand
AGGAAGCATGCCATTTACACAAATGGATGTGTGACCCACATCATTCCCCTGCTTCTGTGTTTGGAATCTCATTTGCAGCATTCCTTCCTTCCCTCTTGAATGCCATACGTCTCTTCCTGACCTGCTACTTTCCTAGTAATCACTTTAGTTGGTGGCAACCAGCCCTTCTGCTTGGCTGTGATAAAAATACAAAATGCTAATAACAGATTCAAGGCAGCACCTGCTACTCACAGCACTAACACTCTTGCTCTATGTGTTACCACTCTGAGCTCAGGACCGTAATGATCAACGAGACTGACCACCAGCCCGGTGATGCAACATAAAGCCAATAGGACAGTGTTATCTGGCTCCCTCATATTGATGTGGAAACATTATACTGAAACTAAAGGCAAATAATTTATTTGCACCAAGACAGTGGTAATTATTTAGGATTTAAATAACCTCCCTTTATCAGGGATGTAACGTTCTAGTTATAAAAAGTGCAGCTTATCTGTGCAAAACGCACTTTAGTATGATCTGAACAGTCTGTATTGCTGAGGACTGTAACTGCTATATTGACCCTAGCTGTGAAGCTTTAGTAGCAGTAGTAATAAAGATGTCAGGATGTTCATCAAACATGGAACATGAAAAAAGTCATCAGACTGAACAAGGTCAGCATGATGACTTTTTAGTTTTCCTTGCTTTGGCTATTAAAGTAATTACAAGAGAAGCTGAGATTTTATGAGACACGTTGTTCATTAGATATCCTGAAATAATATGTTGAAAAATCTAGATGGACGAATGTGGACATTATCTGCAGCTGCAGCAGCTTTGAAGGCTAAAGGCTTATTATTTTACAAAATATACACTTCAGTAAAGACACAGTTTTGTAGTTTTGCCTCTGTATACCACCACAGTGGGTTTTTAAGACTTTCAACTTTACGTCAATGGACTTAACAAAAACAATGCTTTAAGTATTTAGGAATTATAAACCATTTTAAACATACATTCAGAGGGTCAAAGTTATTTGGACAAACTAACATAATTTTAAATATAAGGATTTTTTAAAATACTTGGATGAAAAGCCTTTCGAGTCAATGACTGCTAGGCCATTACTGCAGCCCCCTTTAGTTGCTGCTTGCTTGTAGGTCTGAATTCTCAATTCAATTTTGTAATTAATAATTGAATTGTTGACTGACTTTAGCGTTGAACAATATCCCATTACTCTGACCTGAGAAGCTCTTTGGTTACTGTATATATACATATATATCTTATATACTTATTTAAAATTAGCTCAGTATGTGTTTGTTTTTTTGACATCTTCCTAATGTAGCTGCTTCTGATTAGGAATCAGTGACCTACTTTTTCAGTCTGTGTATAACAGCCAGTTTTGGGGAGAACTCTGTAGCTGCAGCCATTTAGAATTACATGCAGAAAGGTCATCTGCTGGTCAGAAAATGTCTTAGTATCCTGACATCTTGTCAGAGCAGCTCAAAAGAGTGACGTTGTCCTAGCATTGTTCATTAACATACCATGACATGGGAAGTACTAATGCAGGAAAGCAGCCATCTCCGGAGAGGTGCTGAATAACAGGAGGCAGGGAAGAATCTGATCAAGCATTCAATATACCCAGACATCCTCACACACACACAAGCACAAGCACACACTCAGACAATGCACCTATTGTAACCACTTTCATAATGTAGTTAGAGTAGGAATGAGTCAGTATCCTGGCTGCTGGTCACTGAGTTTGTTCAGAGATATTTCTGATAATTGTAGTTGTCCCATTGTACTGTTTGGGTGCGTGTGTGTTAGAGTGTATGTTACCGTTCGGTTACACCAACAACTGTACACATTCTGACCGATGAATGCAGATAAACATCATGCAGCCACTGGGAAGACCACAAGATTATTTCCTACCATTTATAAAGGAAGCTGGAAAAACAATAACTGAAGCAGTTATATAATAACGCATAAAGAATTATAGAGGCATCTAAAAATGTTTTCTCAGAGCTTTTAATACAAAGCCATAAAAGAACTGTGGAAAGAAAATGTCATACCAAAAGAAGCACTGAAAGCATCGTGTTTATGAATATGAATAATTGTTTACAATATTCTCCCTATCTTGTTTTTCTCTTCAGACACAGGTCACCCAATCAAACTTAACTATATAAATGGTTTAACATGCCAGAATTAAAGACTCCATCTTTTTTAGCACTATGTTGTCAGTTGTAACATTTAACTTTAGTGTTTAATCTGAAATGATCTCTATTTTCCTTATGCTCTGAATTCAGTTCATTTCTCTTTTATTTAGTTTAGGATAGTTTTCACTCTGAAAAGGCAGTGGGTGTTCATGTAATGAAACGTTGACACGGAACACGATCTGAATCATCCCTCTATACAATGTCATCTCTGTTGTCACTTTGAGTTCTTCCACTTAAACACTTTTCAACAATTTTTGCAGAAACAACAAAAATACAGCTTCAACAGCGATAATTGTTTTGGAGCATAACCAGTTGTCTTTTATTATACCTTAAGTCTAATGCAGCGTCTAATCACTGATTTCCTTTCCAGAGATAAAAAAAAAAAGTAAAATAAAATTGAACACGTACGATTACCTTATAATATCTTTTCGCCAAATAGCCTGTGTTGCACATGAAGGAATGATAAAAACAGTGCCAGAGCACATTCCAAATGATTATTTTAATCAAAGCGTGTTCATTATAATTTTTGACCTCTAATTATCAAGTATGATTTCTTTAATTGAATTTAGATTAGTTTTAGATTATTTGTTTTCAGTGTGTGTTGATATTACACTACAATTACTGAGAAAACCTACGAGAGATAATTAAAAAAAATAATTACGATTCGGAGTGATAAAATGCGGTCATCTGCCTCAAATTAAGCAAAGCTAATTGTCGAGTAGTACTTTCCTGTGGAGGTCCTGGAGTTAGAAAATACATCTTTACGCAAAGTAGGGACCTTTATGTGAAACTATCTTCAATACATGTTTTTTTTATATACTTGCATGAATATAACTGTGCGTCACTCGTTCTATTTTGAAAAGTAATAATAGGCCATTTGCATAACAGGCTTTCATAACCCAGGAAAATCACCAGACACAGGCTGCTTGTTTGATGATTATCTTGGCCATTTTTCTTGCCCTTGAAAGTATCTGCACAGATTTATGCCAGAGACTTGGAAAAAACATAGGTGACTAGAGACAAAAAACAGCAAACTCTGCTCTCTCCAAGGACCACTGAAGGAACAATGGATTGTTTATATCAGCCAGAAAATACAACAGTATACAAAGGGGAAAAGGCAAAAGCTCACATTTAACAAAGAAACAGGAGACCAAAAACCACAAAACCAAATGCCTAATATGCAATTTTATCCAGTTGCATGAACTACATAAACCGTTTTTCCAGTTTTCCAGTTCCCTGAAGCAAGCGTTTTGCTTGCCAGATGAGGAAGGCTAATGAATGAATGAATTTGTAATATAAAGAAGCATGCTGTAATTTTGTATTTTGCAGCTCACGCTATTGATGTCTGACCCTTTCCTTTTGTCTGCTTTGTGCTCATTGCTACGTTATCACAGTGAAATCAAAAACAGCTTATAGAGTGATTTTAGGTGAGGGCTTGAAGATAGAAATACATTCTGAGCTTTATGTTATATTCATTGCATGATTGCATTTTGGTGTTCAGATAACAACTTTTGAATGCACAAGTAGGATTATACCAATAAAAGTCAACCCAGATTGAAAACTGTGCAGACTGGTCTGAAATCAGGCAGGCAGTCATGTGAAAAATAGTCCTCTTTTTTCTGAATTCTGTGGCTTTCGTGTGCTTAAAAATAACACTTTAATCTTCAGGGAATCTTTTTGTTGTTGCTGTTATAGCCTAAAGCCTACACCAGCCCAGCTATCTAAACCGTTAATATTTTAGTATCGGTAAAAGTGTGTTTACTTATCAAAGCTGGCTCGCATCAGAGCTTCTGGAAAACCAGGTTCAGAGCAGGGCAGTGATGCAAGGTTTTAACAGCATCATTAGATCACTGTGAATGGGGTATGCCACATAAACACTGCCACACAATGCCAGGAAGCGGGGCTCTGACACGCAGCACCAATCTAATGCTTTACTAGTTGGAGTGGATTGCTCAGACACTGGCTTGTGAGTTTGTGGTCAAACAGACAAAGAAACAGGGGGCTGAAATGGATGGAAGCAGTCTGAAGGAGGCCTGATGACGAAAAGGCAGCAGGCCATGAAAAGCCAAAAAGTAGTTTGAATACACAAAGAGCAAAATACATTTATTCACCTCTACGGTTTTAGGTTGGGGGCGGATTTGGAGTCTGACCTGAGTCTGGGTCAGGAATCCTTCTGAGCTGTGTTCATAATATTGTTCTTACAGTGTGTTTGTCGGTGGTGTGGAGTTAAAGAATGAACAATTTATTGAACTGAAGGCAAATAGTTTGTGTCCTATCCCAGTGTGGCACACACATATTCTCCTTTGATGTTTACTGAACAGACATGCCACGAGCATGGGTGTCTTTTTATAAACATTTGAAACTTTATGTAGAACTCTCCAGAACACATTTGCCTATGTTATTCACAAATGCATACATATATAAGTACACACAATGGCCTCCAAAGGCACATGTGTCACGAAGTCTGTTAAACTTTGTATCTACACAGCTGTCCCGCAATCCGTAACAGCGTGCCAACATGTGCATCCCGTGCGTCAGGGGGCTATGTCGCCGTGTGGTCTTTGGCTAATGCTGTGTTTTCTTGCTGTCTTCAGTTAAGTTTGTTCTCACAGAGACTCGTGCACCAAGGCTATTTTTAGAAAAGCCTCATACTTTTGTTATCCTCTACTGACCATTGCCAGGCACACAGTTGTGTGTACATGTGTGTGTACCGTGTGCGGGCGTGAAGCTGGGCTTGGGCTATCAGAAGGAACAAAGAGGAAAAGGAGCAAAACAGAAGAAAAGTAGAACTAATACCTAAGAATACATTTTTAATGCTTTTATATTATATTTTTTACTACTCAAAACTAAATTCTTTGTATTAACAGTGCTATACAGTTTGCTGAAACTCAAGTTTTGAGGCTCTTTGGGAGTTACACATTAAGTCAGATGGTGTTTGGTGCTAATATTCCACAGGTTTGCAAGTAGCTTATATCAACAAACTGTAATAATATTTTTCACTGGACGACAGGACCATGGCCTCATAAAAAATATTTCCGTTTCATTTATTTAAAACATAGGTGTCATAAACGTCCCTGTTGCTCTGACGCTGTTTCCTATGAAAGGCTTATATTCAGGTAGACAAGTGGTAATTTGTTGAAACCCATAATGAGTTCCTCTTATGTAGAGTTTAATCAGTGTGTTCCTGTAGATTGCACCCTCACCCTCATGAATAGAAATTAAGTGGAAGGTAGAAGGGCATTTTTATCCTGTGTGAAATTATGGTGTTGCAACTGAAGACACTCCTCCCTTTTGACTAACTTTCCACTGACATCACAGAGCCATATTTCTTGATTTGCAGTGCTGCTGTTGGGTGTAGACAGGAGGTTTGGCACTCCGTGTGTGTGTTTGTGTGTGTGTGTGTGTGTGTGTAGAGGGGAGGTAAGAGGTGAAAAATACTTATCATTTTCAGGTGTCAGAATATATTTTATTTTATGATCTATCTGTGCTCATGGCCTTTTTTCCCTGTTTGAGCTTGGATGTCATCCACATTAATGTTTTAGGCAGACTACCTCTCCAGATATGTTCAGCAGCAGGTGCTAATTAATTTAAAGGGTTGGCATGTATTTGGATGAAACATCCAGATTGTAGCAAAAGCTCACATATACACCCCTCTGCACTCATTTAGGTGAAATAGTAGTCTAGTTAAACATTACCTGGCATGAGGACAAGTTTCTTTGAAGAGGGCAAACTCTTTTTCCAGTTGTGTCCTGTACTTTCAGGGGGAAGCATCATTGATGGCTCTGTGGAGACTGGGGCTGCCCTGTTGTTCTCTTACTCTGAGATTAATGATTAGATTCTGGTTTCTCCCATGAACCTCAGTGACATAGTCTCTTTCCAGACTAAATAAATAAATACATAATACATGGACTATGTTTGTAGTTTGATTCTGTTGTGTAAGTTTTGCTTATCACAGAGTAAACATCACGGGTGTTTACTGGTATTAGATGTTGAATGACATTGAACAAAATGGACATGAAGTAACAATCAAGACAGACACTGACTAAGTGTCAGTTTAATATGTAAAAACATGTTTGCGTGATGTTGAAATCGATCAGTGCCCCAGTCTACATAACCAAATACAATATTCTTATTTTGCCCATAAAATGAAGCCTTAAACAGACGCACATCACAATTTTGTCTGTGCTCTTGGATTGTGCTTATTTTTAGATATCTCCTACAACATATTCTCACTCACCTTTCACATTCAACTATGACTTTAATCTGAATGCTTGGAGTGCATCACTCTGCACTGCACACAGTGACAACCTTAATCTTTGTTAAAGGAAGGAGTTATTAAAAGAGTGTAGGAGACATGTTCCATCTGTAACTGGAGCTTTGAGGAGACAAATCCACTCACAGGTACTAAAGGTGATTAAAAAAAAAGCTATGCAATCTGTAGTATCAAATCTGCTCTGAGGGAAGGAGGCACTGACACGTTGTGCTCACTCACATCAGCTTCAGCAGTTTCTGTGTTGTCCTGCTGAAAGCTGAGGTTGTCAGAATAAGCTACCAGCTAGAAAAATGATGTACAAACGCAGTTAAGTTAAATTGAGCGTATTTCTCCGCCTTTTTTTGGCAGTGTTTAGAGTTGTCAGTCACTTCAGTAGATCAATGGTTTATTCCACTTTGAGCAGAAACAATAATGCAAAAGCACGACAGGATATAGTTTGGCAGCTGGTATATGTAGGGTGGTTCAGTGTGGAAGGATGCATAAAGCAGGAAGTGTTTGCCCTTGAGACTATGCATTATTGTTAAATACAATAATAACGGTACAAGCACAATGTAGCCATTCTAGCTGTATGCACGCAACTGGACAGACAGTTTGAAACTAATCATTTAATAACACTACCACCAGTATGTTTCTGTCATACCACCGAGGAACCCAACTGGTTTATTACATTTTTAACCTTTAAGTAACCTTGACAGAAGTGTTTACGGATATTGAAAAGCTATTTCGTTTAAATTGCAACTTTGATTTAGCACAGGCTTGAGGGAGACAAAAAAATGTGTAGCTTCCTCGATTGATAGGAAACAGCTGCTGTGGTAGGCTTGAGGTCTGACAGCTTATAAGGGCTCAAAAGAATTCATGGTAGGAAAAGAAAAACTACAAATGTCTTTAGTTTTGTTGCTGCATTTCTAGAAGAATTTCTTTATTTCACCAAAGTAAAAGCTTCACAAGACCTTTAAGAACTGTGGCACTGCCAACATTTGTAAAGAAAAAACAAAGGAAAAGAGAAAAAAGCCCTCACTCTCAAGGTTGAAACGCAAGCTGGGGGTCCTCAAAGATAGAAAACACACGCCATCTGTTACCAGCTGGCCAGTATCTAGCTCGAATGTGTATTGCTGTAATACAATGGCTCATTATTTAGAGCCTCACTCACACATACAATGGGGGCAGTTTCAGACCATCAGATTAGTGGAGATTGACCCCTTCTCCACCCTGAAGCAACTTCCCTTTTTGCCTTAACCAATCAAAATGGTGGGTTGGCAGAATGTGTAATGTGAAACCCGGAGTCTTGGCTCAACACTTCAAACCTAGGGCACAGTTGGAGGCCAACAGAAACAACAGCTGTAGTCTTTTACACTCTCCCACTCTCACAGATTTCCTTACTTTGTTATGCCCAGACAAACACCAAGTGTACCCGTGAGATACAGGCACACACCTCAGAGAGCACTGTGGGGTTTACAATGTGGACTGCTGCTATGGAATAACCATTTTGGAGGCTGGCTGTATGTGTTACCTGGACTAGCCTTGCTTTTGATAAGGACACTCCACGGACTTACTTGCTTCCTAGCCAATTGGGTAGTCATAGCCAATTGGAGGTAGTCAGAGCTTGCTACAGTCTTTGCAGGAGCCTGCAGGGCCCTCTTTCTGTGTGGAGGGTGGATGATGCAGTGTGTCCTCTCCTTCCTCTTCCCTCAGTTGAGTGCCGGATCCCCCTGTAGCTGCGAGGTCGGCCCCGGAGGAACCAAGAAGAAGAAATCCAAGAACCTGTGAGTATTCAAATCATATATGGATATGTCTATCGTGTTCCATTTATTTTGTCCCTTTGTGTGTTTGCTCATTTAGGAATTTGTAAGGATTTTCTTATCAATTACCCTGGTGCAACATTAAGACAATACACGGAAAACAGAGCATTGCTATTTAGATTTTAAATGCAGACTTTATTTGTGTATGAGAAGGAGAAGCGATTTGAGTGGTAATTAAATGACATGACAACACAGATCTGACAATTATATTAAATTCAGAGTTTCCACTTGGATGTGTCAAAAGAAATGTCCAATCAATAGTAGCTCTAAAGCTTACTCAGTACTCAAAGTTGGTAGGATGCAGTGGACATTTTGGTACATAATCAAGATTAAAGGCTTGAGCCACCCTTTATTTCTTTATATTTTTCTTCCAAGGAGACAGACCTTCTTGTTATTTTTTAAAATAATCTTGAGCATTAGTTCTTCAGGCTTTCTGAAGGTCTTTTGAGGTTTTTCCTTAGATGTCGGCTGCATTTTCACTCACCTTCAGTCCAGTCCTTTCAATAACGTGACATATTTTCAGAGGAATGTTTTTCTGTTTATTAAACCACCTAATGTTTACTTATGAACGATCAGGATAAACAAGGCACCTAATTCAAGGGATGAACCAGTGTTGCATCTACTCACAAAAGACATCTTTAGAAAGAACCAAAGTAACCTGTTGCAAAGACACTTGAATTGTTTCCAATTCTTTAGTTGAAGTTATAGAAAATGCCAAAGACTGACAGGCATAAATTCATATTTTTTCAGCAACAAGGTGATTTTCAAATAGCTACTAGCCAAAATCTTGGCATATCTTAGCATTAAAGCCTCATCAGAACTCATCAGAAGTTGGCCATCAAGAAACCATTCTTAAGGAAGCAAAACAGGGAGAAAAGGCTGCCAACTTTTAAGAACTGGGCTGAAAAATCAGTGACAATAGGTTTTATGGAATGATGAACCCACATTGATCATTTTTAATTCAAATTGTCATCATTGTATACAAAGGAGGTCAGGAGAGTAGGTGTCTAAAGCCATCTGGGAAACACGGTGGAAGCTCTGTCATGGTTTGGTTTGGGGCTGCATTTCACCCAGTGGTGCTGGAGATCTTGTCAAAACTGATGGAATAATGAATCCACAAAAGGAAAGTCAGATTTTTATCTGCCATGCAATACCTTATGGAAAAAATTTGGATGCCAACAGCTTAGTGGAAATCATCTCAAACGTATTGCTAATGGAGTAAAAATGTACCTGGAAAAAACAGATATGAGTCATGGATTGGTCTCCCCAGAGCCCAGACTTCAACATTACTGAAGCAGTGTGGGATAATCTTGTGAGAGAATTGAACCAAAGGCAGCCAACATACAAAGAAGAGCTTTGAATGTTTTTGAAGAAGCCTGGAGAACTTTTCCTAAAGACTGCTTAAAGAAATGACAAGAAAGCTTGCTGACGAGTTTATGCTACGTTGAAGAATAATTGAGCTCAAGCTCAGTAGAATTGTATAACTCTGTTTTTACCTAATATATTGTACTTCCATGTATGTTTTTCTTTTGCCAAGAATAAAAAAAAAATCAGCACATGGCGACATGTTTCCCAACTCAGCAGAAAAACAGCAAGTATGGCAGCCCTCCTGTTCATTCACCAGCCTTTTAATGCTAATGTAATCAACAGAGTGTACAATTTCACACCCCTCTGTAGCGTGGAATGTATTAAACAATCCATCAATCCAGTCACACCCTTTGTGTGGCTGGATTGATGGATTGACGACTGAGAGTGTTAGGACAAATACCCAGTAGATGTTGAGTGTCATTTTAAAATTTAATTTAGATGAATTAAGGCAGATAGGAAAACTGTGGATGTGCTTCTCGGGTGTAAATGTGACTAATTAATGTTGCACGCATAATATCTACATGTTCACGGACCTGCAAATGCAGAGATGTGCTATAGACTTTAAAAGACAAATGTGAAAGTTAAAGCTCATAGTGTAATGCTGCTCATCAACTGCTTAATGAAGCGGTAAATGAGGTGTATGGAACCATATGCGCGTCTCATATTCTCTTTGAGGTGAGAAGTAAGGTGTACATGTTGGGGATGCACATGGGCTCAGCAATTCATCGGCTGCTCGTTCTCTTCTTTGAAAAGATGAAAGCACATTTCTTACATTGCATACAATAAAACAGTAGCTGTCCTTGAGCCTGTTACTTTTTTGCAGTGTTTAGTTAAAGAGCAGATTAAGTGATTAAAATTCCTCAGCTATTTTTTTCCCAGTGGTCTGGAGTATGTAGCCTGTTTGTCAGCTGTTGCAAACCTATTCAGCTTGTCTTCGATGTTTGAATAAAACAGGCATAAAAAGAATACAATATGGAATACAATATACTTTTAATGTGAATATATCGGGTGTGCCTATTTTACAATTCAAGACCCCAAACACAGAGCAAACTGATAATACTGAGCAATGTGTGCCTAAATAGATTGGTTAGAAAAAAATGTGACAGCTTGATTGACTGCAGTAGGTAGAAAAAACCTTTGTCATCTAATACTACACATGCTGTCTTCTGGCACAGCCAAGGCAAGTGCAAGCTTGAAGCATGGTCTACAGGCCAGTGATAAAGTACTGTAATTTTTTTTAATCAATATGTAATGCAGCGCTCTTCATTTATTTGCAGTTCATATTATACTGCAATATTGCAACGACACATAGGACTACATCCATGCAGCATTTCTCTTAAGTTTGAACTCTTCTACACTGGCCAACAATCACACTGACATATTAGAGCGTCAAGGAAAGTATATAAGGAAAGTTTTAAAAAAAAAGAAAAGAAAAAAAGATTACAGGTAAAAAATACTAATTCTCAAACTGCTGCTATTGAACCATAAGATTTGTACTTGATTTTTCTCAGATGTAAGGTGGGACATTAGGGCCACATGAAGTAAACAACATTAGTCAAATTGTCAAAATGCGGAGATTAATCTTGCACCAGTCTCTGCTTTTGTCCTTGCTCTAATAAAAGGATGTTGTGCTTCTTGGGTGCCATGGCCTTCAGCTTAAGTGGGTTCATGCTGTGTGTGTTAGAGGCTAAGCAAGTAGCATTTCTACTACATGGTTCTGACACTGTTGAAGATTGCATGAAAACAAAAGAGTTTTTTGTTCTTAAACTGTATGTCAGTCAGTCATGAAACTCTCTTCTGTCACCATCAGTCAGTAAAATAAGGATGACTCTAAATGTTCAGTGATGCGATCCTCTTTTTGAATATACAGTTTTCACCCACTTCCAGTCATTTACCAATATGCCACACTGCAGACCAGTAGCAAGGGAAATATCTACTCATTAAGAAGAATTCACCAAAATTCTCTGTGCTATAGATTAAAATATGATGCACAAGCATGCTCGAAAGAAATTAAATATCAAATTACTTCGCTTGAAAGTAGGAGACTGATTAATAACATGGGAGCCGCTTGAGCGAGTAGATGTAGATTAGTGTAAAGCGGAAAAATTACATCTGACATGGCCAAATCATGCCAAGAATTAGCCATTTAAAACTTTAAGAAGGGTCTCTTTGGAACCAGAGGAGAGACGGTTGGGAGTGATGTGCAGCAAGAGGTCTAGATTGCAGCGACTCTGCCTCGCAATTCACAGGACTTCTGCTACTAACATCTAGGTGCCAGATACCACAGGGGACCTTTAGAGGTCTTACAGAGTCCATGCCTGGCTGGTCAGTGCTGTTTTTGCAGCAATACCAAAGCATATTAGGTAAAGGTGTTCCTAATACTTATGTCTACATATGGCTTATGTATCTATACAACTTTATCTTGATCATCATTTAGACACAAATATGGTCTTTCTTCAAATAAGCATTCTTTCTAGCATCTTTATTCCACAGACAATGGATCACTGCATGGTGACAGCACTTTCAAACCAGCAGCAATAAAATCCATAAATCTGATACATGTTGATAGGTTCAGGATCAGAATACCAAAGCGTTAAATTGGTAATCCAACTTCACTTCAAAGAGATCCTAAATGCACACACATGGAAAAGGCACAAAAATGAAGAAAGATACTCAACAACTGTTATTGGAAACACAACGCAAATGAGCATCTGTTCATTTCTGCCATTCTGTCTGACTCATGTATAGATTTTACACTGAATATATGCAGTGTTCTCATTAGTATTGCTGGATAGAGATTGGCCGTCATTGAAATATAATACAGATAAAGCGGTTTCTTGCAAAATGATTAGTATCCCTGTAATTGGTGCCAAGGTACAAGAACTAAGTCATTTTTTGTGGTGTGAGAATTGGCCAAGTGCCCACTGAAATGCTTGCAAATTTACTGCTGAGATTAACTACTTAAAGTTCCTATTTTTGAAGAAAAGTCCAAGTTATGCAGATGATATATATTATTACACTAAACTATATATTTCAGCTTAATAAATCACACTAAAAACCACAAAAAAAGGCATTTAGATGTCTGGGGCTCTTTCATCGTACATTAAAGTGATGAAACCTCAATTTTCCATTGCCCTTGAAACTATTTACAGTTTATAGGTTCATGCAGTGATAGCTCTACTGCAATGCTGAATACTTGTTAGTTCTACATGATCAGTCAGTGCTATGCTGTATGAGTCCTGCTACTGTTATAGCGCTCCATACAGCATTGTGGGATTACACAAATTCTTCTTTCTTGTCCACATTTATTCTATATTAGCCAGTACACAGGACAGCTAGTGTGCAACTGTTTTCTACTATCATGGTTTTTAGGTCCAAGCGACACAGTCTCAGAGGCCACTGTAGCTCCATGCTAAGAGAAAAAAGGTCTTTAAGCAAATTGTTCTGATGCAGCTCGTCACCTTGGACAGAAGACCCTCTCCCATTGTAGTCCAAGCCTCTCAAACCCCAATTGAGGGAATCTGCCTTTAAACAGTCCATGTGGATTGAGTGAGCCCAGGGTCCGCCTTCTCCAGACCCTCAGGGCTATATAAAGCTCCACCAGAGCCTCTCAGGGGTTAGAGGAATGTGATTGCCAAACAGAGCCCTGGACTTTTGACACACACTCACATGCAGTACATACAGCCTTCATGCTGGCACCCATGCTTCACACGATGGTTGATTTCTCAGAGAAATACCTGGAAAGGTAAGAGCAACTGTGTTGGGCGTGTGTGGATTTAACTGCGGTTTGAATGTTGTTAACGAGAATTAGAAACATCAGCAGGGAGATTGAGAAAAGTGTGAGCAGGGGCTGGTTTGAGTCCCACATGGATTATTGCTCTTAGGCTGGTAGGAAGCTATCTGACCTCTACATGGATCTCATTTGACAGTCACAATGAGGGAAAAGAGTCCCCCGCGAGGCTGAAGGACTGAGACTATTTTGGAGGAAACAGCTTTTACTTCTAACTTGAGGCTGTCCCTTTTTCTTAATATACGCAGCCTGGATTTCAGGAATAGGATTGCTCATGTGGTCTTTGTGGCTAGGAAGGTGAGTTTCTCTGAAATAGAGCTCTTTTTTTAGCCTTGATTGAGGGAGATGGTGGACGTGATGGTGTTATATTTATAGACAAAATTTAGGACAATTCCCTTTTTCATTGTTCTTCCAGGAATATTCAAGGGCTACTTCCTGTTGGTTACGATTCCCATGATTATTATCTTGATGAATGTGGCTTGTGTTTCTGGACACCACTGTTTCGTGAGTGAAGAATCTACAATGCAAGTGCTTACAATTTCCCCACATAAATCTCACAGTTATTTTGACACAACCCTTGACCCGTTATAGCGACACACACACAAATACACAAACAGGCACATGTGCCAGCACAGCGTTATTTGTGTGTCATGTCCAGCATCTAGTTCACAGGCAAACGGCCTTGAGTAAACAAGATCTGCTGGACACAAGACTGCGCAAATATGGGCTTAACAAAAGTGTAAGCACAGTTATTATGATAAATGTAGTGAGCGGTATACTGCAATGAAGTGGAGGATTGGATTTGTCTTGTGCTTATATGGTACACTGTGTTCTGCAATATGTCTGTCTACAGCTGTCTCCCCATGTGCTACAAGAGCCTTTCCCAGAGAGTGCGGCCTACTTTCAAGAACACCAGGAATAGCCAGGGGGGTGCTATTAGTACGACTAATGTGAGCCAAGCAAAGAGGGAATAAAGAGCATGGAAACCTGCAGATAATTGCAGCGCAAAAGACCTCTTGCTCCTTCACTCAAGCACGTAAAAGTGTTCTCTCTCGCAGAGAAGCAAGCAGGCGCATAGCGTGCGTACACATTTTACCTGCGCCTCACTTTTTGCAGTGGTCACTGTCTTTAATAAGGCAAAAACAGCAGCATAGATATGGAAAAGGACTAGGGGCCGATTTAGAGCTCAAGAGAGGCAGTAAAGAGGAACTTTAAATAGAGAGGTACTCAAGGTCAGAGGCTGTGAGGACTGCGACTGTGTATGTACCATTAACACATAAAGAGCAGAGGTACAAAGAGCACTGGATAGATAACTGTTCAGCACAGTATTATGTTTAAGTGACTTTTGTCAAGTACAAGAAGACTTTCCATCTCCAGGACTGAACAAAATGATACGTAAAATTATGTAACTGCACTTTCTTCTGCCTTTTTATGTGAGAAGCAGCAGGCTTTGCCAGTATTACAACTGCTTCATGTTTTTATGTTGCTCTTTTATTATTTTTATATGTGTGCTAATGGTTCAAAGGGGCTTTAACCAGGATGTTCTTCCTTTGTTTGGGTGATTATTTACATTAATGTGATTGTGAAGAGTCGTCCGCACAAATCACTTAATCTAGCTCTGTAAGATAGTGGAAACCAGGACTATGAAAGCCTTTCTTGAATTGGTGGAAGTGGTGTTTACTTCCGTTGACCAAATAATCACACAGGCAATGTAGTGGAGATATCAAAGATAGGCACGGCTGTGGCACTGATTCAGTCTTTTCATGGCTGCAGCAGCAGAGTTCCTGCAATTACTGAAAGGCATACACAGAAACAAAGTGTTAATGCACTCCAGGCTGTGTTGATTTAAATAGAGAATGGTAACATGTGTCACTTGTTCCACAGCTTGCATTGTGTTTGAGTTTGTTTGTTTGTTTGTTTGTTTGTTTTAAATGGATGGAAAGATCATTTAAGAAGATGATGTAAGCTGCTTGGGTGTGCAGTATCCAGTGGCATCCACTTGGTGGCAGAAGAGAAACATACATTTCCTTTAGCTGTTGTGACATCATTGTCACATTATTGACACATGGGCTCAGCTTGTATAAAACCAGACAGAAATACATAAAGCAGCTTTGTGATGGGAAGAGTGAATTTTTCAGCTCTTATAAAACGCTCCTTTCTTCTTTTTTTAAACTCACATGCACTTGCAAGACAGAGCTTTCCTTTATGTTAACACATGCCCAGCTTAAACGTAAATTGCCTCGGGTACAAACTAAATATAGAACCGTCTAATAAACCCAGCCCTGATGTTACGAGTTTATTTAACAGCACAAGGTTTTTCTTTTTCTTTCCCAGCAGTAATGTCCTTCAGACTCGAGCGGTTCACGAGGATGCCGTGTAAGAGCCCCGTACAGCAGTTAAACATCTGGATTTGAGTCTGTTTCCCGCAGAGCGCTTGTGCTATAGCAATCAATGGATGAGTCATCTTCTCTTAAAGATATTTCCATTTCCCCGGTTACCTGGCCTGAAAAAAAGGCTCTCACATGGATTTTTCTAGATCTATATCTCAGCTACAGGGCATAGAACAAATTTCCATTTTTCACCATTTTAGCATTAAAGGAAGTACAAAGGAGCACAAGAGTGATAAACACAGGCCCTTTTAGTTCCTGTTAATTTCACTGTACCAAAGACTGGCTGCATTTCTCCATCAGGGCACTTATTGTGTAGTTCTAAATTAATGGGAGGGAATGTAACAAAGCAGCCAGAATTTTAATTTGCATCTGATTTTAGACAAGAAGGGCAGGTGCTTATATTTTCAAAAAATATAGGGTACCGGTATACTAATGCTATTAGTTTTTCTAACAAGGAAGCCAGTTTTTCCACAAGAAATTCTCTGCTGCTGCTTGTTTGCATGAAATCAGCATGCCGTGTGATTTGAAGCAGCTTGTGATCCATTTATTTCCTTCTGCTGATCCAGTCCTGGGTCATGGGAGACTAGAGACCATCCCAGCTGCAAACTAAAATAAAATTTAAAAAAATCTAAAACAGGAATATTACTATCTCTAAACATCTTCCAGAAAGATAATGAACGAAAGAAAAACATAAATAGGTAAAAGATCTCATCAGCACTTTCTTTTTCAGGTTACAGCTCTTTACAGTTTCCTTCTTTCTGGACTATCCCACAAGCACCCCATGTGAAACCATAAGTCTGAAAAGTGCAAATACTCCTTTTTTGTGGTCACACGATCCTGATTTTAAAGGAGCGATTAGCATTTTGCCAACCGTTCGTGCACTTGTGTGGTTACATGTGTACAGGCATGTTTCTACTTCACCTGTCCTGCAGCCTTTGGAAAAACGCAAATCAGCAGCGAACTTTGTTCTCTGTAGCTGCGACGCTACTTTTAAGCATTGCAAAAATTGCAAAAATATACGCAAACACACTGGTAGAGACTTTGAGTTTTCCAACACCTGTCTGGCATGAAAGCTCCAGTGAAGTGGGCACGAGCTGGCACAGGTGCAGAGGGGTTCTTTGAAATGGTTGTATGTCTGTTCTTTTATTACTCTCCATGAATATTCACGTGCTATATTTGTGCTAATCCGCAAGTGCCGGGCTCTTCCGTCCTCCTGTGTGTGCATGTTTGAATGATAGCTGTCTATAACTGGAAGCCCTGTTTCTTAATTTGGGGTGTGCATGCTCTCCTGGGGGGGTTGTCAGTTGGCAGGGGGACAGTTTGCAGTGATTAGAGCCAGCCCAGCGCACAACGTTGTGCTGCATTATTAGCAGGCCAGTCAATCCACAGTGGAAATCAAAAGCAGGGACTCAGGAAATGGGTGTTGAGTGAGGTCACATCCCAGTGAGGCAGCACGTGCTCCAGGTCAGGAAAAGCCAGGACACGCACCATGGGATTATGGGAATACGCAGAATCCTGCTGGGGGGGCCCATGGGTACAGAGGACTGGTGTGCTACCTCATTTGAGACTCGATGTGGCGCATGCGCAGCAGGGCGTCTCTGTGTGTAAGATGGTTGGAGAAAGGTGAAACAGGTGAGGTGGGCGGTCAGGAGGGTGTTGGGTGCTGCTTCTGGATGAAAGCAGCAGAGCACTTGGGGATGTCACCGTGCGCCTTTGGCCTAGGTCAGTTTTCTCTCAGAAACCCCTCAAGGCACACGGAGAATGGCGTGATGAAACAGAGGAGTGAGGACTGAGTCTCTCTCCTCCTTCTCTGCCACATTCGTTTAGTCCCTGCCGAGGAACCTGCCAGGGACACATCTACAGGAAAGGCTGTTAGAGAAATTAGATTGACACGAGAGGCACTGACAAGAAGCGGCGAAAAAAGGAAATTGACATCTGCTGCTGGAGAATTCTGTGCCATCACACCAACATATCCGGCTGACAACTAGAATGTACATAATGCTTATCTCCTTGTTTTTCTGGCTTTTGATTGGTTTGCTTTTGTATGGATTGGATTTACAGCACCGTGGAGCTTAATTGCTGATTCCATGCGTTGGATTGTTTCAGTTATGGATTTTGGACTTGGAAACTCAACAAACTTTCTTCCCATGTCTCCTTTTTTTGTCTTCCTTCTCTATCCACTTTATTTCATTTTCTTACCCTTCCTTCCTTCACATCACTTCCTCCTCTCTTCTACCTTTCTTTCACTCAGGGCCAAAGACATGAAGAATCGGCTGGCTTTCCTGCGGAGGAGGAATGAGTCCCCAGGAAGCAACCCAGCCGGGAAGTTAGACAAATCTATGAAGTCAGTCAAGTAAGTGGCCACTTCCTGACAGCGTGTGCTTGTGGGTGCGTGTCAGACGGTTTTCTGGATCTCACCACAACTGGTGATGACCTGGCTCTTGGAAGACAGATATGTGGGCAGAGATGGGAGTGTGCTTGCAGTTTGGCATCAATTAAATGAATGGGAGAGTGTGTGAGTAAGGCTGGCATGCCAGAAGGAAGGAAGGCATAATGCTTGGATGCAGCCCTTTAACTTCTCTGTGAACTATATTCATCTGTTGAGTAGATTCATATTTATTTGTGTGGATCATTTGGCATCAAGTAGGCAAAGTAAATATCCATCCCCAATGTATTCAAGGTATAGCTAATGTAACCATAATAATCATAGTTTTTGTGGCAGTGCATCTTATCTGGTCTGCTCGATTTAAAAAGGAAGTTAATCTGTCTTTATGTCATTACTTAGAAGATGTAAGAACAAGGAAAAAGTGTAATATGCAACAACGTTTGTTGGCGAGTCAGGTGAGGTAATAGAATATACTATGAAACTAAAATATTGTCCCAAATAAGGCCTGACACGTGGATTGCAGCGGGCTAAGATTGGCCGTTAAAAAGGCATACTTCATTGCAGGATACAAAAAAAGAGGCAGCAGGGGGCAGACAGATACCCATATGAGTAGGAGGTCTTAAACCAGGCTGCGCATCCTCATTGGCTGTCTGAAGCCACTCCCCCTCTCCACTGCCTTTCAAGTTGCATTGAATGCAACTATAAAAGCCTCCCCCCACCACTACAGTGGAGCAGACTCATGGCTCTCGCTGTTGTGACCATTCATAAGGTAGAACCGAATGTGAGAGACTAGACACAGAGTGGAAGGAAGCAGTGAGAGATAGAGAGATAGAGGACGTGTCTGCATCTGCATTTCCTCTCACCTGCCCAGCAAAGTTCTGCGGATGGGTCACACAATGAGAAACCTGGCTGAAATGGGCTTGTTAAAGAATCGCTCTGCTTTCATCTGCAGGCCCACCCCAGAGGAAGCGCTCAAATGGGGGGACTCGCTTGATAAGCTGCTGTCTCACAAATGTAAGTGGCTGGATTCTTTTCCTTTCTTCTCTCGACTTTTGCCTCGTGTGTTTTACATTCTTGTGTTTTACATTGCTGTTTAGTGCAGCATGGTTTTAGACTCAGAGTGCATGCTTAAGGTAGAGAAGGAAGTAGATGAGCACTGAAACTATGCACTTACTGACATATACATGCACACACATACACGTTGTTTATGTAAATGTGCAGCTTTCAGCAAGTTTCCATAACCTAAAAGACACTATTCATAATTGAGACAGAATGACAAAGTGAGACCAACACAGGCATCTCGCTCTTGTGCTGCTATTCTGAGGTTTTCCACAATTCATCACCCACAATCTGCTCCCGATTCTTTTACAAAAGCTGACACGACGCCAGCGCTACATCTGCTAGTCATTCGGTTTTGCTGGCCTCTTTATTTGCTCTCTTTTAATTTCCTTACCTCATTCCTGCTTACCAGAATGAGGTAAGAGATGACTGCGTGCATTGGCTCTGCTTATCAGCGTGGGTGATTCATGGGAACGGAAAGGTGCAGACAGGAGCTGTGGGAGGACAAGGTTTCCTGCTATTCTCTCTCCTGGATGCCTTCTTCCTTAAATCATTAACAGGACCAAAACTTTTTTAAAAAATCAGACCAAAGTGCCTCATAGCCCCCCCCCCCCTTTTTTTTTACACTGAAACAGTCACTTCTTTGTTCATTCGCAGCTTGTGCACAGGAGCAGCATTGCCATCATGCCCCAAATATTAAGGAATTACAGAGTCACAGGGGTGATGTCACTTAAAAGGCTGTTGAACAGTTGAATGTGCGCTGCTGTATTCAGGTTCTCTTTTTTTTTTTTTTTTTCACGATTCACTTTATTCCAACCACATGACTCAAAAGGCCGTCACCGAGTTATTTTTAGACACTGAAACTCTGAGGAGGGCTTCAGCTTTGAGGTTGCCATGGCACTTTAGTCAACTCTCTCCTTGTTTATTCTCCTCCTTCCCCTCCCACCCCTCTGCTTTCCCCTCAGATGGTCTGGCAGCATTCAGAGCTTTCCTGCGCACAGAGTTCAGCGAGGAGAATCTGGAATTCTGGCTAGCATGCGAGGAATACAAGAAGATCAAGTCACAGTCCAAGATGGCTTCAAAAGCCAAGAAAATATTTGCAGAATACATCGCTATCCAGTCTTGTAAAGAGGTGAGTGCGAATGAACGCAGCCTGTAAAAAAAGGGATTGAAACTGGTAAAGGAAACATTCATTTATTCCTGGACTTATTCTCACTTATTTTGGCTCTGCAGGTAAATCTGGATTCATACACTAGAGATCACACTAAGGACAACCTGCAGAATGTGACACGCTCCTGCTTTGACCTAGCTCAGAGGCGGATATACGGGCTGATGGAGAAGGACTCATACCCCCGATTCCTGCGCTCTGAACTCTACTTGGACTTAATCAACCAAAAAAAGCCTAGCTCCACTTCAACTTCATCTTCGTCATAAGAGACTAGAAAAAAAAGAAGATGAAGAGAAGAGAAAGATGATGAGAGTAAAAAAGAGGCCAGACTTGAAAAGTTATACGTAGAGTGGGTGGGATGTGCGCTTCTTTGTCTGCCTTTATTTTTTATTTTTGTCTTTCAGTCTGTTCATTATTTTCTGTTGTGGTGTGAGAGGTCACGGCAAACATATGGCACTGCAAAGGAATGTAGTTTACATAGTTATGGGTGAATGGCTCGACTGATGAGTGGATGGATGGATGGATGCAGACGCCCATGAGCAAGGGCTGGAGCAGGAGCTGGATGCTTGTCTCATCACTGATTTTTGTTCTCCTTTTTTCATTCATATTGTCAGCAAAAAAAAAATATCAATTTGTTTGTGTTTTTGTCCAGTTGTACTGGAGTAAAGGAGGAGTTGCATCATAAAAAAAAAAAGAAATCCCTGCGACACGAAGACAGTCCGGTACTGTTTTATCACTTTTCCGCCCCCTTCCTTTATTTCTTTTGAGAATTCCCTCCTTTGCTCCATCACGTCTCTCTCTGCGAAGCAACTTCAAAGCTGTCGGTACGACGGGACGTCCTCTTCCTTCACGTTCTCTCATCAGACTCTGTGACAGAGGAGGAAAAATCAAGCTGATGTCTGAATGAAAAGCCACCGGCGTGGCTCTGGTTTCACACGCATCCGTTTAAACCCTGCTTCCGCTCGAAGCTTCTATAAATGGCTTTCACCTTAGTTTGTTCATAAGACTGTGGAAAGACGACGTGAGTGTTCAGCACAAAGACGGGCAAAGAACACAGACGTATAAGTAGTAGATGGACTGGAGCTGTGACAAAACGCAAATATGTGTCTCACATTAAAAGACATTAAAATCTACAAACACACAAAAAAACCCCAAGACGACTTTCTTCCCGTCTCCATAGACTGTTTACGACAAGGAAGGAAAATCCAAGAGGAAGAAGATTAAAAACATCTCCTTTAACATTGTAGCTCATGGACTAATCAAGGAACCATTCTCAGGACATTGCTATGACAGGTTACTGCTTAGTTTATGTGCTTTTCTGTTTCTGTTTTTATACACAGTTTTTTTTTACATGCTTTAGGGTTCCAACATGCACTCCCCGCTCTTACTGAGCAATACACGAGAGGTTGCTCGTTTCACAGAGAAAAAAAAAAGCTTCACATGTACAAAGGTTTGCTATTTATTTAGATTAACTTGCTGGATGCTTCTGCAGACTTCCTCACGTCCTCCAAGGCACTCAGCTGAAAGCTCTCACTGTTCAATTTAACCACCAAACAGGTCCAGTGCTGTCCTGAACTTTTAAGTGCAATATTTTATTGTTTCTTTTTATTTTTTATTTTATTTTAATATGATATTTGGTTTGTTTCTTTGGTCGTTTTTTTAATGGGGAAGACGGAACAGTTTGAGCTCTGTATTAACTTTATTTGTTAAGAGAAAAAAAAATACTTAGAGCTATAAGGTTGACTTACAGCGTAAACTTTCAAGAAGCATAAGTAGTTTAAGCAAGTGATTCTAACTGTGTTAACTCTCCCCTCCCCCCCGGCAGCAGGCAGCTGGGGGAAGGGGGCAATATGGTTGTAAATATAATTCTTTAAGAAAAATATGTGATAGCACATTTAAAAAAAAAAACGAAACAAAAAACCCCCAAAAAAGCCAAACAAGTCCCTGCTGGTGATGAACGTGGGACCCGGCTGTATCTATGTAAATATGAGAGACTCAAAACTATAAGATGACATGTATTGTTTAAAAAATAAAAATAAAAAATTAGGTGAGCGAGAGCAGGTACAGTCTGCTCTTTCCCCTGGTCATACACTGCTTGTAAGGAGTATCATTATCACTGTTTACAATTCAAAATGCATCTCCGGTAATAGCAAGTGAAAACAGTAGAGTACATGTGGTGTCATTGCTAATGATAAATAAACCAACCAACCGATGACATAAGATGTCTCTTGTCTGTGCATTCTTTTTCTTTTTTATGTTATTTTGTTTTTAATGCCTATCTGTGTTGGTCACAAACATGCTGAGATGTAATGTGATGTGCTTTTCAGGTGGTCCGTGAGCTCCCGCGCACTCCCAGAGAAACAAAACACATGCATTAAGCATGAAGTTTCTCGAAGGAAGTGTTGACATTTTGGAAAATGCATTCATTTGCCTTTTTGAAGCTAGCCTCGGCACATAATTATATTAGGTGAGCATAAAAACTGGATGACATTTAGTCTGGCTTAGTCCAAGCACACACCAGACGTCTTTTGAAAGGAAGTTGTAATTTTGGGCAGTTTTTTGAGTTACATTAATTTCTTTCCACACACCTATCAAGCCGCAACTTCAGTTTTTGATATGTAACAAGTCTTGAGTGTTTGAACTGAAGGCTCATCCAAGAGGCGATGCTACTGATGGAAGTATTTAACCCAGAGTGGGGCTGTCCACTTGGTGGTCCTGAGGGTTCAGTCACTATTAAAAACGTGACTGAACTGTGAAAAAAGAGGTGGGAAATTTCCGATGTGAACATTATGGACTGAGAAGATCAAACTATCTGGAGAGGAGTGAAAGAGGTCATCTACGTCCATTGTGAAC
>NW_005187403.1:9713942-9717138 GCF_000239375.1 Pundamilia nyererei | reverse complement strand
GTGGCTTTAGAAAACAATTTGGAACAATGATTGTGAACATTGAGACTTGCCCTGATCCCAGCTGTCTTGTTTTCTTAAAAAAGGACGGTGTAAATGTGACACAGGGTCGATGGCTGGCTGGGTTTTTGGGTTGGGATGAGAGAAACAGTTGGAGGTCTATGAGAGTCGTGTGTGTGTGTTTGTCTGTGTTTTTTGGAGGGGGGTTGATCAGTCTGAAGAGGCGTTGGAGACAGTAGTAGCAGCACCTAATCCTCTTTACCAGTTGCCATCTGTTTTGACAGACACAGCTTCTTTTTTCCAAAAGTGCTTCCTCTCTGAAGTGCTTCCCCTTGGCCGTCTCTATGTATTGAAAACATATACTTTTGTTCATTTTCTTTTTTTTTTTTTGCTCATCCTTTCTACCAAACAAAGTTCATACGCATGAGCTACTTTGCCAATTCTTTTTCCTTAATGTCATTTGTGTCACTGTTTTTAAATTCAGCTGTCAACTCCAAAACACATCCATCTCACATTTCCTGCTCAGATCCCTCATGTCCCGCAACCATGTCTCTCAGTCTTTCCTCCTCTGTGACAGCCTCTTATCGCACCATTCCCGTCAAGTGATAACTTGCTACCAGGATATTGCATGACAGCTAGTACAGTTAGTTTCATTTTTTTAATATAATTTTTTACTGTACTTTGCTTTTCAGTTTACCAGCATTCACAGGCACACATAAAAAAAACTAGAAAAAGAATGATATATAAAATTCCAGTTTCTGACTTTAACTTTCCCGCTTCTTGATTTCTTAGTTTTTTGCATATATTTGTCATACTTGCCTGTTTCAGATCATCAAACTAATTTTAAGAACTGCAGGTCTCACTTCCCTCAGTTAAGGTCAGTGTTCATGACTCACAAAAGGCTTGTCTCACATAAACAAAAAACATCTTAATGATCCACAAGACTTTGTGGAAAATATTCTGTGGACTGACAAGACAACAATTAGACTTTTTTGTTACATCTGGTGTAAAACTAACAAAGAATTTGTTGATGGCTATTTAAAGCTCTTCTTTGGATGCTAGCTGCCATTTGTTCCATTCTCTGTCAGATGATCCCCCACTGCGTCGATAATGAATGATGGATTGGACTCCTGGGAGGCTGATAGTGTTATATTGTGTGTTTTTCTATCTAAATATGCTTTTACTATATTGCTACCATGGATGCAGCCACTCCCAATCAATTGCTGGGATGGTGGATCCAAATCACATGGTGCTTTCCTGCCTTCATAGTTCCATCTGTTTTGGCAACATCCCAAACCATGACAGAGCCTCCACCAGTCCAGTCCTTGAACCTGAAAATAGTCAAGTACAAGACCAGACTGACACTAAGTGAAAAAGCAGCCACTGTCCAAGAAAAAGTTTTGAAAGACTTTCTTAAAGAAAAAAACAACCTTGAGAATTATTGCTCAAGATTACTTTATGAAATTTTTAGCCTGTATTCTTGTAAACAAAATACTAAGAAATGAGGGGTGACTCAATACTTGTTCACAGCACAGCATCACACAGTAAGTGACAAAAGACGTGAAGCACATCAGACGTATCCATTTATGATTTGAGTACTCACAGGTTCTATTTTTGGTTTTTCTGGGGCTGACCTCGCAGCTACAGGGGGATCTCACACCAACTGAGAGGCGAGCAAGAGGAGGACACTCTGTATAATTCACCCTCCACACAGAAAAAGACTATAGCAAGCTCTAACTACCTATGTAATGACAACCCAAATGACTTTCTAGCTATCGAGCAAGTAAATTTGTGTCAAGCTAATCTAGAGTGAGGCTAGTTCAGATAAGACACACAGCTAGCTTTCTGTTGCTTATTCCATGGAAGCATGACACATTCTAGCTAGTTTTGCACAGTACTGCATATTGCTGCTGGAAAAAGTTGGGAATCTCTGTTTAATTTGGTTGCTTCAGCCACTCAAGGAAGTTTATGTGATTTGGTTTAAACTTGGATTGCCAATGCCGCTTCAAATAGCTTTATACACCATTCATAACAGCATTTCCAAGAGTGTTTCAAGTTCATACAATTTATGTCAGAAATATTAAAACATATGTTTAACATCATCACTGGGCAATCACTGGGTGATATATATAATATATGTTGGATATTTTGCATAGTGAAGAGAAAGCATGTGAACTAAACAGAATCATGACACACTGTCTTGCTGGATTCAGCGGCGGTTCCCTGCTTGTATCCCATGTATCTGTGCAGCAGTCACAGGGGCTTAAGCCTCACTTAATCCTTAATTCTCAGATCAGCCTATCCTTTCAGCTCTGGCACGTTTGCAAAAGAAACATCATATCTTCCCTTCTGCACTCGATGACTCAGCAAACCCCTCAATCCTGGATGCTGTTGAGGGACTTTAATCTGCGTTTATTTGTTCCTTACTCCAATGTGTGCATACTTCAATAAACAAGCCTGTTATGTTAACACTATTAGCCCAAGTCCCAGCAGTTATTTTAGAACAATGATGCAGATACAAAAGAGGTATTCATCCTGCTACATTCACTGCATTTCCTGACCAAATTCATGAGAGTCAATGACTCTGGAACCCTTTTGCACATGTGGATGGGAGTAGAAAGAGAATAAACTTTCTTTTTGTCTTTTATATCATTAAACTACATTAAAAAAAAGTGTCAGTGCATTTTCCCTTGTGTCTTATTTAATTTCCTCAGAAAGATATACAATTATCTTCTGAGATTTTATCCTTATCGAGCTGTTTTCACGTGAACCCGATTCATTGTCCTAACAAAGCTAATGAGATGGAGAGCAGCGATGTCCACAAGTGAACCTGACAAAAACAAAGATTTAAGGTAACCCCTGGAGGTAAAGAGGAGAAAAGGCAGGTGTTCCACAACAAAACACTTTAAATGATGAATGCTGTGAGTGAAGTAACGCTAATCCTAAATACACTTCACTAATAGGATTGTAATCAACTGAAAACCCACTGACTTCATCAGATTACAAGCCAGGAAAACCATACAGTCAGTGTTGTTACCTGAACCTGCTTCTTGAATAGAACATAAGATGTCTACATTTAGATACATCCGTAATTACGTCAGTGCCATGAAATGCTTTGTTCTGTTGGTTTTATTAATTTGCTCATCTGGGATAGGCTCCTTGTCCCCTGCTAAGTTGAACTAAGTGGAAAAACACGGAT
>NW_005187403.1:9711312-9712255 GCF_000239375.1 Pundamilia nyererei | reverse complement strand
TGCATTGGCAGCGTGAGATCAATATCATGCTGAAAAATTAGGCTCGGTACAGTTAGATTCTCTCTGACGGTATTGCATAGTGAATCAGATTCAGAGGGTATATTTCTGCATTCATATTTCCATCAGTTTTGACCAGATCCCCAACAGTGCTGGCTGAATTCCAACACCAAACCATGAACAAGCCTTTACCATCTTACCAGTTATCCAGTTTCCTTAACTTTGTAAGGAAAAACTCCACACCATTGCTGAGGATATGCAAATTTTTGGAGAACCCTTTGGGAATCAAAGTCCAAAAATTCTTGAACTTTTTGCAAACAGTCTGTTAACAACAAAGTTCCCAGAGATACAATTTAAAGTTAGTTCTTTGCTAAGTTGTTTCCCTGCTGAGCTTTGTGCCTTTTTATGCTTGAATGATTCATAGGTCGGTGTCAAGTGGCCTAACAAACAAAAATAATTTGTTTGAAAATGTTTAGGTACAAAGACTGGACTGACAATCAGTGAAAAAGCAGCCGAGGTCCAAAGAAAATCTCTGGAGAACTACTGTTCAAGAACACCTTTTTAAAAATTACAAGGAAGTCTGGCTCCTTGGAAGCAAAAGATA
This sequence comes from Pundamilia nyererei, assembly GCF_000239375.1. NCBI lineage: Eukaryota > Metazoa > Chordata > Actinopteri > Cichliformes > Cichlidae > Pundamilia > Pundamilia nyererei. The sequence goes on along the minus strand of NW_005187403.1, from coordinate 9,711,654 downwards.
AAGAAATGAGGAGTAGCTTACGACTTTAGCTCTGCACTGTAAGTACCGTGGATGCTTCAGTTAATTTTCACGTCCAAAAATCAGAAAAAAAGAAGCTATTACGTCAACAGGGTATTTCTCAAATTGCTGATGCTTGGAATACTTTGAGCAGCATAATCACTAGCTCTGAGTCTGACATAACACCTTTGGGTTGTGGTTGAATAGCACGAATGCGCAGCGGTCAAAGCACGGATCAGAGAGGTTTCCCCACATCTCAAACACCATGGACTGATACCTGTTAGAAGGAAAGAAGGGCCTGCCTTATTTGGGCATGCTGTTCTTCATAAAGGTCACAGTGAGTGC
>NW_005187403.1:9693233-9710139 GCF_000239375.1 Pundamilia nyererei | reverse complement strand
ATAAGCCAACTGGTGTCGAGCAGTGTATCAGAGCTCCTCAAATTCTTTTTTTGTGTTCTTTTATCCTTATCAAATCTGGTCACCTCTTTGATTCCCCCCCATCTCTGCATATCCTACTTACTAGACTGCTGGTGGCAACCTCACCAACAGTTACACAACTTATTTCCTTCCCCTGTGCACCTTAATTCAGATTAATGAGCCTACTGTGTGGAGCTGGCATTAGTCTGTGTGTGTCATCCAAAGTCGTTATGTGATACAGGGGAAATGCATCAAGCTTGTGAAATCACCGGGGGCGCGTCACGCCGAACTCACTGCCCCTAAATCTAGTTTGACTCATGGGTAGATTAAAATGTTTCATCACCAATTACTGTTGGAGTAAATCTGCATGGGGGATGCATTTTTTCCCCGTCATTAGATCTTGGTTATTAGCTTTGTCACGCTGTCTTTTATGTGAGTTCTGTGGGTTCTCGAAGATCTGGATTGTACCTGTAAAGCAATGTAGGTCAACTTCTGTTGTTTTTAAAATGTGCTGTATAAAAGAAATTGACTCCACTTGACTACACTCTAAGAAGAAGCAGATTTCTAGAGGGAGCGAGGTTTTTAATCGCGGGTCTTCATAAAAATGGGGATTTACATAGTTCCTGTAGCTGCAAAACTTGTGCTATTCATGTGACAAGAAAATACTATACATAAAAAAACAAAAAGTGGACTGAAAGCTTTTGAGACAGTTTCACTTTTAATCTGAAAAGAACGTGATACTTGAAGTTTAGCAGGCATTTAAAAAACTGAAAAACTAGCGAAAACTGAATGATGACCCATAATGGGGAAATGGTAGCATGGGATCATAAACTTTCTTTGAGCTGATTGCTATCTGTCTTCCATATTTGAGGACCTCAGCTCAGAAAATGACCGAAAACATGTTTCATGCATTGATGAAATACCCATAACAACTCAGTCTTGGGCAACAATCCGAACTGTACCTCTCTTTTCACCAGACACACAATTCAATCGCTTGTCATCGCTTTTAGTGCTGTACTTTTCACCCAGCTTTGTTTACCACTGTATAGTACACTCAGATCCTCCACGCCTCCTGACCTTGCCAGATAAGGTCGAACTACTCATCTGTCCGCTGCTGCCATGTGGTTTTGGATTATCTTAAGGCCACGGCTTGGAACATAAGGAGAAGCTGGGACAGAATCGAGGGAAGCTGGAAGCAAAAGGATTGGGGCTGTGGCACTGTGCACTAATACACAGACTCAATGAATGGGGTTTCCAGTAATTTTTCTAAATGTGGAGTATATTTAACTGCTGATTTAATTTATGATCCGACAGAGGTGGAAATTGAGGACATGGAAACTAACACTGCACTGTTACTATGGGTAACAAAAGTCCGTTTAGTAGCCCTGTAAAATAGTTCCCCTTAAATGGAGATCAAAGTGCATTTTCAGGCATAATGTGAATTCATTTAGCCAGCTTGTATCAGCTGATCATCAGCTGACTTCTCTGAATAGACAGATTCACTTTAGAGGGGTATTTTGGAAATCCTATTATTTGATTTGTAGCTGCTATTTATGGCGAGCAGAAGTCAAACCATTTAACATTCTGCATTCACTCACATAATAAAACTCATGTAATCTGATTTGATCACAGACAACATTCACAAAGTTAACTGATGAATTTCAGAATGTCGATTTAGACTGGTTATTAGTATTTATCAAACTGTCTGGTAAAGCGACTGCACGCTAACTGCAACACAGAAAAGATCAGAAAATGTTGCCTGATCTGATGAGTCTCGACTTCTGCCATGACACGATAGCAGAAAATGAGAGCAGCTGCTTTCAGTAGGTGCCATCTAGGTCTACTGAGCAAAGACCCATCTCCACTAATCTCTTAACCAAATGTTGTGTTTACAGTGTAGTGTATAACAAGGAAGAAGAGCTTTTCTATCAACACTTCCACACCTAAGAAGGAAAGTGTTATAATTTGGCTATATGTAAACAAGCAGACAAGCATTAGGCTGATACGATAGGATGGTAGAGAGAGAATTTGATCTAAACAACTTGAAATCATGGAGCCATCCTTGACAGTTCAGGTATAATGCCATTGGTGATATTTCCTCGGCACACTTTAGTTCCCTTAGTACCAACTAAGAGTTGTTTAAACACCTCAGTCTACTCAAGTATTGTTGTTGTCCAACCCTTTATGACCACAGTGCACCCATCTTCTCATGACTGCCTCTCACAGGATAACACACTATGTCACAAAGCTGAAATCATCTCAGAGTAATTTGTTGACATGACAATGATGTCAGCGTACTCAAATGGCCTCTGCAGTAACACATGGATGCCCAACCTGGTACTGGCAAGATGTTCCAAAAAAGAAAGGTTTCCAGTGAGATGTGTCTACCATACCTTCAGATTGATCACAAAAGGTTTAAATCCAGCTTCAAAGTTGTTATTTTTTCAAATGTTTTATGGAACTTTGAAAAAAGTCTTAATGCAACCTAAGAAAAACAAAGAAATGAAATCAGTAAAAGAAAACATATCATTATCAATCATAGCACTTCATTTAACCTTCTTTTATTCAAATTGATTTCTTATTCATTTTCAGGTTTTTTTTCTTGTTTGTTTCCTTGGCGATTGTGTGTGATGACACAAATTTGATCACCTACATTTCCTGCCTAACAAACCAAAACACAAAGACACACATTAGAAACTCCTTGGCACACATATAAACCTGGCCCACACGTACCAATCAATACAAAGTTTACACATGGATTAAGTGTACTGAGCTGTATCTGCAGGTGGTTGCCACAGCTGAATGATTTATCCACTTTCCACTTCTCTGTCACAGACCCTTGGTTATGCAACAATTTAACACTAACCAGACAGCCTTTCAGCTTTTCTTGCTTTCCAGTTCTTGACTTATCTTCTCTGTCCTACCTTATTTTATGTTTACAGTTTGCTGTGTTTGTTCATACAATGCAGTATTAAGGCAAATCTCAGCTGCAGCCAAGAAGCATTTTTGCTCCTCCTTATAGAAACAACACAAATAACAGATTTCAGAAATAACAGAAAATGGCCTGGGTGGGCATGTGGGAAGCAAAACAAAATCGTGACCACTGCCTGTATGGAGGATACCTGATTGCAATCAGCTATAACATACAGTAACAAGCATCCAAGATACATTTGGAAAAGATCTCCCCTACTTATAAGGCCCCATTTGCAGAAATAGAAATATGTTGGCAGCACGTATGACTCTGAGCTCAGTTGTATAAAGTTTGTCCTCCATCAGCAAGAATGATGAGCTAAAGGGGGTTTACAGTAGTTTCCATCTTGGCTGTGAGTCATACATCTGCAAACTGGATCTCCTTGAGATTTATGTCAGCCAAGTCTGTGCAAGTTAATGCAGGAAAGCCACAAAGAGAGCGCAGAATGAGTAAGTATAATCATAATGGCAGATGAACAGAGATATGATTGCCGGGTTTTCAGAACAAATCAGAATATTTATGATAATAAAAACACAACGAATAAAAGTTTACGTTGTATTTTTAAAATTATATTAATAGAAAAGTAAGAAAAGGCATGGTGATAAGAATAAATAAGCAAACAGGCATTAAGAGGATTAGGGATCTGAATGACGATGAACTCTTTCCCCTCTAATTAAGTTCTCTTTACAATGTTCTGTTTCTCTGCATTTCTACATCCACATATTTAACTGTTATGCATTGATGCAAATGCTTGTTTACAAATTTCATGCTGTGCTCACAGTCGAATGCACTTACATATTTCCTAGAAGGACAAAAATCTATTGAAAAGTCATTATACCGTGTGTGTGTGTGTGTGTGTGTGTGTGTGTGTGTGTGTGTGTGTGTGTATGGCTGCAGAATGGAAAACATTAACTATGAGCTTAACCACAGCTCGATGCTCTCCAAGTAATTTTTTACAGATTGGATCAAAAAAAAACCATCACAGTAAAAATAGTCGATCACAGTTTTAGGTTTGTGCAACCCTCAACAACAGCTTAGGTATTAGCAAGTATTTCCATCAGACGCCTCCATATCTTCAAGAGCCAAAAACAAGAGGGAGAAGTCAAACCTCTGAGTGATAACATCCATTTAGAGCAGCCCTGGATTTGTTGGGGCAGGTTACTGTCTGACATTAGAGTGACTAGCTTCCTCTCCTGTCTGTCAAAGTCTGATTACTTAGTGTGAAGTAAAAGGGGGTGTCAGTTTTGGGGAGTGGCACTGTCATACAGGCTGACACGTCAACAGCTGTTCTCTGTTGGCTTCAGGCTGCATTCGGTGATTGCAGACCATTAATTCTTTGATGGCTGTACATTTATAGCCCCCTATAAAAGTGGATTGTAAATATGAGGTAAAAATATAACAGAGGAGGGGCTGGGGACATGAAAGGAGGGACGGTGCAAATTATGAAATAGAAAATAAGAGCTCAAGGTCGAGGGTCGGACAATCACAGTGTAGCATATGTAACTGTTCAGCGTGCAAGGAAGTAACATAAACATGATATTGCATTAATGAGCTTGTTCTCATGATAAACTCTCATGTTGGACTGTATAATCTACAGTTTACCATTCCAAATGATGCGTATAGCAATAACCTGATGGTAGCAATAGTCCATTCATCACAAGTAGCAAATGGCTCACATCGAAGAGTGAAACTCAACATTTTCAATACAAAAAAATCAGAATAAAATGAGGTGATTTGCAAGTAAAGTTGCTAGTGCAACATAATGAGCAGCATTATCTGCTGTTCTGTATTACGGAGCTTCACTGTGCCCATGGCTGATCTGCTAAAACACTTTAAACTTGGGCCTACTGTGCTCACTGAGATGCCTGTTGCTGCTTGTCTTTTTCCCTACAGTCATGTGAAAAGACTGAATAGACTCCTGTGAAAAAGCGAGTAGACCCCATGATTCAGTAGCTTGTAGATCCTTTAGCAGCAGTAACTTGATGTAATCATTTCCTGTATGACTTCATCAGCCTCTGAGACTGTTGTGGAGGAATTTTGTCCCATTTTTCTTTATAACATGATTCAGTTCATTGAGGTTTGTGGACATTCATTCATGCACAGCCCTCTTAATCCTGTCGCAGGATTTCAATCACTTAAACACCTCAATTCTTTTCTATTTGAGCTATTCTGTTGTAGATTTGCTGCCCGGCCTGGGATCTGTTTGAACAAAGTTTTAACTCCTGGACAAATGGCCTCACATTTGACTCTAGAATATTTTGGTATGCAGAGAAGCTCATGGTTGATTCGATGACTTAATGGGGCCCAAATCATCACCCCTCCACTACCGTGCTTAACAATCAGTATGAGATTTTTGTCCTGATATGCTGTGTTGGGTTTCCACCAAATGTGATACTGTGCATTAGGTCAAAGCATCTCCATTTTGATCTCATCTCAAGGTTTTTCAGCTTTGGAAACCTGAGACATGCCATGACATAGATTTAAAAAACTTTATCTTAGCAACCCTTCCAAAGCCACAGTAGTTTAGTCTTTTTATAATTTGTTGTTAACTTTAACTTTAATCTAACTGAGAGTATACGGGTAGCTCTTGTTTCTTGGGATGAATTTTCTCCTCTTAAGATTGTGGCAACACACATACCTGTAAAGTGCCAAAACTGGTGCTATAGAAGTGCTCTCAGTCACTAATAATCAATAATCAAGTGCATTTTATTAGCACCTGGTGGCTAATTCCTATGGATGCTTAAAGGTGTACTCAGTACTCCATACAACCATGTGAAAACCTTCTTTTTCTCATGCCTGTAAATGGTTGTGGTGGTGCTGGAGTTTATTGCCAATGAAGACAACATTTCAGAACTCAGTGAAAGATCTTAATTTTCTGCTTGTCACTACCAAAACTCTAATAAATCAATTACTCTGCATCTGTTCAGTGTGATCATGTGGGTGACTATCAACGCAACACTTACACAACAGCCTCGTTTCCTTGTGGGAGCAGCTGGTTACAGTAGATGCCATTCGCTGATATTTTAACCAAATGTTGCGTTTACAAGGAAGTGAATAAAGAGGAGGAAGAGCTTTTCCTAGTACCAACACTTCCATGCCTAATAACAAAGAAAGTGTCACATTTTGGCTATATGTAAACAAGCAGACAAGCCTTAGCCTGTGCAGGAATATACTGAGGGTGGTGGGGTTATCCCTGCCCTGCAGTTCCTTATTATGTTGTTTTGGAAAATGCAACTCAGTAAACAAAGCAAATCATCGTTACAGGAAATTAACGCAAGAAGGAAGACAACTGTCAGAGGCAGTAATTTCCAGAAGGAAGTATTTCCATGCCTTGGTTCCAGGACTACCCTCAGCACATCCAAAGGCCTGCAAGTCACCTTCATCCAATGACATTCAATTTGGTAGTCATTATCATACTCATGTGAGGATTATCTAATCTGTTATAGAGCACACCTGATACTTATTCACTCGCGCATACACAGAAAATCTCTGATTGTTTATTTTTTTGATCCGTTTGTGTATTCTTGGTTGATTACGCCGCCTTCGGGGTGAAATCTATAATGCTGTATTTGCTGTATTTTATTTACTGGAAGCAAACACATGTGGAGGGTGAGGCTGTGCTGTGATTTTGGATGGTGGTGCAGTTTTTCTTTCCACACTGAGGTTGTCTTGTCTTTAAAAGTAAGTCTTGTTAAAAGGACTTTAAATAGTTTATTCGGCTGGCGGTTAGACAAGGATAGAATAACTGGATTTGGGTCTGCCGTAGTAACCACAAAGGCTTAGCAACAACCTTGCTGATGACAAATTAGCTTTTTCCACCGTGTGACTGCTTTCACTTACTTTTGGATCTATTCCTGTCTAAGACATTGTGTCCCACATATGGTGGGGGCACGAGTATCTATGTGCTTTTGTGTGAAAAATATCATCTTAAATTGAGTTAAAATTTGAATGATGTAAACATTTCGCTGAACCATTCACGTACATGTCATATGTTTAAGGACGGTTTGCTTCTGTTGCAGCTGCACAGTGAAACTGTTCTGCAGCTAGCACAGTACTGGCGTGTTTGCTGAAAAGCTGGTGTATATACAGCATACACATAAATCGACCTGCCACAGCTCCTCCACCTCGTACAAAGGTTTATAAATATCTTCTATCAAAACCTTTTGGCAGTTAATACATTTCATTGTTTGCTGACTGAATCCCCTCAACAGTATGTAATCATATCATCATCTTTTGTCTTTGTCTTTTTTTGTGCCACTGCACAGACATATTTTATTGATCTGCAGCACTGATATATTAGGCGCCAGCTACATAAACTGTTATTTCACAAACTGTTCATCCGTAACACAATATCTCCCTCATTCTCCTGCAATGAAAATGTTAAGGAAAGACCTCGCTCAGTGACAGTAACGCGTCCTCATCGTGCCTTTGTTATCCAGTAACACAGTGGACAATGTCAGTGTGTACTGGCTGTGTTTTAAATTTGTCACCCAAACTGAGCAACTCTGGAAGGAAATAAAAGCAATAAGTAAAGGTTAATCAGCACTGAGGTAAGGTAAAGAATAAAGTTGTAACATATAGTATTTGTGACACAAATAAGTGAAATGATTATTTATCTTATTTTTTTTCACATAGCAACCATGTAACAAGAACAGTCTTTACACTTTTGTGTCATGCCAGGAACAACAGACCAGCAAGACCACACTGGGTCCACTCCTGTCAGCTGCTAACAGGAAACTGAGGCTACAATTTGCATAGGCTCACCAAAATTGCACAATAGAAGATTGGAAAAAATGCTGCTTGGTGTGATGACTCTTGCTTTCTGCTGTGACATTAGGATGGTAGAGTAAAAGGACTAGATGTTACAATGCCTGGTAATGCATTGCTTCAAATGGAGAAAGTCTTGAGGAATTGCTGCTATGAGGAAAGGCAGCCTAGAATCGTTACCAGTGGGACACACCGTTGTTTGCCTCAACTTCACAGGGTGTTTCGGTCTTTTATCACAAGCTACTCTACCATTTTTTAGTTTCTTTTTACCTTGCTTGGTTAGGTTTAGAGATCTGCGAATTAATACTTACCTCTTTAATATTTAAGGAGCCTCACTTCTTCAAAGGGATAGAAAAGGTGATAGAGACAAAAAGAGACAAGATAGGAGAGAGGAGAGCCAGAAGGCTACCATTTGCATAGGCTCACCAAAATTGTACAGTAGAAGATTGGAAAAATGCTGCTTGGTGTGATGACTCTTGCTTTCTGCTGTGACGTTAGGGAGGTAGAGTCAGAATATCAGTGTTTCTGGCAGTTGGTGGTGCAATGGTATGTTGGATATTTGGAACTTGGAACACTGATGGCTTTTTTACACCAGCTCAGTGTTGTTTAAATGCCAAAGCCTACCTGAGTATTTTAGATCTGGGAAACCTGCAGTCAGCTGAGACTGAAGAAGTCACTTGGATGAGTGACAAAACGTTTCTCCCACCAAAGCTACGTCCAGATGAACAGAATCAACTTTTGGAGACTACCTGAGTATTGTTGCTGACCATGTCCAAAACCACAGTGTACCCACCTTTGGATGGCTGCTTCCACACAACATGGATAGCACACCATGTCACAAAGCTCAGATCATTTTAAACTGGGTCGATGAACATGACAGTGAGTTCACTGTATTCAAATGAGCTCCATAGTTACCAGATCCCAGGCCAGTGGAGCACCTTTAGCATGTGGTGGAACAGGAGATTGTGTGACTGTGATGCTGTCATGTCAACATGGACCGAAATCTCTGAGGAATGTTTCCAGCACCTTGTTTAATCTATGCCATGAAGAATTACGGCAGTTCTGAAGGCAAAAGGGAGTCAAACTCAGTCCTAGGAAGGTACCTAATTAAGTGGCTGCAGAGTGTATATTTGAAACTATTCCACCAGTAGTAATGGTAACACGTCAGAAAATCTTGTAAAACCAGGGGTTTCTCTGACACCTCGCTACACAGATTTCAGTATCGGTGTGTCAGCTGATGCACCATGATAAGAACCATGTTTGAACCATAAAGGTACATTGACAGTCCCCAGAGGATGAAGCCTACTACAGCAGGACATCGTTAGCATGCCAACATGAGATTACTAATAAACTAAACCAAGTAAGTACTAAAACCTCATAGTGCTGCAGTATCTTTGTTTTATCTTTCTTCATGCTATCAATTTGCGGTATTGATAGGTCATTAATAGCACTGGGAGGGCCAAACACTGCTAACCTGTGTATCCCACATCACATTTTTGTGCTTAGACTGAAGACATGGTGCACAGATGTGGTGGAAGAACTGCGTAATGCAATTCAAAAAAGGCTCCTTAACTGGTGCTCATAGGTGGAACGCCTTGTTTCATGGTTGTCCACAAGCTGGAGTTATTTTTTTTTAATTTTGTGGAATTTTGCTATTTTATGGCAGAATAGCGGTCAGTCAAATGTCAAATGTTACTCAACAAAAACAGACAAAATAAATGGAATAATGGAGTAATGTGTTACATCCATACACACAGAGACACTAAAATGTTTGGATAAAATATGAGACCAAAGGAGTAATGATTGCAGCTATTGTTTTTTCCACCCCAACGATCCTTTCTTCTATTTTATTCGCTCTTTCATTAACTCATACCCTCAGGTTTCCTTGGTCTGTGACTCACTCCTGCCATTCCTTAAGCCCGAGACTTTCCATTAGTCTCTTAGCAACCAAGGATTGATCCCTCAGGAAGCAGTCAGGAAATTCTTCATCTCTTTTTTTGTCTGATGTAAAATTAGCAAACAGGAACCAGAGCCTGGAGAAAGAAATGGAAAAAAAAACCCTTATTGTTTTCCCTACTGACTCAACAGCTAGCATGTGTCAACAGATTGTAAAACTGTGCAAATAAAAGCTGCCAAATGGTAACGAAGAGACAACATGGTGATGCTATTTAAAAAGAGGAAAAAGGGCAAGTTATTTAAAATGAATCTAATTCATCATTTATAGACTTAAAGCAAAAGATGTTATCATAATTGGAAGTTCAGAGACATTTCTGGAATGAGGAAAAACATCCAAGGACTGAGGAATTTCAAAACCTTCTTAGTGGCAAAAGATTTTTAATGGAAACCACATGTTTAAGAACAGAAACATCTGCTATCCAAGATGCCTTTCAAATCAAATACCTTCTCTAATATCCTAGTTTTAAAGCAGTAAAAACACAAGCCACTGCTTGTCAGTGCCTGCACCCTAGGATGTGGGATGGTTCTAATATCATCAGTTTCATTTCAGTAACATGCCACATGCTGATTTTTAACGTAACCAGTTTTCCAGTTAGAGCTATAAATTATTATTCCTCCCCTCATCATGACAACAACAATATTTTAACTGGCTTGCTTCTTTTTCCTCCTCAGGATGGGCTGGATGATAAAACACATTTTGCTGAACTTTCTGAGACCAAAAATAAACCAAACAAAATTAAAGTGGAGGTTTTTTGTTTTTTATCTTTTACCAGGAAGGCCATTATTCTTCGAACAAGGCTGTAATTTCTTAACACAGTAACTTTGATCCACCCATTACTCATTCGGGTTTTTACTTCCAAAATGCAAAATATGTATTGACTTAAAGTGCGTAATCTTCCTACAGAAACTCACGTCACAGGCAGCCAAGTTATTCTACTTACATCTTATACGCACACACTTTGTGTTGTTTTTTCTTTATAAACAGTACCAGACGGGTTTGTCTGGACAGAAAAACTACTATGAAAAACTTCACATATCTTTGGAGATTTTTTTCCCCTGTGTTGCTCGTTGACTTCGAGTGTGACACTTGAATCAACTCCCACTTACAAGCATTGGACGACTGGATGGGTGGTGTGGATGAGTAGATCAGCAGAGCATAAATAAACAGATAATTCACCGGAGTATAAAATTAAGCAGAGATTCAGTCGGCATGGAAATGATGGAATCAACATAGGAAGTTAGTCTTGTTGAGTTCAGTGCTCACGTAAACAGAGGCGCCACATTTCAGTATTTATGCCAAGTGAATGCCCATAACGCTGTCAACTCACTAATGACGCATGCTTTACATCACATTGTGACTAACAGGCTTAAGTGTTTGCATGAAGCTTTGGGAATAAAAAAGATATGCTTCTGGAGGGAAGGTAAAATGTTAAACTGTTTATTGCGTCCTCTACCCCTACGGGAAACGCTTCAAGGGAGTGTAACCAAACATCAGAATGACGCTACTCTTGCTGGTCGGAAGAGAAATGAGACACAGGAAAAGAACACGCACGCACATACATATCGTTTTTGTTATGGTAGATAACTCTGCATATTTACTGGCAAGAGTACCAATTTAAAAAGCTTATTTCCCTGTAAAAAGGCTAGTATGGTGCTTTTTGGCATTCTAGTGCCCTTGTAATTTTAAGTAAAATCATAATGTGCTGAATAAAAAGTGTACCCCCATAAAACAAAAACCAGTAAAACAATATGATTTTCATATTGTAAATTATTGAACTATTTCTGCAAAAATCTTTTATTGCTTGGGGTTTTTTAAAGATCTGAAAAATGTGGCAGCACGGTAAGCTGGAATATGATGAGGTATGAGGAGATTTCAGCATTCAAGGTGGCAGTTAGTGTCAAATGCCCGTACAGAACTGGAGTCAAGTGCAGAATTAGATGTGGAGACAGCAGAGTAAAATTCTCAAATTTTACATTTTACACCTAACGTTGCGTGGGCTAAGAGTGGCGAGTTCAGGGCATGGCTGGTGGTTCGGTGACCTATTGAGGCACACTGAGAACAGCAGAAGGGAGTTAGCAAGTTCAGGAAACTTGTCTGGGGAGAAGAGACACCGTGTGGCTTACTTGCCAGGTAAAATATTTAGACTTGGAAGGGGAGGTGAAGGTCCGAGTGGCAAGTCGGGTGCAAAGATGAAGGGCTGACCTGAATTCCAGAATTCCTTGTGAACAACAATGGCAGAAGGGCAGGCAGGTGAGTGTGGTGAGGGTTTCCTTCCAGGGGGTTGGAGCGTGGCGTGAGTCCAGTGAGAGCTTGACCAGTATCGGAAAGTCAAGTTCAGCTGTAGAGTGGAGCTGTGGCATGACGAGTAAACTGTAGCAAAAAGAGATCAAGGTAATCGCACATAAAACTTGGTCACAGAGCGAGAAGAATAAGCCTGTTACCAACACAGGTAAGTTGACAAACTTGCGGTGAAGGGACAGTGACGCTGGCCATAAATAGCCTCCTGTAGCTCTCCAAAAGTTGATTCTGTTCATCTGGACGTAGCGTTTTGTGGGAGAAACGTTTCGTCACTCATCCAAGTGACTTCTTCAGTCTCAGCTGACTGCAGGTTTCCCCAATCTTATAAACAGTACATTTGCATAATGACTGGTTTCAGTCATTATTTCAAATGCAAATATTTCAAAAAAGCTCAAATGAGTCTTTTGCTGTTCTATTAACTAATTATTATGGAAAATCACAGGGATTTAGTGGTCATTAAAATGCATCCGGAATTTGTAAATTGATTACGATTCATCTCATAAATCATGACACACTGCTCTCCCTTGCATAAGCTGCCTTTATAGGTTAAAAGTATCAGTATATGTATATTGGTATAGGTGCTTTGAGTACTTCAGTAGAGTAGAAGACACTATATCACCACCAGTCGATTTACCAAAACATTTATTGCTTGTCTCAATTATTCCGATGGTAAATCAACATCGGTCTCATGTTTGAGAAAGGACCAGATCATCTTTTATGTAAAAGTCATGATGCTGCTCTTGCCTAAAAACAGCTAATATAATTTTCATTTCCACCACAGAACACGCTGAAACTAAATGTCAACAGATTATTGTTGCAGTTGCAAAGGTTAAGCATGCTGAGAGTGAAATTCGTGTTTTACACCACTTCCTGGCGTCACTGAAATGTCTCAACTCTTATCTCGTAGGAAAAAAGAAAATAACAGCCCTATACTTAAATAAAATCTGAAAGATCAAATTCTATTAAAAAAACAAAACAATTTTCCATTCACAAAACCAAAAGCAGGGTCGTACCACTCCCAGTAATGATCAGCCCAATACTCCATTTCTTTATTTCAATGTTCCTTCGTGCCAAGTGAAATGAAATGTGCCAGATCTTAACCTCCTGTTGTTGGGTGCCGTTACGTTCTCCGGCTTAGTTTTCAAATCGTGTACAAGCGCTGAAGTGATGCAAAAATGTGTCGGTAGATTAACCGAGAGATGGAGGCGGCCCACGTCCTCGTGACAGCCGGCGTGAAATACGGCTCCAGCTGCAAGGTTTAACAATCAGTTCCGCTCCCAAAATAACCTTTTAACTCACAACAATTTTTCTTTCCTACCCATTTTTCTTTATTTACTCCTTCCCTTCTCATCCAAGCAGATTCCATTTCTTTTTTTTTCTTTTGAGCAAACACTGATATAAAAGCCCCCTTTGTCTAAATGATAAAAAGCTATCTCTTTGACAAATAGATGAAACCATCAGTGACTGAAGATCTGTTCTGTTGCTTTGGCTCTTTGTATCACTGCTCAAACACATCTTGAAAGTATTGTAAAATTGATGCAGCATTTCTGACACTATGTAGTTTGTTTTTCATAGCACTTGGATGACATTATTATGAAAGGGGTATTTTATATATGGCTTTTAGTGAGTATTGGCTTTTCTCTATTTATTTGAGAACCCCTGCCTCTTTGTTACCTGTTTGAGCAAGGCCTTTCCATCCTGATTACAGAGATCAAGGTAAACTGCTGGAGTTTACAAGCTTTTTTTCACTTGGTAATGATTGAAGCTACGATGCTGTTGGGTGCTTTGAACACTCCACAGGTTCTTTTGTATCCTTCCCTAGATACGTGCTTGATACAATCTAGTCTCCAGACAATATTGATTCTTGCAGCAATGCTGAATTCAATTAGGCACTCCCAAGCATCTCAAGGATCTGTGAAGGATGGGTAGGAGGAGGGGTGCACCACATCTCGATTCTGAATGCGATAATTAATATCCCCTTAAAAACTGTAAAAAGGGATATTTCATTTTAACTAAACAGTGAAATACTGTGTACACCAATGTATGTAGTTAAGGAGATAAATACTTTGTTTTTGTTCAAATCATATGAATGCACTGTAAGTCACTGGCTTATGAAACAAAAGGTGGGAGCTGTCTAAAAATAGTCCTAATTGGACCTCATTCATTCATGAGCAAAGCCACAACTTGTAGGCTGAAATAAAGCATCTAGGTCATTCATACCTTAAAAAAAACAGAGAGATAGAAGCTGCTGGAAAGTCATCCAGATTAGAGATCACGTTTGGTTTCACAAAATCCTCTACTCTGGCATCATCAGCAAGCGCTATGATAAGGGTCGATGCACAAATGAAAGCTCACATTTGCACGAGCGTGTGTACACAACTGGATTTGTACCTCTCAACATCACATGAAGAGGATTCATCCATTAAGATTATTTGATGTCTATTTTTAGCCACGTGCACCAAAACAAAACACATGGGTGGATGACATCACGTTAATACTCCCAAGTACACTGTAATAAACATGTGGCTCATGTTGTGATGGTTATTATTATTATAGGAAATGAAAGGTCTGTCGAGGAACTCACCTGTGTTATTAGGATGTGACATTATGAGCATCGCGTGGTCTTTTAAATGTTTGATTTCAAACTTTCTGATAGCTGAAATTTAAAGAAGCAAATAAATAGGAAAAAGAAGAAATATCTGTATTTTCTCACTGTACTCTATGTTATACCACTAGTTCTAGTAGTGAAAGTGTGGAGCTTTTAAGGACATGAAATACATGAGAGCTGTAATGTGCATGAAAACCCATCTCCTGTACAATGACAAAATAAAGGCAAAGAACAGTCTATTCCCCTGCTCTCCAAGTCGGTTATACCTGTAGGTCAGTTATGTAATTTCGCACAATTAGAACATGTGCTTGAGTGGCTCCGTTTCTAAACGATGTAATGACAGAAAAGGGACTGATACAATCCCCAAAAGGAAGGAAGGACATTAGAAAGGGCGGTGCATGGGATAGATAATTTTCTCCACCAGGATTGTGTAACATTTGCACACCACATGTTTTTGAAATAGCTTTCAAGAGGAATAAATTTAGACAACTGCACCCACACAAACACAAAATCTCTGGCCTTGTTTGTTGCAGTCTGTAGGTGCGTTTCACATCTTGTGCTCTCTTTCATCAGCACCTATATTGAAAATTAGTGCAACTGCTGAACCAAGACATAAAACAACTCTTGTTAAATGTTGAATGCCAATTGTCTAAACTGCACATAATTTATGTTTTCTTACTGAAACCTTAGTGTTGTTACCTCATAGCAAGAGGGTCCGGGGTTCAAACCTCCTGAAGGAGTTTGCATGGGTGGAGTTTATGTGTTGCCCTTGTGCCTGCCTGGGGCTTCCTGTCACATGTTGCCTAGTGTGGGAAACACTAACATGCATGCTAGGTTGACTGGATATTCTAAATTGGTTAATGGACGACTGTCCTTCTGTGTTAGTCCCGACAGACTGGCACTCTTCCTCCTGGTTTCTCAGAGGTGGGATAGGCTCCAGCCCCTTGCACTTGTGGATATGTAGATGTAAACTGTTCTTCTGTTAAGTGAATTGTTGCTGGTTGCTTAAATGCCTTTTATTGAAACTCTATCACTATAAGTAAAAGTGAAGTATATTTAAATAAGGCTTTATCTGCTGTGTCTTAGAGTCAGTTCTGCCACTGCCATCTTGTGTCACTTTTTCCTCCCTCTGCTCTGCTCTCTGCACGTTCTTATCCACCAGATGCCAAATGTTTCTATGAGCATCATTTAAAATTCCCCTTTGTGTTTATGACAAAAAGACTTCTCTTTCACAAATAGATAAAAACCATCAATGATCCTTTTCAGGGAGAATGATTTTGTTTATTTTACAAAAGGCTGCCTCGTGAATGCTCAGCCCGAGCACCTGTTCTGTTGCTTTGCCGCATTATATCACTCCTGTTGCTGCTCACGCACATGCTGAAAATACAGGAACTGCAGCGTTTCCCACATTATGCAGTTTTTTTTCCTTACAGTACTTGGATAACATGACTTTATTATGAAAGTTGTATTTTATATATTAACATAGGAAGACCCTTTGTGGGACATCAACACTTTAGCTGATGCTAAGTGTGATTTGGCAGTGTCATGACTCACTCTTGAATGACAGCACAGGCACCGGCCTGACTGTTCAGTCAGTCACACCCGTGTGTGCTTGTAAGAGCATACATTATTTAGCAATAGAAGTTATATATAAATAATTAAATAAACTAGTGTATTGTTTTGAGTAACCTGCCAACAGCCTGCCTGTAAGAGACAAGTGAGAAGGTGAGAGGACAGAAATGTCACTACTGAGGTAGTAATTGAAAAAAAAGTATTTCAAGACACACGGTATGCAGACAAATGTGAAGTATGCTTCAAGAGTCTCGTTTTGAAGGCTGATATCAGGAAGGATAGCTCTCTGGAGCTGGCTTGATTACTCTAACCTTATGTATCATGCAGTATGTGGGCTGTAGATGGGCCAGTTACTTCATGTCTATCTTCACAGTGGCCTACGCTTTCCAAATAAGCCACCACCACTGGGCACAGTACACACCTAAAACTAGAGTTAAGTAATGGAGCACTCATACTTTACACGCATAAATAAATTTATGACGCACAGGACTGTACTCAGAGTGGAGGAGTTACCAACATCAAATCCAATTCAGGATCAAATGTACATTTATTTTATACTTTGTCCTGGATTGTTTTTATGGTGTAAGCAGAAGCAGCAAAGAAAACAAACTGTGTCATCTATCTATCTATCTATCTATCTATCTATCTATCTATCTATCTATCTATCTATCTATCTATCTATCTATCTATCTATCTATCTATCTATCTATCTATC
>NW_005187403.1:9690672-9693158 GCF_000239375.1 Pundamilia nyererei | reverse complement strand
TCTGTCTGTCTGTCTGTCTGTCTGTCTGTCTGTATTTATCAGAAGGACACAAATGTTTTTGTAATTATTCTGAAATGATCACCAATTGCCCTCAGTCTGCAGCTCCATGCAAGACCTTCCTGTTGCAGCATTCACAAGGTCCCCCTGCCCAAGAGGGCACATGTACATGCCTGCCTTAGGTTTGCCAGTGAACCTCTAAATGATTTGGAGAAGGCCTGTGAGAAAGTGCTGTGGTCAGGTGTGGTCGATACCAAAATCAAGCTTTTTGACACATTTACAGGAAGAGAAATGCTGAATATGGTTCAAGGAAAACCATCCACGCAGTCAAGCATGGAGATGGAGACATTATGCTTTAGGTTGCTTTTCCACTAAGGGTATAGGACTATGTAACCACATTACAGTTTTTCTCAGTTGCTTTGGTGCATTTCTCACAACAGAATTCAACTTTGCACAATAGTTAGTTCAACCTCCACAACATGTAGTCGTTTTGGCACAACCTTGTGGCGGTTTCATGTTCATTTCGGAAGATACTTTCCCCGATGCATCGATAGAGCTGACATTCGCTGTGATGTTGATGCAAATATGTGGGCAGACAGACGGGAGCGTCTAGATATCAATGATTGATATGCAGCAGTGTCTGTTTTTCAGGGGTTTTTTTGTTTCATAACTACTGCAGTAAGGTTTACTGTCTAAGTGAGTTTATGTTTGCTGTAAAATGTTTGATTTACTGTATTTCCCCAGTTGCACAATGCTGTGAACAGTTTCAATTAAATATTATAAAGAGTGCATATGAAGTGTCTTGATTTTCCTTTACAATTTATGGTTTTCAACATGCCATGCATGCTGTCATGGGAAGCACCTACAAAGAAATCCGTCACAATGAGAACATGTTCAAACCATTTGATTTTGTGACCAAAGGTGCTGGTGTAATGACTTGTAATTGTGACAGCCCTGACACTTTGATTGATATAAGTACTTGCTTTGGATGAATATATTATCTGTTTTGATTAAGGGACTTGCTTTTGAAGCATTGACTACTTATTTTGAACAACTGACTTTTCTTTTTGATGAAGTGACTCACTTTTGCAAGTTATCCACCATGTTTTGCAGTTTGCACTAATTGTTTTGAGAAGAGCCTTAGTAGTGGTGCAGAGATCAATTCTGTTGTGAGAAATGCATCAAAGCAACTGAGAAAAACTGTAATTGGCCAATGACTGGGACTGTGTACCCTAAAATCTTGGACAAGAACCTCCTTTCCTCGGCCAGAATACGGAAAATATTCAAGTAATTAGACGCAAATTCCACTAAAGAACAGATGGCAGTTGCTGTGACATTCTTGGGAAGGAAGAAAACTAAACCAGACAGAAGATAAAGGAAAAAAGGAAAAAAAGGAAAAAGAGCCCCCAGAAGACATCAGCGCAGCTCAAGGGGGTCACAGCCCAATGCATCAGTGGTTGTATTTATTACAATGATCTCAAATGAGTTGCGTTAGAAACTCTACATTGGTAAATCATTCATTTAGAACAGTCATCGACAAACTGTTTGTGAATCAAGCCATTCTATGTAGGCAGCTACTGAAATAAGGATAAAAACAGGTCAGCGCCGTGAATGCTGCAGTGTTTTGTAACATAACTGTGTAGGCTGCTGACTCCCATTCTAAGACTCAATCTCTGTCTCTCCATTCACAAGAGAAACAGCCAGACAGACTGACAGTGGGAGGGAGATATGATTAAAGTGGAAACGAGACAAAAAAAGATCTGAGAGAGACTGAAGAGGACCGAGGACAACATAAAGGTCACCCACTCACAAAGGAGAGCAAGATGAAGAACATGCCCAGAATAGCAGCAGATAGGTCAGATGATGAGAATATCAAATAAAGTCATTAAACAATTCTTAAACGGGAATCACAAGAAAGCAACACAAATAACAACAACAAAAAAAGTCTGTTTTTCTCTTACAGGTCACCGCTGCAACTAATATGGCGTCCACCTACGAATCACGAGCAGCTAAGCAGCTTTTTTTAGGGCTCCCTCTGGACACATATATCTTTAGTTGTTTGTCATCTTCCATTCAAAACACAAAAGACAAAACCAAGCTGCACAAGAGGATCATGAGTGCTGGTTACACAGAGGCTGATGAATATGGAAAATGAAGCATAATAGAAGCGGCTTCAAAGAGCAATATACTCCTCTGAGCAGTGAATGGTCAAGCAAGCATGTTGTTATTCAATCTGTCACAATGTTAGAGGGTTACAAAAAGGGAAGGACAGATGAGGTGATGTACACAACACAGAACTAATGGTGTTAAAAAACAAAACACTATTGGTTTAAAAAGCTGCTATTTCAATTTTAATAAAATCTTAATGCGTGTGTGTGAACACACACTTGGTAGCAATGAGGAGGGAAACTGCATTTTATAACCTGTGGAAAAAACCACAGGCTCTGAGTGGTGCAGTGATTATCACCACTCTCTCTGTGTCTGTGTGT
>NW_005187403.1:9688851-9690453 GCF_000239375.1 Pundamilia nyererei | reverse complement strand
TGTGTTGTAAGGTGAAGCCCCTACAATAATACAGAGAAAACAGAGAAAACTCCAACATTCATATGACCCCACCTATGAGCTAGTGCTTTGATGACAGTGGGAAGGAAAAACTCCCTTTTAACAGGAAGAACACTCTGGCAGAACCAGGCTCAGGGCGAGGTGGCCATCTGCGGCTACTGGTTGGGGGTGAGGGGAGAAAGACAGGACAAAGACACGCTGTGGAAGACAGCCAGAGATTAAAAATAATGATTAAGTACAGAGTGGTGTATCAACAGGAGGGAAGAGATAACTAAGAGATGGAATTAGCCACCAGTGAAACAAGCTAGGTGATGGATGTGGAGTTCATTAGTCTGAACTCCACAAATAACAGACTCTGATTAGATTTAAATCAGAATTATGTGATGCTGCTGTGTCCAATCTTGCAAATATAAATAGAGTGAAAGGCTATTACAGTGCTAGCTTCTGTATGTAAAGATCAAAGAGATTTATATTATTAACAAAATAGCAAATTAAAGAGTTTTATGGCGTCTCTCGACTTTGTAGTCTACATGTCCTTTTATAGCATGCCTCCTGGGCTTTCTGCCTTTTGCTCTTTTATCTTCTTCCTTTCATTTTCTGGTGTTGCATCATTTCTCCCCTTCTTCTTTTCCCTTTCTCCTCATTTAATCATCTACATGCTCAAAATATAAAATCTTTCTATTTTAAAAATCTGATTGCACATCAAACATTACTTGCATTGTTTTAAATACAAGGCTTTACTGAAATCTTTACAATACCGATAAGGTGAAGTGGAGTCATGCTTTCAGGTTCATTTAAATCATACAGCAAACAGAACTGATTTGATTTGGTTTGAGTTAACACAATGAAAAAGTTTGGTCGACTCAAGGGCACATAAATTACTTGGTTGTCTTTTAGCTTCCCGGGATTGAATAAGATGTCTTTTCTCCGTTTCCGTTTCTCACACTGCCCACAAAAATAGCTCCTGCAGTGTTTACAATCTGTCCACTAGCTTAAGCACAAAGAGTGCATTTGTCCTGCGTGGCAGGAGTCGGTTGTGTGGATCAAGCAGAAAACAAAACCAGCTTTTTTAGAATTTGTAGAAAAAAGAAAGAAAGGAAGCCTTGTTTTAGCCCATCACCAGTGTAGCTAGTCTGTGGAAATGGTAGGAAGGGACTTTGTAATTGCTACTATATCATAATTTAAAAATTGCAAATAGCATTTAAATATATTTACACTGAAATATTGGAGAAGTTACAAGTAGACAAACCAGTTTTACCCACATAAGATGCAATGCATCAGAAATCATATGATGATAAAAGACTGCTTTAAAGGACATTCATGTTCACCAAGAAGACAGACAGACAGGACGTAAGAAGTCTGACATGAACTCTGGTGGCTCATAACTGTTACATCACTCTATGAATTGAAACCTCGCTGGATTCTTGAGATGCTCAGTCGCTATTATAAAAGCCCACTAATGAGTTTCCATTTATAGACAGTTAATTTATATGATGTCAGTGCTCAGGTCAAGCCAACACACACACACACACACACACACACACACACACACACACACACACACACACACACACACACACACAC
>NW_005187403.1:9665666-9688831 GCF_000239375.1 Pundamilia nyererei | reverse complement strand
CACACACACACACACACACACACACACACACACACACACACACACTTTTCTGTATCTCAGAGGAACTCATCCTAGTGGGTAAATGTACGAATACCTTAAGTCCTTTTCTAATTTAGAACCCACAGTCCCCAAAACATTGGCATTAAATAAAAATGTAATGCAATGATCGGCAAATCCTATAATATCATGTCTTTTTCATAACAGAACAATGAAAACATATTAACAATTGAAGTGTTTGACGTGTGAAAAAGTACCATTTTAACAAATATATTTGATTACTTTAAATTTGATCTCAGCAATAAAAACGTTGGGACAGGACCATGTCTACAATTCAGATGATCCCCTCTTCTTTTAACAACAGTGTGCTAACTATAGCAAACTACCAAGGAAACCACCAGCTGGATTTCTGGGAGAGGAATATTGTCCTGTTTTGTCTAAATGATTTCATTAGAGAACAATCTGGACTGCAGGAAGCCCAGTTCAGCAGCCTGACTCTTCTACTATGAAGCCATTTTACCTTAGAAGATGCAGTATGTGGTTTAGCATTGTCTTATTGAAAAAGATGTCGTTTGAACAGGAGAATATGTTGCTCTAAAATCTGCATATAACTTACCTCAGGATTGATAGTGCCTTTCCAGATGTGCAAGCTAATAAGGCAATAATGCACTAGTCAGAGATGCAGGCTTTTGAACTGAGCACTGATAACAATCCAAATGGTCCCCTTAACTTTTTAGTGCAGAGGATGCAGAGTCCATGCTTTCCAATACAATTTCAAATTCAATGGATTAGGGAGTTGCGGTCACAGACCATGGTTCCTAGAAGTGTTCCTGAGCCCATGCAGTGATTTCCACGAATCATGCCTGCTTTTAATGCAGTGCCGTTGGAAGATCCTGAGCATTCAATGTTCATTTTACACTTAAATATTTCTTCATATTCTAAGAATTGTTACAGTCTTTGCAAATTTATGTTCATGAACATGATTCTGAATTTTCTTTTTTCAACAATTTGTCGATACACTCGTTTGCAGATTGGTGAACCTCTGCTGCTCTTTACTTCTGAAAAATTCTGGCCACCTTACTAATCGGTTGCCAGTTAACCTAATTAGCTGCAAAATGTTCCTGCAGCTGTTTCTTTTTAGAACCACTTGCTATTCCAAGCCTTTTGTGGTTTATGGGAGCGGTTCTTTTCAGCCCAGATCAGTACTCAGAGATTTACCTGGCTACTTTTTTACTGTATTCAGATCTTAAAGTTTGACTTTTATTAACAACAACTGGCTGTTAAGGTTATTAAAAAACCACCAGAACAGCAAGTTTACATGTTTCACTGTTAAACCATTAACAAATAATTCTAATAATCATTTACCTATAGTACAGCAATTGTTTACAAACCATTTCATGGCCCTTACATAGACCCAATTAAAACATTTTTTCGTGACATGATAATAGTACGCTGTAATCATTAACCTTTGTAGGAGCTATAAAGAAGGCATAAATAAGCACTATTATCTTTTATTATATTATACTGACAAATATATAATTCTATTTGCAGTAAAACTCACACAAGCACACAAGCACGCACTCACACACGTGCACAAACATATTGCAACTTGAATCATCTGCTGTAATGTTCACTTGTTACCACTTTAACAGAGGGTCATTCATTGTGCAGATACATTCCACATGTTGAAAAGAAGCCATCTATGTGTTTTTTTCTATGAAACTTTGTCACCATCTGCAATTTCTGGCAAGTATAGTACTCTCTGTGCAGATGGAAAAATGTTGTTTTTCTTCATACTTGGGGCGCATTGTAATCATATGGTATTCTAACTTGGCTGTTTTCCTGGTTTTGTTCTCCCACAAGTCATGACAGATGGTGTATTTAGGTCACTGTCACTGTTTTCAATAACACTAAAATCAACTGATCTATCAGGCTTTCATTTTATTTGGAAATTAACTATGTACCCCTTTATTTAAAAAAAAAAACAACCCTCACAGGCTCAAACGGTTTAATCTTTAAAAATAACAACTATTAGAGATCACATATGTTGATTTTGAAATTTTCATTTGCCCTTTTTGTCTTTCTCCCATAGGACCAAAAATGGGTCTGATTTTAAGATGACGTGCTCTTTCTGACAGAAATGTATTCTGATAAGGCGCTGTTAAGTGTTCCAATAGGCTCACTTATCCAGTGGTAGGAAAAGTTAATTATGGCTCCAAATACCTCAAAAGTGCGAAAAAGGTCAGCTATCCTTCCAACTTTCCATAATATGCCTCGTTTAAAGTAATCTGAAAAGAACACTCGCAGGTATAAAGGAACATTAAGGAAAACTATTAAATACAAAACATTAATAATTTTAGTTTCTAATAAGACTTCTCAGTAAAAGAGAATGTTACACACCAGAACAGATAAAACATCAAAAATCTATGAAAATGACACATTTTATTAGTATTATAAAACAATAAGTTTTATTATTTTATTATTGCTAACTTAAGGAGGTATTAAATGTGATATTAACCTTGACTGTAGCATGAAATGCGTTGTATTTTTCAATGTCTGTTAAAATATACTAGTGTTGCAACATGTAATAAAAATTGATATTAAAATATACTGAAGTAGAAATAGTGTTCTAAATCATCCCAGTAATCATAACTGGATAAAGTTTACTAACACAATAATACAAATATCCCAGAAACTCCAAACTCTGGGTCCAAAACAGGGATCATGACAGCTTTGTTAAGCAATGTTGAATTTATTGTGTCATACTGTAAAATAAACCCAGTGTCACCCACATATGAGGACATACTTTAATAAAGAAGAAATGAAAATAGTGTTCAAGATTAAGTAATGCAGTAATGACTTCCTGTTCAAATGTGAAGTTTCGGCATAAGGCCCAACTAATCGTATATAAAAAGTAGAAAAAAAAAATGCAATGTAAACAAGAGCTCAGATCTCGGGAGGATAAAGAAATATCCCAAAATTTTGAGAAGGAACACATTTTGCACAGACATTCAATGTATAATGCTGCCTTTGATGACATTCACTGCCCTCAAGGACTCAATTACCCTAACACAAGATTCAAAGTCCAAAAAGACAGTCTTTCTTCTGAGCAAAGACTGACTGCTCACACAGCACATTGGTCAACTCGGGCAAATAAATTCAGTAGCAAAAAGTAAGGCGGAAACCAAGAATAGATACAGATTCATGTGGAGAAGGAAAAACAAAGGGCTTTAATGCTTCACATGTGGTAAGATGATCTGGCAGCTAGAGAGGGTAGGATTCAGACTAAATACACCAACAGTAAGAGGTGGGTGAGAAGTCAGACTAGTGGTCTACTAGACAAAATAAAACAGGAAGTGGAACAAAAAGACATGACCTAAGACAAAACATGACATCACAGTGGTTTGTAGCAAAAATATCTCAACCTCTTTTATATGGGTTGGGAGACATGCATGTCGCCTACAGGGTGAATTGTAACTGCTGTGGTCAAGTCTTGCAATGTTATACTGCATACTTTTTTTTTTTTTTTTAAAGATCCATTATTTCCCATCAGACTCAGCTATATTTGGTGTGTAGTGATAATTAGAAAATGTTGGCACACTGACAGACTAAATTAAGCTCCGGACATGGTAAGAGTAACCATGCAGAAACTGCAACTTTGCTATAATGCTTTCTTTCATTCACATGGTCATTTTATTTTTGGACGAGACTTTTCAGCCAAATAGGAAGTTCATGCCAGTGATGAAGACTCGGAGAGATTAGATCAGTTTTGTTGGCAGAGTGAGTCGTGTTTTGTGCACTTTTCAACTTTCAGAATCAAACTTTATCATATAACTATTTGAGTTTACTCAAATTGAAACCAGTGTTTCCAATTAAAAAGCTTAAGCAGGGGGCTATTTAGTAAAAGAAGGGCTCCAGCTGGTGAATTCAAACCCAGGGCTTTCTTGCTGTAACTGCTAACCACTGCCCACTGTGCTGTCATTTTATATATATGTATTTATTGATTATTTAGGTTTGGATGCTTGGCTCAAAATGTTCTTTTTGATGATATTCACTAAAGTAGAGCTATATTTTGATTTCCTAGTGATCCTGATGATTTAAAGTGGAGGCCTTTACACTGTAGTGACCAAGCATAAAAACATCATAGAAGTACATACAAGATTTACTGTAATTATCTTTGGAAAGGGCAATAGTGTAATTAGATATACTTTAGGCCACAGAGGTTTACTGCACAATGATTCTGTGTTTTATTTTTAGTTTCTTCCTCAGCCTTTTTTTTTTGGCTTGTCCTGGATATGAACGCGTAGGCGATTTCAGTCAGTGACTACCCTGTCATAACTATAATTACAATACTTACTTCTCCTCCCTCATCAGGTGCTTACACTGCAAGTGAAGAGATCCAGTTAAGGCTATAATGGGCTTTTTTGTGTTTCTTTTGTGTTCTCCTCAGAGTTTGCAATCATGTAAAAAGCAAAACAACGAATAGCCTCTGATTACCTGCAGGCTGACGCTGAATAGAAAGTGACCAAAATATCTTTAAAGCAGTGCTTATGCTATTGTGTAATGATTTTGTTAGAGTATAATAAGTTAAATGTTGCACCTATGCAGCTGAAGCATAGCTTTTCCATCCAAAATATGACTTGAGTCATGAAATCAGCATTATTTAGAGCATATGGCATAAAGAAAGGATATAATCTGAGAGTTGAAACATCGCAATACTGTGGGTAACAACAGCTGTTTCTTCACAAAAGTACCAATTCATGTTTTGCTTGGGGATCAAATACTTATTTCATTCAGTGAGATGTAATTTATAACTTTTATGTATTGACTGATATTGTTTCCCTTTCCAATAAAATGAAATTACCATAAAAATGAGAGATTTTTCATTTCTTCGTAAGTATGCTTACCTACAAGTCAGTAAATATTAAGACGTCATTGTTAATAATCACATGATTCTTCTAGGCTTGCAAGGCAATGAAAAGAGTCTGTAGGGGCATGATGTACATTTACTTTCATGTTATTTTTTCATTCCATATTTATTTCTCTGGCTTGATTGCAGAGACGTATTTACTAGATTTACTTATTTACTTGTCTCATTATCTAGAAGTACTGAAACGGCTGCGAAATTAAACAGACTGAAAAAAACAGGTGCTTGTAGACATACTGTACTTATTAGCAGCAGTATGAAACAGTAATGAAGGTGTGTGTTTTCTCTTATTCATATTATATGTATTTTCTATTTTTTATAAAAAATATTATATATTTTTATATTTTTTGTTTAATAGCAAGCTCAGCTGACTGCATAAAGTTATATAATAAATTAATTTTGATCAAATAATGCATTAATGACCAAACAACAAAAACAAAAAACAGCTGAGTGCTTCTTTAAATGTGTGGGACTAAAGCCCATACAAGCTTGTTTTTCTATCATCTCCTGAAGACAAACAAAAATATCCTATTTTTGATGATGGGCACACATTAGGCTCAACCAGACTGCATGATCATAACCAACGCTGGACACAGAGTGCCCTTGAGAAAAACCTACAATTACCTGTGGCAAGGTAAGGAACTGCAGTAAGGATTCCCACCTGCTTTTACCTGTGGTCAACCAACAACTACTGTTTTCTTGAACCGACAATACATATTATATGAAGTATGAACTTTTACACCGTAATAAGTGTTCGCACTGAGGCATTTGATATTTTAATTGACAATAGGGGTGAGGTTACATCATTGTGTTTACTGATCATGCTGCAGCATAACAGCTGTTGTCTAAATGAATACTATTGTCATTCAGTAGTTTGCCTTAAATAAGGTCATCTCCTGTATTTGTTCATGGATGAAAATAGCTCCAAAACAGAAATGATTGTGATGTACAAAATAATAGTTTCACATTGTGTACATCACTTATGCTAAGTACTGCGCTTGCTCTACACTCCGGCCTCCTTTTGTGCTTTTATTTGTCTGTTTGCACAGTTTGTACATCAGCTGTAAAAGAAACTATTCCTTCAATCTTCAAATACACAAAGGTGTAAATAATATTTAAAGGAATAAAGTTATTGGTGTCTGACTACATCATTGTTATGGCCCTGGTACTGCACATGGTGCAAGCATGACGCTGTTAGCGAGACTGTCAGTAGTGTTATTAGGACACTTGCGCTTTTCTTGATATGATGAAGTGTGTCCATTGATGATGCTCAAACCAACAGCGCTTTTAAAATTCAAACTGTAAAAAGCAGAGAAATGGACCAAACCAGGTTTGTTGTGACACCACACAAGTTATGGAAAATATTATATTAATTTGTTCATAAACTACATAATGATATCCTCATTAAGAAATAGTTAATAGTCCACAGGCAGCCCCTTGACACCTGTTGCTATGACTATCTGGTTGTTCAGTGATGACGTGACGAATCCTTCCGGGCCTAAAGTAGTCTGCATTTAATATGGCTTTTGTGTTGTTAACATGTTTAATGTTATGTATTTTCTTCTATTTGATCTCAAAAAGCTCCAAAAACACCGTTGACCTCCCTCGGCTTTTATTACCGCTAATCATTTATTTAAGCTCAGTTTTTAAAACCTTAGGATGTAACTACAGCCCAGCCCATGCAGCAGTATATGAATGACTAACCTCGTATTATCGATGGATTATCTCAGTTGTTCTACTGGCTGAAGTTTGGTCCTTTTACAGCATCCTGCCATGCGATTACATTTGTTCCTGACCACTGAGAACACTCACGTTAACCTTTATCGAGTGGAAAAAAAGTTAGCTTGTTTATATTATGCTAACATAGCTGTGTCGCTAGCGGTCACGTAGCACATCGTTAAATACCAGCTAGCCAAACTTCAGTAACCCTACAAACGTCACTGCTTTTTAGTTTTCTGTCTTCATTTATGCTGGAAGTGATAACAGAGATGTACGTTTGAATTTGTTTCCAAAACCCCGAAGTCAGGACATGCTATATTGTATTTAGATAGAAGCTAGCGAGCTAACTTCCTGCTAACTTCTAACTCCGTTAAATGTCATAAATTCCGTTTTCATGGATGCCTGGATGTTAAACTCAATTGTTACACCTGGTAGAGCAGAACGCTGATCATTTTATTAAAGATGAAAGACTAGACAGTTTTTCAACTCTCAGTAATGCCATAGTGATCATTTGATATATGGACCTGCAGCAGAGTTTAGGTCCAGACACGGCTAGTGACGTCAGACTGAACAACCGGATTCCATCCTTTCTAAATGAAACCTTTATATTAATCCAATTACACTTGTAAAATTTCATGTTCGTTGTCTAGCTGACAACATCTGTCCACAGACACACAAACATACTATAGAAACACCTACTTTTAATCGTCTATATAATAACAAAGGCCACTGCGATCCAATTTCGCCATGATGACACAGGCACACAGGCGTTCGAGATCAAAACGGTACCTAACGTGCTTTTAGCAGCTGAAAACAATGCAGGTAAGAATCCGATCACTGAATGATCAACCACTGATGATGAGAACATGTATTTTATTATTGTTTAAAATAATGCTTCATTGACTTGAAAGGAATTTAAACCCTGAACTTTCACTGAAATAGGACATGAACTACAAAGGGTGACTTATTTTTGATATAAAAGTGTTACAGTTTGATCTAAATTTGCAGACTGATATAGAACACAGGCTGAGGTTAGCTGCTCCAAAAGGCAAAGCATAAGTCCAAAGGAAGAAACTACACACAGAGTCCAAAATGGAGCCGCAAACTAGAACAACCAGACCAAAGAATCACACAGAGACTCTCTGATGAAGACTAAAGGGAAGACAGCAACTATAAATAGACAGAGAAGGTGACTGGGGCAGAGAGGAGACACCTGGGAAACATACCTGACATTAACAAAGACAATGAGACAGGGGAAGGAAAACTAAATATCAAGCGCACAAGACAAAAGAGCAACAAAATAAAACAGGAAATACCAAAAACGTGACAACACCGGACACAGAGACCAAGAATTAATCATGGCGGAAGCACAAACGAGAGACTAAACTGAAACTCAGGAATTGAAACGAAACTTTAACTAACTATATAAATAAGATGGGACTAAACTGCCAACACATAACTTAAAACACTATAAGGAATAAACAAACCAGTGATTGATAGAAAATAATAAATGTCAAACAGATCTCAAAGGTCAATAATTCAGAACATGAGGTTGAAAACCCCCCAAAACCAAATGGGTAGGTGTGTTTTTCCAGTTTTTTCATCAATTTGGGCGTTTTTCAGTCCAACTTAAGGTGCTACTGACTGTTCAAGTTGGAGAAATGAATAGGAAAGTTAAATGTCTAGACAGGTATGTGTTTGTAATAGACACATGTCTAGGGTATACCACACCTCTCACCTAGTTACAGCTGGGAGAGGCTCCAGCATCTCTTTACCTCTGAATGGGTAAGCAGTCATGAAGATATATGGATGATGCTGTTTGGGCAACTGATTTTTTACAAATTAAATGTTTGCTTCTTAGGTTTGGTATATTGTGTATGTAAATATAATCATAAGAGAAAAGTGACCATGGCTGTGGTAGGGAACCGTTAATTAAAAGGTATTTTCTTAAATTCTGTTTGTGTTCTGCACCAAAACAGCAGCAGTTTTCTGAGCTTCTGCGGATCTCTTTCTGTGGCACCAAAGCACATTTTCTCTAAGTTGTTCTCCCTGTGCATGTTATTTTTGTCAAATTTTTGTAAGGCCTAGATTGTTGTATCCAGAGTTGTGGGAACTGTCTTTTAATTTATGCAAAGCTCTTGAGCATGCAGCAAAAGGTCTGGTGGCTCTCAAACCCAAGTAGGTCACTGGGAAAAAATAGCATCGTTGTTGTCGGCTCCTCTCACCTGTTGGTTCCTCTGTAACTTCAAAGAATGTTTTTCCTTAAAAACTAGGTTGGGAGGAGGTCAGGCCAACCTTGAGTGCTCAAAAAATGGCAGCGTGTGTTGCAATATTTGGGACACAGTGGTTGCTATAGTAGGTTTTATCCCACATTTCTGAGCTGTAATGTTTTTTCAGCAAATAGAAGAGTTTTTCCCCCCTCTCCTTCCATGAACAACTCACTCATTCGTTTTCCATTTCTCGAAACACCACTCGGTCTTGGCAGACTTGCACATTTGACCTCACCAAGTGCCCATGATGTCATCGTAGCATTAGAAACAGAGAAACCTCTTGTGACAACATCAGGTAGCTTTTGATTCACTGTACAGTGCACAATTGTTTTCAAAAGTGAAGCACATTGTTGTTTTGGGGTTTTTTGGTATGAGATTTTCTTCTTAAATAAACTGAAAACTCACAAAAATTGATATTTGCTATATTTGAAGTTTCAGCATCGCTGAGTGTAAATATCTTCAGACCAATGACAGACAAGAATTAGTGCACTAGGCACCACATTTATGGGTGGCACTGTGGTTGTTTGGTTATTGCTGTTGCCTCACAGTAACTCAGTACTGAGTTCAAACCCTCTCTGAGACTGTTCTGTGGAGGCTTTGCATTGCTGTGGCAAGACAAGCATGTTAGTTAAAGTGGTGATTTTAAATTTGTGCTCGAACAATAAAGCGCTGCATTTTATGTTTAAAATGTGGCTTGTAGTCTAAGAAGAAAAACACAATATACATGTGAATGCATTACATTTGGATGAGCTTTAAATGTGACTGAAAGCCCACAAAAACATGTCCATCCTCAGAATGCTAAAGAGCAAACATCTGTCATCA
Source organism: Pundamilia nyererei (assembly GCF_000239375.1). Taxonomy (NCBI): domain Eukaryota; kingdom Metazoa; phylum Chordata; class Actinopteri; order Cichliformes; family Cichlidae; genus Pundamilia; species Pundamilia nyererei. Next base: position 9,679,096 of record NW_005187403.1, on the reverse strand, counting down.
GCAGATGGAGACAGTGAGCAAAAAAAGTGTGAGCAGGTACTGTGTGCACATACATGTTGTACTCACAGGGCACTGCATTGTAGCAGTGGAAGGGGCTATTGTCGGTATGCTGGTGCCCTCTGCTGGACAGAGATGATAAATGCAGTAATTGCAAGAAAGCGGGGAAACGTTCTTGAAAGGGAAAATTCAAAGCTTTTAATGTAGATTGTAAATAATTAATAATATCACTGGTGAAAACACGCACACACATACACCCCTCATTCCCATGTACATGCTGGAGAAAATAAGCATCCAAAACACCTCGGCACATGATGAAAACAGCATCTCAATAATGACAGAAAAGCAAAATACCTGGAAGGATTCATGAACTTACATCATGTAATTACTTTGTGAATACAAAGGGGTATTAATTTCTCTGCTGAGCAATGAAAACATAGTCTAATCTTCATGCTGAAAAAACAAATCTGATTTTAATTGATATTACATTATGCTATGCACCCACGAGGACAGGAAAATGAATTGTCATATTGGACCCCGCTCACCCCACCCACTCTCACAGTTTCTTGTGTTGTTTTACAGTAATAAATCATAAAATCAGTGAACATAATTAGAGTTAGGGTAATTAGGGAAAAGGCTCTACAAATTGATTTAGTACAAATGTACCACAGTAACACAACACAAAGTAAGTGGTGCATAATCACTCACATACTTCAAGTCGATGCTTAGGAAAGGCGTCTCTTTTGGAGAGCGCTGACAGCCTTTGTTGTATATCTGCTTTTCACATCTTCCACCACCTTGCACATGGGGCATAAGCTGACATTTATTTCCCTCCATTTCTTGTTTGAATGAGGCTGTTACCATGCAGCTCCATGTTTAGGGCTGTTAGCTTCTCTCAGGTTGCAACTCTTTTGCAGACCCCAGCATCCTGCAGGATTTTTCTGTGTTGTGTATTCACTTGATCTTCTGCATCCTGCTGCAGCAGAGAAGCATCAGCATGATGCCGCTTGCATCAAGAGTCATAGGGAAACTATTTTTCTGCTGACATGCAAAATGGTTAGAATTTAACACCCCCCACAGCCCCAGCAACCCACTTTCAATCCATCCATCATGAATCTTTTGGAACTTCCGAAGCACTCTTGCTTTTTGTTTGACACATTGCTGTAAAAGAGAATGCCTGGGCAGGTGTTCAGACACCTGCAAACCTCCTGCAAAGTTCTGCACCCCTTTTACACAGATTTTCAGATTTTTATAACATAAATGCAGTAACTTTATATTTCTGGTTGATCCCTCACTGTTGTCTGGGAGATGTTTTTCATCTCCTTCTTTGCAATTGGATTTGTAATATCAGCAGGTTTATTTTCTTTAAAAAAAACAACAACTTTTTTCATCATATGTTTAATTATCTCTTTTAGAATCTGACTTTTGGGTTTACATTTAAATAATAAGTCACCTTCTTGATCAATTATATCACTGTAGAAAACAAACAACCCCACATAGGCAGATTCATTAATAATGGATAATAATAGATAACATATTTTGTATAGTATTTATCTTCTGTCAAACTTGACCAAAAAGAAACATTCAGTTATTCCTTAAAATGGTTTGACCGTGTTATTATTATTATTAGTTGTAGTAGTAGTAGTAGCAGTAGTGTAACACCGAGGCTAGTACTGTGTATTTTAAATTCTTATCTAGTTCTAAAAACTCAACCCCACGTTTACAGCACATATCTACATGACAAATGTATTAAACTACCATGAGTTGACAGCATAGACCGGTTCTTGGGCCAAATACTTTGTTTCTGGAAACAAAACTAAACAATTTAAAAAGGAAAAAAAAGAATAATTCTCAGAGCAAGGTTTTGAGAACAAAAAAATGTTGGCCAACCAAAAGCTTTCTCTTTACAAATACTCTAAACAAACCTTGCTGAGACACTGCAGCAAACGTGGAAGATTTGGTGAAAATTACTGACCCTTGCTGTGATTGTTTGTCAATACTGACTTTGATTTTTTATTTATTTTTTTGCTTAACTGCGTGCGTTAAACAATCAGCATCTTTATAGCTTTAAGAAAAGGGAGGGGGAAAGACGTGCAATGAATAGCTCCAACTTTTCTATCGATTAATATTAATTCAAGCATCTGGAAATTGGATCATTTATGTGAGTTATAGTTAAGTTAAGTTAGGTTATAGACACATGAATAATTGTAAGATAATTCTGCAAATAAAGCAATTATTACACAGTTCAACATCACAAGGCGTCTGCTGTTATAAAACTTATTCTGAAATGAGAATATTTTCCTCTGCGTAATTTCCAGTCGCTTTTCCCCGTGTAACTTCACAGTCGACCAACATTTTTTTTCTGTCTTCTTCCCAGACTTTTTTTTCTTTTCTTTTTTTTCACTTTTTTTTCATGTGGGCTAATATACAGGCCGGTACTGCAATTTCGGAATCTGCCCTTGTATATGGCGGACGAAAATTTCCACAGGAGGAACCGCAACACAAACCCCCCTGTGCAAGGCAGAAACCGAGAGCTTGCACGGACCGACCAAAGCTCGGCAAATTCACGACTCATTACGCCATTACACTTTACTAAAATGTAACGCAGCGAATCGCGGAGGGGGGAGAAAAACGCGGAGGTGATTTTTTTTTTATCATTTTGAATTTCTCATAACTAATTCACAATTTTTTTTTTGAGGAAGCAGTTGTGCAGTCACCTCTGGTCGGGGAGGGAAGATTTCTGGAGCGCCAGCCTGTTTCGCATGAGCTACATCGTTTTTGGAGGTATGTCAAACCGCTGTTTTCTATTTTTTTAAATCCTCAGTTAATTCAGAAATGTAATTTTTTTTCTTTTTTTTTTTAGAAATTTCAGTAGCGAGTGTTAAGTTTCGGCTCCCTCCACATTAGCAAACGATAGCTGCCTGGCATTAAACCGGGTGCAAGCTGTGAAGCCATCAGAAATAGACCTAATCTGTTGATGTTTTTTTTTCTTTTTTTCCCCCTTTTTGGGGGGGAGGACTAAATTTTAGCAATGAAGTTTCTGTTGAACTGCTGCTTAGCCGTGTGTACACCCAGTTCGCTCGCATATATGTGTACGCCACCCATGTTTAAAACACAGTTTATTCGGGTAGAGCGAAGGGGGGGAACCGGGCGATAGTGGCAACATGAAGGACGATGAGGGGAGGAACAATCTGAAACACAAAAACCTCCTGCAGCCATGTTTTGTGAATTTTTTCCTGCAAATTTGAGCAGAGCTTCAGAGTTGCTTCCCTGGCACTGCTTAACGCCGGCGTTACTTTTGTGTCGCATTTGACGTCTCGCTGTTCGCCGTTAGATAATAAAGATAAAACGCCAAAGTGTCGTCATGTCAAAATACATTTCGACTTTTTTTTAATTCCTATTTTTTTGGAAGATGGGAGGAGGAGGGGGGTTGGAAACCGGGTGCTGTTGGCGCCACCTGTAGGCAGTCATTTTGAGAAATTAGAAATTGTAACGAGACTAGATGTGAGTGTTGTTTATTGAATTGTGTGTTAGTTTATCCAAACGGAGGCGAGCGATTACATGCTTTTGAAATCAACAGAAGGGATTAGTGTGTGATTGAGTCACATTAAGATGAAACGGGCAACGCGTTTAGTGTTTAATTTCTGCAAAACAGTCCTTTTTAAATACTTTTTTTTTCTGCTGTGCTGTCTTTTCTTGCATTCAAGTTGCCATTTAAGAAATTTTGCACACAAGTACCCACCAACTCTACTTCTGCTATTTCCTTTGGTTTATTTTTATTTGTGTTTTTTAGTTCCTTGCAAGTGTGATTTAATAATGAGGTACAATTTGTACTACTATTTCTAAAGACTAGAAATGTGTGAGTGAGGGGAAAAATAGCTATCCATAGTGAACTGAACAGCACTGGAAGAAGAAAAGAGCATGTCAGCATAATTTGAGGGCAGGAAAAACAATCACAACCAATGCCTCTACTGTTTATATTAATCCTGCAGACGCCAAACAGTTTCCCATCCTGCGTGGCTTGCTTTTTTTTTTTCCTTTTAATGTAAGGGAAACTGCAGAGGCCATTTTGCTGTGGGTAATTTTAATGCTGACCTTCAAATCTGCATTCATTCGATTCAGCGAGCTGGCGGAAATTGTATGGGTGGTATGCAAAATCTGGGTGTAAATTCTGACCTTTTGCTGCAAAAGTCTAATCAAAATGCAGGAGTTCCAGTTAAGGCACAGAATTGAAGAGGGGCAACCAGTGTCATGAGTTTAATAGGGTTGGATCGCTGTCTTTCTTCAGTGATGCCAATGTTTTATTTGCAGAATACCTAAAGGACCAAGTAATAAGCTATAAAATACTCAAGAATAATGGTGCACTGTTGCAAAAAAGGGGGAAAAATGTTTTGAGGATTGGATTCTAGGAGTGTTCTCATTTTAAGGTAGGAGGAATGCAGGTCTGTCAGTACTTTTGATGAACAAAAGCTTCGTTTCATTGAGGCCGAATAGTTTGGATGGAGGGGTGAAACTTGTCTCTTCAGGCTCTGATGAACACAAGATGGTGAGGGATCATATCGCAGCCTGTGGGTTACAGGGTTTGAAGTATACTTGCTGCTCTGATTGTCATTAACTTGGTACAGAGGTTTCATCCATCCATTCAAAGGGCAAGCAGTGCTACTCTGAGTCTCTCTTTGATGTCCATTTCTTTCCTTGCAGATGCATCTAAAAAACCAAACAAAGCCACACGTCTATTTTTAAGAACACCTTATGTTCTCCTGTTTTCTTAGTGGCATGTTGAAAATGTCTGAAAATGGCTTCAGTTAAATTAGTCTCCAGGGATTGGCTTTTCAGGGGTTGGAGTGCTGCATTAAAAAAATTCTGTGCATTCTGCACATATTTTTCCTGCCTCTTCCTTTGTAAAAATGAACCTTATTGGTTTCATGAATAATGCATAGGGATGTTCAATTGCTGCAGCAATGAAAATTAGGCCTGTTTACGTGCAGTGGTTATATACACAGAAGCTCTCTCTCTCTCTCTCGCTCTCTTTTTTTCTTCCTTCCTTGACCATTTCTGAAGGTAGAGCCGAGCCTCAGTAGCTTTTCTCAAAATACAAATTTTCAGCACAGCAAATCTCATTTCTTTGAGTGAAAAGGGGAGGGGTGAAACTCTGGTGGGTTTAATGAATCCATAAATCACAATAGTGCCAGGTTTGCTGCGCCTGCGTCAGTGTGCAGTGTAATTTTGATTTTCATCAAAAATTTAATCTGCCAGCCTACAAGGGTTTAGCAGCAGTCCGGATGCAGCCCTGAATTTCTAATTTTAGGGGCCTGATCTTTCAGGATTTATTTTTGTATAATTCAAGTCTGCTTTTCAATATCTCATGTTATTAAATTTTAATTCGTGGTATTAACATATAGATTGAAAAGGTTTTTATGGTTTTTTTTCTTTCTTTAGTGTATGCTGATGGAATTTTACTAGACGACACAGTTTCTTTTTCCAGAGCATCCTGTGTGTGTATGTGTAAGGGGGGGGGGAGAGTTATCCATTTCTCTGCATTATTGCTTTTTCAAAACATTGGTCATACACCATCTTGGAAGACATTTATTACAGAGGACAGAAAACTCTGCTTTTGATTAAAGAATCGAGGGAAGCAAAGCCTTTAGTGTGAAACAGGTTTTTGGTCAACCCTTGCTCTTGGTCACTGAGTCTACTCTGGATAATACAAACATGGCAGTCAAAGCAGTGATTGAAGTGACCCCCCCCCTCCCCACCCTCCATTCCCCATTTTAGCTGATTCCTATTTTTAATCCCTGCAGAGTGGAAACATTTTCATAGGCCTTAAACAAATTTGTATTTTATATTTGGAATCTCTCTTCCAGTCTGCTTAACATGCAGAGCAGAATGATTTTTGCCAAAAAAAAGGCAAGTTATATTTCAAAGAAAATCTCCCCAGTTTTGAAGCACAAGATTTGTTTGCTTTAACCAAGCACAGTGATTGATTTGCTACATTGCTGTGCAGAGGCAGATACTGTACTGCCCAAATATAGGCCAATTATTTTAAGTACCTCATCTAAGTAGTGAATTCTGAACAGAGGTATGTCCTAGAGATGTTTTCCTTCTGTGCCTAACCTTGTTTTTTGTAGCCTAGATGAATGTAGTATGGTTAATCTCTATTCATTGACATTTTAAAAAGAAATCTGAGGCAAATCACAATGCTAAAGCTGAATCACAAAACAGTGCATCAATTTTTACTTAACCTGTCTGTTGGACCAGTGCTTTAGTTTTATTTTATATTTTTTGACGTCCAGATGGCATTTTGATCATTTCTGCAACTGATCTATTTGCCTTTCAGTTCAGTTGGTTTAGTTGGTGCTTTGTCTGTGTGAAACATCAACGAGATGTGCATCTGGTTTAGATTTTGTCCTGCCCATGTAGGTTACAGTATATCAGAAGCCTCAGACGATGAAACTCAGAAACATAAGGCCAGATGGCTAATTTTGCATATTGACTTTTAATTAGAAGAAAACATGCCACAACAGGCATTTTATATATTCAGGGTTTGCATTAAAAATGCTGCACATAAATATTACATGCATGACTGAGGGATTGATCTAATAATAGATGTGTACTTGCCATCGATTCATTTGATTGCAGATGACAAAAGTCGGTTACATTTAATTTCACAATCTTTATTTTAGCTGACCACATCTTAATTTCCACCACAGCAGGGTAAACCAATCTCAGTCACGAGGCAGTCATTATCAGTCAGTATTCAACTCAATAAAGAAAAAAATACACTTTTGTTATAAAATTAAAAATGATGTCAATCAGCAAGACTTGATTTTTGTTGTTGTTAGCCGTTTATTTACTTTGAACAAACTGTGCCAACAGACTTCCCTTGAAAGTGTGTTTTCCACAAGTCCCTGACAATAAAGCTACAAATGCAGCCCTCTTAGCTGGTTGTAATGGCATTCGTTTTTAGATACACTCATGTAGGTATCAAGCTTAGGGGTTATGGGGTTCCTAAAAGCCGCCTAACTCAATCTATAAAGTAATTAGTTAGGGATGTATCCAGTTAGTTTACTAGATGATAAATATGGCTCCCCTCTCGAGTAAGCAACAGAAATAGTAGCTGGTTGAACTAATAACAATTGAGATTTTATTAAATGCCAGTTAACTATTAGCTCTATGATGTTATGCAGCCACCCACTGTTAGAAAGGCCTGCAGCTGTAAATACATAACCAATGTTTGGATAGTATGTGAACTTGTACATTAACTTGTGCTTAATTTTGACTATTTTGGGAGTTTTTTTTCTCTCTCTCTTTGGATAGACGAATCAACAATTCCATTCATATAATGAATTTAGTAGTTTTCAAACCTCTTCATCTGTTGCGTATTTGATTGTGTTGTAAAATGAATTTTAATAAGTTAAAATGATTTATTTAATAGAAGCTAAACTGAAATATTTCTGAGAAGAAATCATAGCGTTATGTCAGTAGCCTGTCTGGCAGCATTTAGTTTTCTTCACTGCGTCTCTCCATTTTCACACAGTCGGAGGAGAGAAGTTTGTGTGAATCTGGCCTTTGATAGGGTTACTTGAAAGAGACCTATTCTGAATTCATCCAAGAGTTTGAATTTCTTTCCCAACATTTATTTTTGTGCTCACCAGAATCATTTAGTTTTTAGGTTTTCTGTCCGTCTCATTCTTGTGGACACACAATCTTGAGGATCAGTTTCTTCAAACTGGGCAGAAACAGTCACTTGAACTAAAGGATGACTTGATGAAATTTTGGTAGCTAGAGGTCAAGGTTACTTTCGTGTCACATCCATTCCATTCTTGTGAATAGACAGTAGAAATAATGTCTAAAAGGAATTTCATTTCATCTGGTCCAAATGCCTACTTGGACTCAAGGAATGACTGATTTACAGTTTAATGGCCAAAAAAGATCAGTATCACTGATCTTAGAACAGAAGTGAAGAATTCATACATTAGTGCCGACAAAATTTCACATTAATGCCTAATGCGATAAAATAATGAGATAAATCTTTATATCTAAAAGGTCAGTTGTCAAGTCTGGACATGGTTGGAAAACACACTTTGACTTGTTGTCAGAGGGATACAACCACCAGGCAGTAATTGTATCTTCCTCTCGTGCTTCTTTTAAATGCCATTTGGCAAACTGGGCTGTCATAGACCATTTTATTTCTGGGTGGCTTTACCTCACCGTATAGCTGTGATTGATGTGCTGCTGACATGGTCGTCCTTCCTGAAGGTTATCCCATCTCTGCAGATGATGTTTGAAGCTGTGTAAAAATGACCTTTTCTAGCTATCACTTTGACTGGTCTTCAGCTTCAGCAGGAGTCCTTGTGATTCTCCACATCTTCCATTTCAGATGCTACTGTAACTCTACTGTACTGTTTTCTGGACTTTGTGGATTTGAAGGCTTGGTTTTTGTCCTGATAGTGTAAAATGTGGGACCTTCATGTTAAAAGGGTATTTTTCCTCTCCACTGTGGCCAAGCACATGGTGAAAGGCAGTTGATGTTAAATACATATGTTGTGACTTGGAAGAATATAAACTGAACAGAAAACAAATTCTGTCACCACCATTTGTGTAGGTTTTAACTTTATCCAGCCAATGAAGTTTTTCAAAGAAAGGCTAAACATTTTTCTCTTATTACTTAAAATAAAGAACTTATTTCCCTTTAAAGACAAATTCATTAAATAATTGCCAGAAAATTATATTTCTTTGAAAATGGAGTGTTTGTTGAACCTTCTGGCATATATTTGTTACATTAATTAAATATTAATTTGCATAAATGAGTGTCATATTTGCATTTTGTTTTTCCAATTTATTGCATAAAGATGCGTTGTGCAATTTATTTTGATTTTTCCGGGGGAAAGACACTGTACTGATGATGTAGGAAGTTCTAAAGCTCATGTATCAAATGTGATGGCAACAGTACAGCAGGGAAGATACAAGACAGCTAAATACCCAGTGCCCTGTCATTAGCATCCCTGCAATCTGCCCACCGACAAAACATCATGTCAGGGAAATAAACTTATAGTTAACGAAAATATAGATGTCAGTGTCATGCTTCTGTGGCTTAAGAAGCTACTATTGTGCCCTCAATGTAAGTAATTGTCCTGACTTTCCACTGGTCCCTGACATCCACTTGCTAAAAATATTTTAGTTACTGCCCATTTCAAATTTCCATGCAATGTAAAGAGCAATTGCTTTGATTTGGTCATACCATAGCATGTCCTTTTTTTTTTTTTTTCTTTCTGACCTCTTCCTCTGTGCTTTTCTAGTATGCTTTGGATCATTATCCTCTTGTTAGGTTCACTTCTGTTTCATCTTTAACCCTTGCACAGATGGCCTCACTTTTCTTTTAAGGTGTAGTCCATACTTGAATTAATGACTGCATGTTGCCCTGTCCCAAAACAGGAAAGCATTTCCAAACCATAATATTTTCACTATTATGCTGTACAGTCGCTATACGGTTCGTCTCCTGAAGAACCAGCTGTTTTTTGTCTGTCCCAAACATGTTTCGTGTTATTGTAAAACTGTGTTTGATTTGTCTGTCTGTACATTACTTCTAAACAAATCATCCTTCCTAATAATCCGTAGGTTTCCCACCTAAGCTGCTCTGATTTCTGTGCTTTCGATGCATAGATTTTACCCAGACCTCTGAAGGTGTTCTGTAGAACAGCAGATCTTATTTCCTCTATTTGTTAGTTGGGTTTTCCATAAATTAGCATACCTCACATTTCACTTTGAGAGTCAGTCCCTTTGAGATCTGGGAACTTTGGGTCAAAGTCAAAAACCACCACTCTTTGTCATCCTAGAATAGTTCCTGGACGTGTTTTGCTGTGTGAGAATGATCATAGTCATGATAAGCGAGGCCTGAGCAATTAGGCTGTTCTGAATTCAGACGGTATGTGTCAAAGTAACATTGACATGACACTACCTCTTCTGGTTTACCTTCTTCCTGTAGTTCCTCAGATTAATGTCACTCAAACACCAAAATGTCTAAATGGTGAAAATGTAATTCGTCTGATTCGGCCACCTTCTTTCAATGCTCTGGGGATCAGTTCTGGGAATCACATGGGGACCAGTTCTTGGAATCGCATGCCTCTTATAGGTGCTTTTTGTGGTTCACATGATGTCTCCCGACTGCTCTTTAGCTATGCAGTCCTATATGCAACACCTTCTGAAACCTTTGAGTCAGAACAATATTTTTAGCAGCTTCTGCTGTTGTATCTCATATTTTGAATGAAACTACAGTGGTCAGCCACTTTAGAAATTCACACACAGCTTGGCTCTTCTGAATGTTCTGAGTTTCTTATGCTTGTAGAATTAATATAGACATTAATATATGTGCTGGTGGACTGAATACATTTTACTGGCCAGTCTTGGAAAGATTTGAGTTGTTTGAAGTTTCTCACAGAGGCATTAGTAAATTAAATCCTTTGGCAGATTTGAATGCACCCACGCATTTGCTTTGTATAAATGCCTTAGAAAGTTCTGTAGCTCTTGACATCACACCACACGGTTCACTAACAAAGAGGACCACCAGACTTTGGAAGGTCCCATTGTGACTTCCTCTACACATTGACTTTCATGTGGCTCTTGGTTTTTGTTGTTTATTGCCACAGTCCCTTTAGCAGTTGGGAGTGTTGACAAATAAATTCCTTTCATATAGTGTGTCCACAGCTGTTTTTTGAAAGCTTAAATTTTTTGATGGGATGACACGACACACTTAAGTAGCAAAGATAACACCAGATCCCATAAGGTCAGCCTTTCGGCTTCCTATAGAGGTTCTAACAATTTGCTGTGAGTCATCAGCTCTAATGACCTGGCTTGTTAGATCACGTCCTTGTTTTATATGCAGTCTGTGTACAGTATAGGCAACAACTTGCAAAGACAGAAATTGTTCTTTTCAATGCTGCTAGTCTGTACCGATAGGCATATATCATTTTTTTTAAACTCTTGCTTATTGTGAATTAATGTATTTTTGGTGTAGACTTTTGAATTTTAACATACAGAATAAATTAACGAAGTGGTAAATTAACCAGTATTTAGTCTACAAATGCTCTATATATGGCTTACACTTGGCTTATGTGCGTTTTGCTGCTGATTTTGTCCACGGCATTACATGGCTTTAGTTTCTGTGTCAGTGGGTGCTCCTGTCGTCGTGGGGGCGTTCCTATTGCTGTCTATTGTAGGTAACATATTAACTGTACTGTAGATCAGAGCCCTATAGAGCCCCACTTTACAAGAAACTGAACTATTCCCAACTGAGTGACAGCAATCTTCCCAGTTTAATAGTAAGACTTGGAAAAATCTGAAAGAAATGCGTAAAATGGGTTTACTACGATTCCTGAAAGTTGCAGAACCTCACTGCTGACAAAAATGAAAACTTTAACCATAATATAATAAAATTCTTTGTTGTTGACCTGTATTATCGGCCCCTAACAAGCCTTTAAATAGTTAAACCAAAAAGCTATATTTACAAATACAGCTTGTTTTATATAAGGATTGTAGGATATTGATAGAACAAGTAAGCTCAAGGGTAATCTTATAGTTTGATAATGGGACTGATTATTTACTCATTTATTAATTAAATGATGGTTGATGGTTTACTATCTGAACTGCAAACCTCAGATGTTTTCTTGCCAGTTCATAGGTCTGTTTGCTGAAGCTTGTCAGTAGTGTGTCATTTCCAAAGAAAGGTGTATTTCATCTATGAAAAGGCTTGTTGTTGCTGCATCGGTGTGCTATTATTAGAAGACCAATTTTCCCTCTTTCCATAATATCACTCATCCTGGCATAACTCTGTTTTGCTTGGTTGCATTTGGAGCACATTCTCTTGACAAGGCCTTTTATGGCGATGTGCTGAAGTGGCAAGTTGTGCAATTTAGATATTTTTGAAATTAGAGCATTTCAGTGCCACAAGGCTGCAGAATTTATGCCTTCAAAGGTCACTTATGATCAGTTAAGCCACTTTGTGTTAAAATGGACTGTGTTTTCCATTCTTAAAATTTCACTGCCACTGAAATATTATCTGTAATGTCTCCTATACCCTGGAGTTAATGCAGCTCTTGACTGTTTTTATAAGATGAGTGGTTTTCATAGTTCGGGTCTTTTTTTGAGTTGTGTATTTGCCAAATGTGATTTATTTTGGGCAGATTTTTCTTCTACGCTTAATCAAATAAAATCTGACATCCAGTCAGCTTTTGTTTTATATTGAGTATGTTGCCATGGTTTCTTGAAAACAACACATTTAAGCTGAACCTGGCTGAGCTGGTGCCACGCTTTGATACTATATATTGGGCTTAAGGTCATACCACAATAAGGCGTGTATATTCCTTTGGGGCAGTAAATTCTTTGTCTCTCTGTTTCTGTTCCTCATACAGGAAAACAGGCTCAGAGGAGGTGGAGTCATGAGTGCACAAGAGTCACCCAATCCTGGAAAGGAGCAGGCAGAGGGTGGGAGCGCAGCCACAGATGCCCCAGCGAAGAAGACTACTAGTTCACCACCTGTCACCGTAAAGAAGGAGCCTGGGACGTCAGAGACGAGCAACGGGAAAGTCAGTGATCCCAATCCTGCTGAGATCTGTGTTGTCATTGGAGGAAATGGGGGAGCAAGTGGCGGTGGATCCCGTCGAGCTCAGTCCGAGGGTATGTTTGCCCTTGGTACTCCTCCTCCAACGAAGAGCACAGACTCGTGCATAGGTGTGTGAATGTACATATGGACATGTCTGTGCATTTGGTGACAGCAGTCATATCTGGTGTCTCATGACCCTGACGTTACTTCGTGGCTGTTGAAAACAGCAAAAAATGACATTCTTAAAAAAAAAAAAAATCAACATCTGTCTCACATTTTATAAACCCTTTACTGGTTAGTCAAGGTTATTCACGAATGGCCCCTAAGAAAACATTGACTGGTGTTGTAGATGTTCATATAAGTAAGTCAAATTTCTTTGACCTCCATATATTGAGGTGGTAAAGGTAGCGAGTGCCATAACTGCTCTGATAACACCACTTTAAATGCATACCTATTGTACAAGGGAAGTACAACAGCTATACATGTACAAGGGAAATTCTACAAGACAACAAAAAGAGGTAGTCTGAGTTTTGTTTAGGTTTGCCCTTCATTCTTTTGTAAACATTTGTAAACTGGAAATAGTCACATGATGATGGTTGTGATTATTACAACAACTGGCAACTTCTTTAGAAGAATATTAAGGATTTCAAAATAAGACGTTAGAATTCAGTGACACAACAAACTAGAGATGTATAAATTCACTTTTGAGTTAAAGTTTTTTTTTCTCTTCATCCTGATGTTTTTGTGTATTCTTGCTAACAGACAAATGGCACTGAAAATAAATCTCCACCTTTAGCCGAGGGATAAAATGCATGGTTGGTTGGCATGTACAGAT
>NW_005187403.1:9659405-9663323 GCF_000239375.1 Pundamilia nyererei | reverse complement strand
GAGCCTATACAGCTTGGAGTAAGACAACATGCATGAAGAGGATGATGTGGACAAAATACTCATTTGCCTAATAATTCTGCACTCCCTGTATAACCCCCTTTAGTTGCTGGTGCTTATCAGAGTTGCAGAGTTCAGAGGGTTTTTGGACAGTCTGCCTTGCAAAATGGTTTCACTACATTGGTATTTCTGAAGTGCCCTAATTGAACTGTCCTCTACAGGTCATCCCATAAATCAAGGTCAGGACTTTGGACTAGCCAAGTCATTTTTGTCCTTTTTGGCTATTCACTCCTAGATTTACCTGTTCGTTGTCTTGTTTTGTTGCTCAGCCTTTTCAAACAGGGGATTATGAACTACTTTTCTCTTTCTTGAATCTTAAATTTATTGTTCCCCTAATGACTTCAGGGCTTCCAGACCTAGAGGTTTTGGAGCAGCCACAAACCTTGAAACACACAAATGAAACTTCTGGCTCATCTGTTTACAGCACATGTCTCAAAAGTGTTGTGGACTTTCTGAGTCCTTTTGGTAGGTTGAGATGTGACGCAGTGTTTCCCTTTGAGGTTGTCCTTCCACTAGTAATATTCATAAGTCCAGTGACATGTGAACAAAGATTTTAGTAACGTGTAGCTATATCTCTAGGTGTCTTCCTCATTTTTCTTTTCTTTTTCTTTTTTTTTTTAAACCTCTTTCTACTCCACTCCCTCCATTTGTAGAAAACCCAATTGTAAGTAGCTTCTACAGAGGTTATTGGTACAGGAAAGGGGGATTAATTTTGTCCTACTTGGACTGTAGGTCATTTTCAATGTGTTTTAATACAGACATGAAAACTACAATTGTTAATGTGTTATTAGTTATTCTATAAATATTACTTGGATGAGGGCCAGACTGTATTTCAATTCAGAAATCCTGGGAAATCCCATGTGGTTCTGACCTTTTTTTCTTGTAAGCCTATATATGTGACCCTGATAGGAATCATGTTATTTTTTTCTGACACTCTGTTCTGAATTTTCCTGCAGGTTCATATGTATGTGGGGTATGTGGGAAAAAGTACAAGTATTACAACTGCTTTCAGACACATGTCAGGGCGCACAGAGGTAAGAAGCTGCTATTTATTAAAAAATGTATTTGGTCCTTTATGTAAAAACAAATAACTGATTGCTGCACTTTTGCTTTTAAGAATATAGTCTGAAAAGTATTCAAAGAGGCGTGCATGCCCTGCTTTGACTGGGAATTGTTTTAAATCTGATTGTGTAAGTCAGTTATTTTTAGAGCCTGACCAGCGTATAGGCGGGGCTAATATGGTGATATATTATATTGCCCAATAAATGAAAATGAAGTCAGTAAAGAAAAGATGGAAGAAATGTCCCTCAGCTATGATATGACTGTTGATGTTGCATAGTTTGTCCACCAGAAGGTACTCTTCAACTTCCTTGTTGGGAAAACGTGTTTGTTCTTGTTTCTGATGTTCCAGTCAGCTCATCTAAGCCGCGAGATACTAAATTACAATTATTTTTTTTAAACTCCATTTTTGTGTTATTAAGGACTCAACTAACTGCAAATAACAAATTTAAGGGTCTAAAATTTGTCTAAAAAATTCTCCAATATATTAAGTTTTTTGGTTTTGGTGTCGATTTAAAAAAATTCTGTATTTTACGCTGTTGGCACACAAATCAACACAACAACCAGGCTAATCTGAGCAGAGTTGGGCAGAGGGTGTGCAAGTAATTCACAACTTGTTCTGACAATAAAACAAGATTATTTTTAAACTCTGATATATGCAGCTTTTCAATCACCAAATATTGGCGTCAGTCTTGAGATTTCCATGTCTTTGAGGCTGTAGATATATAAATTGGAGCCCAGGTTGGAAGCACAGAGCACACATTAGCAGCATTTTTTTCATAGAGCTGCAATTTTATTTTTTTTATTTATTTGGGGCGATCGTGGCTCAAGAGTTGGGAGTTCGCCTTGTAAGTGGAAGGTTGCCGGTTCGAGCCCCGGCTTGGACAGTCTCAGTCGTTGTGTCCTTGGGCAAGACACTTCACCCGTTGCCTACTGGTGGTGGTCAGAGGGCCCGGTGGCGCCAGTGTTCGGCAGCCTCGCCTCTGTCAGTGCGCCCCAGGGTGGCTGTGGCTACAATGTAGCTTGCCATCACCAGTGTGTGAATGTGTGCATGAATGGGTGGATGACTGGATATGTAAAGCGCTTTGGGGTCCTTAGGGACTAGTAAAGCGCTATATAAATACAGGCCATTTTTTATTTTTTATTTTATTTATTTATTTTAATTGATGTGTTTGTCTGTTTGTAGAATCAGAGGCCATGGTTGGCGATGGTCTACCCCAAACACCCAACAGTGAGTATACTTCTGCACCACCTGCTTGCCACACTTTTTTTTTTCTCGATAGGGCTGCCTAAGATGTTTTTGACCCTCATTTTCTGACACCACCACTTCCATTTAGCAGAGAAACATGAAAATGTAAAACTGAGGACTAGCCTGAAGGCAGTATGGTTTTACTCTTCGAGTGGCGGTATATAACAGCCACCGGGACCTGCGTTTACTAGGCGTTCCAACATCACAGAAAAAGTTTGATTAGGGCTAAAAATACTCATACCTCAGAGTAATACTTGAGTTATTTATAAATCTTCCTACACACACTCGGCATTCATTACATGAACGTGCACATCACTTTAGAGGTAAGGTATAAATATGGCAGAGAGGAAAAAAGAGAACAGTCTTCATGCACATAGATCATAAGTTTTTTTTGTTTTTTTTTAAAGCTGTATGAAGAGTATGAACACAGTGGAACTACAAGGTCTGTGACACTGTTAATAAGTAGGCCAGTGAGGCTGCTAGGCAAAGGAGTTGCTATTAGATTAAATTCTTAAGAGGATGAAACATGCTGTAAAGCATTTTGGTTGATGCCGCAGATTTAGACTTTTATACTTGATAATGACTGGCATATCAATTTAAAAGTGTATTTTTAAATATAGATTTCTTTCTATGAGCAGTGTTGGTGGCCCCAAAAGAAATTGGCAGGAGCCGATGGTAAAAATAAATGATGTTTAATGATACATACAGAGTGGTTCCCTTAGAATAGGAAAATAGATTCACATATTATGTGAATATGACTTAAAGTCTATTTAACAACAAATTCACAGCAGTTTGTGGAAAACAAAACCAGGCCAGCTTAGAAGTCTGGATTTCCTGTAAGTGTACTTTGCAAAAATGCCCTGTATCGAACAAATGTTTGCACAAGAGTATTTTAATAAGCAAAAGACAACACAGGCTGTAGGACTGTGGAGGAGTTGTTGATGTTTAAGAGTATTTCAGGAAAATTGCTAGAACAAACTTTGCATAGTTCTGATTAAATGGTGTTCAGCCAAAAGCCACCCTGTGCTTAAAAAACAACAACATGCAGAGTTTGGTGGGGGGGGGTGTTGCCTCAGATACTGAAGAGACCCTAAAATAACACTTACAAGGTCTAGTTTTAATAAGATGGTTTTAAATACTCTAATTCCCAAAAATGCAGGCTTGTGCTATGAATCATAAAAATAAAATCCAATTTCCAAAAATTTGTAAATAAATTAAAAAAAAAAAAGATTGATGATGATTTGGAAATAATTAAAATATTATCTTTATTTCCAAAATTGGGGACCGATAAGTGATCAAAAAAATATCATACAGACAGGAAAACGGAAATATTTTAGAAATCAGTGTAAAAAATTGTGTTAAGCTAAAAATTATATTTTTATGTATTAGACAAACAATAAATTAAAACAACTAAACAGTCCATGTTCACATAATGAAAAAAACTTTATTATGCTTAATATAAAATATAATGCCTCCTTTGGCCTTGTTGAATTCTTGCATTGCATCTTGGTATTGTTTTTATGTTCATTCTCTTTTTTTTATTTTTTTTTATT
>NW_005187403.1:9656528-9658089 GCF_000239375.1 Pundamilia nyererei | reverse complement strand
AAAAAACATATCGTGATATGAAAAAATCTCATATCGCCCAGCTCTACTTCCAAATAGTTTCTAGCTTTTCCCAGATATTTGCTTTGGATGAAATGCTTGTGAAATCTCTTAGAATTTACTAAATTCCAAATCTGTTCTATAGATTTTAGTCTGGTCGTCGAGAACTTCAAATTCCCTTTAATTGGTCAGATAGTCTTTGCACAGTTTTGACCTATGCTGGAGTTTTTTTTGTTAATGAAATGAACCGATGACCAATAACTTTTAGTCCAGATGGGATTCCATGATGCATCAAGATTTTGTGTAGACCTTGTAATTCATGGCTGCTGACTTGCAGTAATTTGCCAGAAATATCAAGATGGAGCCACATATTATAATGGAATCTCACTGCGGGTGCTATGCATCTAGCATGATAAAGTTCTCAGACTCTGTGCAGACATTAACAGTCTGTAGAGAGTCAAATTTGGATTCGCCGGTCCAGAATACCTTCTGTCCTCCAGTCATTTAGAGTCCAGTGTTTGTGCTCTCTGGCAGATGTTTCTGAGTATTTGCAGATTTCACATAATGGTTTCTTAGAAGGTATTCTTCCCTTTAAGACAGGGGTGTCAAATGTACGGCCTGCGAGCCACATCCAGCCCACGATACAATTATATCTGGCCCGCAAGATCATTATATATGTCAATTAATGGCCTGTCGATATGTGTGAGCTGAGTCTTCAGGCAGGGAGGGGTGGGACTTTATTTTAATGGGCACACCATGCAGCCAATCATGTGCAAACACAGATTGAGATCATACCATTATGTGAAAGAAGAATGAGAGGCAGATGTTCCGAAGACAGCAAGTAAACTGGTACAGGCCAGGTACACAGAGAGATGGGGGAGCTGGATTTAAATGCAAGCATGTTGGAGAAAAGGTGACGAAATGAGCAAAAATGTAAACTGAGCACCATCTGGCCTCATTTCAGTGATACACATTGATACCTGAATGTGTGCTTGAAGCCATTTATAATCATTAACTTGTTTGATTCACTGCTTACCACAAACAAGCACAAGCATAGTTTTTGGACTTTTAACTGTATTTTCACAACTTTAACAGCTTATTCTACTGATAGAAACCTCCCCTATGGCCATTTATACTAGACAAAGTAATTAAGAAATAAACAATTAACCTGTTGAACCCCAATGCCCCTGGTACTGGAGGCAAGCAAGAACATCTGGTTTTATAGGATCTACTGTCAGATCTGTTATTTAAATGTAGGCACGTGTGGTGTCCACAGAAACGTTGAAATCTCAGCTGGAAGCCCCCAAAACCATTTCAACAATGTCCAACAGATAAAACGGTAAACGATTAAAGAGCAGGTAAACAGATTCTGCAAAAAGATGTTAACACAAAGCACGGATCCCTCTGTTCATCCGACAACACGGAGACAGTGTCTCACAGATTCCAAAACTGCAGTCACTTTTGTCACTGTGACCAAAATTCAGCGAGCCAGCAGCACAAAAACACATTTAGAATTAACTTCACTGTCTTGCTTGCATGATGAAATCACACTTCCTGTATAGTT
>NW_005187403.1:9642488-9656508 GCF_000239375.1 Pundamilia nyererei | reverse complement strand
AAAAAAAAAAACCCCAAAACAAAACAAACGAACAAATAAACATAAAACCACAAAGTCTGGACAATACAGGTAGAACAGTTGTGCTGACAGGTTTCTTTCTTTGTCACAGCAGCTTTTTTTTCGTTGTGTAGAAAAACAGTTACATATTTAACTTATTTACACTGACAGAAAGTGGAGTTTCACTGGTCTGGCCCACTTAAGATTAAAGTGGGCTGTATGTGGCCTGCAATGTATAACGAGTTTGACACCCCTGCTTTAACACTTATTCGTTCAGTACTCTACCAGTGTTCATTCTTGAGACCTTCTCAGACTCTGGTCTAGAAGCATTTATCTCTGGCTAAAGATCATCAGTGTCCGTCCTTCTGTTTGTAGTACTTTAAATCTAGAGAGCCCTGAGATCTGCTTCAGTCAGCTTTCATTTTCTGCCTCTTCCTTGGAACATTTTGTAAGTATCAGTCTCTGTAATCAACTCCAAAGAATACTTGACTGCACTGTGAGAACACTTTGTCTCGCCCTGTTTGTCTTAAAGACCATCCAGCATCACAGTGCTTAAATGCGGACTCTTTCCTTTTTCAGTGAATTCTTGATGTTTGTACTATTTTGAGCAGCAGTGAGGAATTTCAAACTGAATTCATGTTTTTACTCCCTAAATTTAAGCTGGCACACTGGAATTATCTGAGAAGTCAGGAATTAATCAAGCATAATGCTCAACCACAATTTTTTTCTGCTCATGAATATAAGTACATGACTATAATAATTATAACTTTAGCATCTTAATCAAAAAATAATAATATACTCTATTTTTAAATGGGGTCATTTTGATTCAAGCACTATGTGAAAAATAATGATAGGGTGGCCTTTTTGCTGTTGGTGTGCATTGCCTACTTCTAAAAAAGAGAAGGCAACAGTATTTCTGGATTAACAAGATCCAGAAATACTGTTGCCTTCTCAGTGGATTTGTGAATGCAAAAACCAACAGTGATTAGAGTGCAAACCCATGAACCCATGTAGTAAATTGCACTGCAGAATGTGTGTTTTGCTATTTCTTTCCCTTTTTTTTTTTTTTAAGATTCTCTAAATATTTTATTGACATTATGTACCATAACTGGAGAAATTCCCAAATTATTTTCAATTTAACTTAAAGAGACTTTCTTAACTTGCTGGTTTGACAACACTATTTCAAAGAGTAGAAATAAGGAAAGGGAGTCTTCTGCTTATATTGGTGTGGTGCTATTTCTATACCCAGTCATGTAACAAATAACAATAAATTCCTAGTAAATTCTTCACCGTGTTATGGTTACACAACTATCTTTTGTTGCCATTGCTTGCACAACACATTGCTTGCAATAAATTCAAAGTGTGAATCCTCTTGAATATAACTGAGTTCTCCTTGTACAACATGTCTTAAATTCCACATGATTCCATATCACTTTTTCATAACTGCATTACTTCTAATTTCAACAGAAATGTATTTACTGTTAGAAAAACCGCTGGGATTTACTATATTAAAAATATGCAATCCACAGTAGCAAGCGAGATTTGCATCTGTTATTTTCTTCCCCCCAATACTTCATACGTTCCGCAGCCATTTCATTAGGTACACATTGCTTGTACAGGTTCGGACACCCTTTTACAGAAGTGCCTTAATTCTTGACACAGATTCAGCGACATTGTCATTATAGCATCACACAGTTGCTGCAGATTTCTAGAGCTACAGATCCAAGATAAGAAACTAACGTTCCACCACATCAGAGGTCCTCTATTAGATTTAGATCTGGTGACTGTGAAGGCCATTGAGTACAGTGGACTCATGTTCAAGAAACCAGTTTGAGATATGTGAAATATGAGATATGTTATTGGTAGCGTGTGTGTGTGAGAGTGAGAGTGTGATTCTGTCTGTAAACATGAATTGATTCTGATAAAAATTGAGTGTGGAGTGGGCTCATGTTAACATTAAATTTTAAAATTTGTCTTTCTTCACCCAAGTTCTTCTACATCAACTGATTGAAAATTGACAAAAAGCCTTATCTTAGAAACTATGATACTTACAAGTTTGGTGTGTATTGTCAACATATAGAAAATATTATATGAACATGACATTTGACCTCTAACCTTTCCCCCGCAAATTCACTGAGAGAACTGCTGCTTTCTGGATCGTTTCCCTCTGTAAACTCTTGATGGTTGAGTGGGAAAATCCTAACAGATCAGCAGTTTCTGAAAAGTCAAATCAGCCATTCTAGCACCAATAACTTTACCACATCAAAATGATTTAAATTACCTTTCTTACCCATTCTGATAGTTTGAACTTCAACAGACTATGTTTACCTATCTAAATAGCTGAACAGAGTTTTGTGCTAATGAGCAGTTGAAAAGGTATAGCTAATGGAGTAGTGAGTGTTCATTAACCTTTAATTTTTGATGAAACTTTATCCTCCTTGGCATGAAGGATACCAGTGTTGAACAGAGTTTTTGAGAGGTATACCACCAGAGACCTTGGATCCAGCTGCTTGAGGGTTTGTGCTGTTCTACTTTTCCCACCCCAGAAGTGTTCTGTACTGTACTCTGCTGCTGCACTGGACACTGGAATTAACCACTATTATCTCAAAGGTTTGATAGTTAGGGGAACCTTTCTCTTGGGAAATGACCAGTCATAAAAAGTCCTATGAGCACTCACCTCATTGAGAGGAAAACCAGTAGCATGGACACTGTGCAACATGGAGCAGCTGCAGCTGTGATTCTCTAATGGTTACAGATGCAGTCCAACATGTTGATGGGGGATTCTGTGTATTCAATATTATGAAAAAAATAGACCAGTTCTTAACATTGCTTACTTATTTTGTGGTGGATCCACTATCAGTGTTCTAATTTATCAAAAGGACATACAGCCATCAGATATTTTCATCTTTGTCATCATTAAAACTCAGTTCAGTTTTATTAATATAGTGCCAATTAACAAGTTTACTTTCAGTTATCCCCTATGGCTATACCTGTTGTAGCAAGGGATTGCTACAACAGGTAGCTCTGCATGTTTCATTTAACAATTTACACTGGTTGCCTTTCCTGATGCAATCTCAAAGGAATTTGTGTCTCCTCATGAGATCGAACCGGTGATCTTTTGCTTCTAAGGCGAATGTCACGGTCAGTGATAGAAAATATTCTGCTGATGTAACCTCTGGCCAGGAGTCAGTTAGTCAGTCAGTATTTTAATATGTCTATAAGCACTGATGTTGCCATTTATAAATGTCATGTGCCCAACGCCTTCACACTTCCAGCACTGTGCTTCACTGTTGAGACTTTGCATTCTCCTGTTTTCACAGCAGACGTGCTGGACCCCATCTGAGCTGAACAAATTTATCTCGGTTTCAGCTGAAAAGTATGCTCTAAATATTCTTCAGGCTTTTTTTCATGTTCTTTGTCATAAAATAGCAAGATTAATCTTTTTAAAGTAATGACCTCAGCAGTTAATGTCTAAAAAAAAAAAAGCCCATGGTTGATCACTAGCAATGTGCTTCTCATTTTTTCATGGTCTTTAACATAGAGGAAGGCTGTTGCAGCTCTGATTATTAGTGATACTGTACTGATTCTGTACCTTTTAATGCTAGAACTGTGGTTTCACAGATTTGTTTTGAGCATCAGTCGTCCTGCATCTTTTTTTTGCTTGTCTTTACTGGAACCATGGGACAAATTTTCAGATAGACACAACCCATTAATTCCAGTAAAAACAAACAAACAAATGTTCACTCTCACCTGTATTTTCAAAATAGATTTTATAATCTAATATACTGTGCAAAGTTTCAAATCACCTCTCATTTCTTTATATTTTGCTTTTAAGGAGCTTTATAGGAGCCAAATCTCTTTTTAATTCATTTTTTTAAAGGTGTAATATGAAGAGGGGGGCCTTAACAGCCCACTGATAATAGTGTGCATCTAACTTAATAGGCAAAATCAATATTGTTTGAACACAATATTTATCCCTTCAAGCAAACTACACTTGGTGATAATATTTAGCTGTTTTCAGAGATAAATTTGTCCATTTATTACCCAGGTCCATTAGGTTTTGGATGAATCTTTTATCATCCAGTCATCATTGAATTAGAATATACCCAGAAACGTGCTCTTCATTTTCCTTCCATCGTTTTGTAGTAAAATAAATTCCTGAATTGTATCAAAGTGTAATAGTATCGTAAGCAGGATAATGTAAATCATCCCTTGTTCTTTGCCAGGATAAGGGTTGAAAATCTTTTCCTCCCCTGCCAGATGTACTGTGATCCTAATTTGTCCCATTTATTGAATTTCAATTTGTTTGAGTGTTTGTGATAGGAAGAATAACCTGGTCAAGATGTTCATGTTCCTGCCTCAGCTTGGGATTTAAAACTTAATAATGGGATTAAATTCCACCTCCTATTGTCATTCCCAATTGTTTTGCTCAAGAGGCTCAACATTATGGCATACCAATTGTTCTTTTACAGTTAATATTAACTCATAAATATGTCACGAGGTATGAAATTCAGTTTCTTGAGTGGACTCCAACTTATGCTCCAGCTAGTTTTATAGGTTTTTGGAGTATTCAGCTTGTAGCCTGAGATGGAACTAAAGGTATCCAAAAACACCAACAAGTTTGGAGTTGATATTTCTGGATTTGGCAAAAAGATTAAGATGTCATCTGTAAATCAAGAAAGTTAGTGTCCTTGATTGAAGTATTACTTTATTATTCTGTTAATTTTAATATTACAGGATCGAATATTACTATCGTGGGTCAATCCCTGACTTAGTTCCTAAATGGATATGATGTTGTTAAAGACTTGTGAATGATCCCAAAGTTGTTTCCTGAAATCTTTCCAAGTGATTTCAAAACCAGCAGACAGACTGTGAAGGGCCTATTGCACAACTTTGTCTAGTCCCTCTGCAGGCTGAAAACTGAAAGCTGAAAACTTTTGTTATGTCTCCATTTATTATTAATTTTGCCTTTGGATTGTTTAGCAGAGATGGATACTTTTTAGTGAAGGTATTTTTGTATTGTTTTCTATAAAAATTTCCAGTTCACTTAAATGCTCTCTCGTACTGCTTGCAGTTTGTTGTGCTCATGCAGAGTATGGTGGACGTTATCCTGCTTCTGCCTTTGCCAGATAAAGCCGTTCTGCAAGAAACGGTATTATTTGAGAAAGGAGATTTTTGGTTCTTTTGGCCATGATGTATGTTAAAAATCTTATAATCTTTGTTCACAAAATCAAGAGGTCAGTCCTAAGGATGGGAAATAGCAAGAAAAGGCTGAAGTTTGCCAAATTACACAAGAACTGGAAATCAGAACTGAAAATCGGTGGCAGGGGTCCAGGTTCAGGTCTGGCCCATACCCTTTCCTATCATTCCCCTTCAGTCTCTCTTATCTTCCTGTCACGGTGTACTGTCCTATGAAAAACAAAGGCTATAAATGCTCCGCTAATTATATAAAGGAGGGCCATTTCAGCCAGTGGTGTTGGGCTCTTGTCAATTAATGGGATTTTGTACACAGCATCAGATTTTGATCCACCATGCAATACGATCTGGAAAGCATCTGATTGGCCGTGGTTTCATTCATCACCTCACAATAATGCCAGTGCAATAAAAGCATACCTAGATGGAAAAACACACAGAAGAACTCTATCAGTCATAGATTGGCCTCCTCAGTGCCCAGAACACAACATTATTGAAGCAATTTGGGATCATCTTGACAGAGAATGGAACAAAAAGCAGCCAATGTCCAAAGAAAAGCTTTCAATGTCTTTCACGAAGCCTGAAGATATATTCCTTGAGACTACTTAAAGAAATGACAAGGTTTCCCTAAGTGAAGTTCAGATTGTGTTGGGGAATAATACCATATAGAGACTTTCAAGCGTGTTTATAGAGGAAAACGAATAGAGTACAAACTCTATTTTTGCCCTCCTGTATTTCCATGTATTTTTACATGTTTCAGTAACCTGCTACACCTATTTCTATTATTTTCCAAGCAATATATTAAGGAGTGAGTGGTGGCTCAAGACTTTTGCAAAGCAGTTTGTTTGTAAATATTTCCACTTAATTACCTCTAAATGTTTGCTTGTATGCATTTATTTTGTCAGTACAGTGTCTTAAGAGTTTACAATTCTTTTAGGATATGGAAAAAGTTGAGCCAGATTATTATTATTATTATTTTTATTTATTTATTTATTTATTTTTAAAGCATCACCACTGCATCAACAGACTGATGTAGTTTATTTAAGAGTATGCTAATCCACGAAGAAGGGTCATAGCTAAATCACCAAAGATCCTGTGAAATATAACATAGAATTAAACATTTTGCACATTAATTGGTGCATTAAGATTCATGTTTTTCAAACATTTTAGATTCTATTTACAATTTCAATTGGTCCAAAAGCTAAAAGACTAAAATACAGTAAGCAGTACACAAACTTCTAACCATGTTATACCACTGTGAAAATTGTAATTTTATTTTTTACAGTATATTTAGAATGCTTGTTTGTTTGTTTGTTTGTTTGTTTGTTTGTTTGTTTGTTTGTTTGTTTTTGCTTGATATGTAAAATGGGCCTTGCACTGCAAAGTTTTGGTAGATTTAAAAAGCTAAACATTTGGTTTGACATTTTTAGTAAAGTCTAGTCTTATTTTGGGGTTGTTTTCTAACTATCCTTACTGAGACTTGTGTCCATAATGTTGTTGATTCAGTCCAGTGTGCATGGACCACTGATTTAACAGAAGCTTTGATTATACTGACAAACACCAGGAATTCACTGATTTATGAAAATTTATTTTAATTAGTGGGAGAATTGATGTAATATACACAGCACTGCAGCCAGGCAGTATTATAAATGCAATTACTCATGCTAATAATTACTGTTATTACTGTAAAATAAAGAAATCTTTTTAATCACCTGTTAGCTATTCTTTGTCCACTTTTAAATGGCCATTTGCTTTGCTTACATAACGCTTACTTTTAACATATTTTGCACAGTATGTACCTGAGCTGTCAAACAATGCCAAAAGTCATTTTCAGGTTTTACTTAAAATGGTTTGAGCCTGTGGTTTTTATTATTGTCACTAATATTCTTATTATCATTAGTATTAGTAGTAGTTTTAATTGAACTTAATCAATGAAAATTGATCCGTGATGCTTTCAGGGTTTCCTTCAGGGTATAGTGCGTGCTGAGCCTCAACCTTTGGAATTTTTTTTTTTTTTTTTTTAAGGTGTAGGTGTGACATCAAACATGAATCAGCCTGCTTTTATTTAGCTTACTTACTTTAGCTTAAAGAAAAGAACAAGCAAAATGCAAAAGGTAAATGGTACGCCTTGCGGTTTACCTTCAGTTCAGCCGATTATTCATTCATGTATATTCACTAATTTATGTAGGTTAAATCTTCTCTCTACTTGCACTGCCAGCTATGTGTCTGAAATCGGAAGCAGAAGGTCCTACACCTTCTACTTTTCTCATTTTGTACCCCCACAAACACTCACTATGTGCCATAGTGCTATATTAAGAGTCGCAGACGCTGCACACCTTTTCGGAAATTCAACTTTGTGTTTTATGTAGTTTGTGAGACACCTGCCAGTACTGCAGCTTTATTTTTTTCCACATTTGAATGTGGTTCCCCCCCTTTTTTTCTTTTTAAACTTGATTATATAGTGAAATTCAGAATTTATTAACAGCCCTTCTGTCTATTACATCCTTGAAGTGCCTCAGGAATTCAGCTAAGAATGCAGCTGATTGGATTAAGTGCCCCTTGAGAACAGGCTGGAGAAAATTTAGAAGTTGTCACTCTGCTGCTAAATAATAAAACATTTCACATGGGTGTGTGATGAGGGGCCTTTTGCAGGGACAACGTCAGACATGTTATTACAGAGAGAGACTAAACCTGAAAGAACTGGAAAATTGATTTTTGTCTTACAAGTCTTTGTGCTGTGCTTTTTATGCAACAGATTGCCTTCAGACAGCAGTTGACTGCAGTGTGTAGAGGCACTTCAGTTCTCACTTGTCAACAGCCACCTGGCTGAACAATGTTTTACCCCACAACAAAATTAACAAGAGCAGAAGAAGCAATCTTCATCTCTGATGCCCTTTCACGCCCTTTATACACTTGGAAAGAAATGTCAGTGAATCCTACATCAACAAAAGTAAAAATAACAAAGTAAGACTAAAGTAACATTATATTGCACATTTAAACACTTTTGAACAATACATAATAGTATGTACATAGTCACAGACGCGTACATTTCGATTAAAAAGAGATCTTCTTTTAATTGTGTGAACTTGCTGTTAACTAACAATATATATGTTACTTTAATTTAAATGCAGCTTTCTATTTTCTTTGTGGGGTTATTTTGCTTTTATTTTTAGCTTTTGATATTAATGTTGTCATAAAAATATTAAGCTCATTATTAACCTCTGATCGTTCCACTTAAAGGTCAAGGTTGTTTTTCTTGTTTGTTTGTTTTTTTTAAAGCCTCAATGAAATAACATTTTTCTAAGGTTATCAATGACATGAACTGAGAAAACTTGTGAATTGTTGTGGGCATGGGATTGACCCCTTTTCTCAGAGCTTTATACCTGGAATTCTTCCCTCCCTGTTTGGATGCACTGGAGTCCTATCTTATCCTTTGTACTTTAAACATTTTTGTTAATTTAACCTTGTTTGTGGTGCAAATAGACAAAAAAAGAAAGAAAACAGAAAAATAGGACCCCTGACCTTCAGTTGAAAGCAACAACACACTTTGGAATTACATGTGTGTTAAATCGCTGTGCGGTGCATTTCAGTTGGCTAAAATATATGCCGTGTACGTGCTTGGTCCAATGTTCAGTTTAAGCCATTTCTCTCTCTTGATCTCGGAACTTTAAACAGTCCATACGTGTGTTGATATTATTTAGTTTTCCCGAGCGTTTTTTTTTTTTTTTTTGTCTAGCTAGCGTTACCTGAATTTGGTAATAAATTAAACACTGTTTGTACTGTCAGTGTTGTTCATTGTTGGCTTGTTCCTTTTATCTACAGGTAGCTTCCGTTACTCCTGTGACATCTGTGGAAAGAAGTATAAATACTATAGCTGCTTTCAGGAGCATCGTGACCTGCATGCAGTTGATGGTAAGTTTTGCACAATTTTCAATCATTCCTCGTGGAAAAATCTGTACTTTCTGCAGCAACTGCAAAATCTAAACAAAGGGGGCTAGATTGTTTATATGGAGGAAAAAAATAAAATAAAATTAAGCATTTTATTCAGGGACTCCAAAAAACAGAAGTGATGGCCAGTGTCTAAATGTGGTCTGCAAGTCAAGGGAATTAAGGGCCCTTAAACTTTTAGAAGAATGAAAGTCAGCAGAGGCATGGCAGACTACATGTGTGTAAATGAGCGCAAGGCAGGAGGAAAGGTGAGGATACAAGGAGCAGAGGTGAAGAGGAGAGTGCAGGCTGGGTGAACTCTGTGGAAAGAGTTACCTAAGTAAAATTTTACTTGTATAGCACCTTTCAAGATAAAAATCACAAAGATCTTCACAGAAGCTAAATCATAAAAACAAAAATTAACCAAAAGCAAGTTTAAAAATATGACTTTTTAGTTTTTTTCAAAAGAGACCACGGAGTCCACGGATCTCAAGCTCAAAGGGAGAATTCCAGAGTCTGGGGGCCAAAGTTACAAAAGCTCTGTCACCTTTCGTTTTCAGCCTGGATGGACAACCAGCAAGCCCTGATCACATGACCTCAGGGACCTGAGTGAGAGACGAGTGTCAGTGTGTCAGATTTGTGACAGAAGGATAGCAGCAAGAGTGAAAGGAATGATTTACAAGATGGTAGTGAGACCTGTTATGATGTATGGTTCGGATACTGTGAACCTGACAAGAAGAGAGGAGGCCAAGAAATAGCAGAGTTTAAGAACGGTTTAGGTTGAGCAGTTGAAACAAAGTTAGAGAGGTGAGGCTGAGATGGTTCGACCATGTACCGAGGAGGGATAGTGGATATACTGAGTAAAAGATGAGATGCAGGCAGGAATTGAACTCATGTGATTATTGTAGTATCACATATCTGAAAGAGCTCAAGTTTTGTGACGAGTATTGTGACAAGATAATCGGCTTGTTCATCTTCCTTTTTTTCTCTCAGATCCATATGAACAGGTGGTGCTACCTGTGGATGGCCTTAAAGAAGAGGAGCCAGTTGAACCCTATCAGAAAATTGGACCAAGTAAGACTGTTTGGTGTACTTGAGGTACACAGATATCTGTACACAAAATTCACAGTTTGGTAAATTCATTGATTGGTTTCGTTTGATTTAAGTTTAGCAGACAAAAAAGTGCCTGATATGCAGTTATTCTTATTGTTAGAGTTGGGATAATAAAATGCTGCAGTCAGTCAAAAAAGGCTTTAAACTCCTTGTTCACAAGCATAAAGTAAATAAAAATTATATTTTAAAATAAGTGGAAGTTGTGCACAGTTAACTTTTCAAAATCTGAAAATTTTGAAAAATATTTTATTTCTTTGTTTACTTCAACACGGAGGAATCGCATTAAACCAGGGAATTTTAATACTGAGCTGAGGGTTGTGTACTGAACCATCAGGACAAATGCAATAATATCGCTGCAGATGTCTGTACAGAGTATGATTTCAAAATGAAGACATACCACAGCAGAATGAGATTACAAAATTCATTTTAAGGTAGCTTGGCTTTTGTGTTTCCCTGCAGAAGAAGTATATAGAAAGATTTTCCAGAAAGTTTTCTTTAAGTTAAAATTCTGTGACGTTTTAGGGCCTTACAGTTTCAGTCTTCTGTCCAGTTAAAAGTATTGAACACCGTATAGTGAAAAGGCGTTAAGTCATTGTGATACTCAGTGTAAATAACACCAAGGATATACGTTAAGTAAAGACTGGTAAGGTTTCCAAACATAAGTCCATAAGTCCTTTTTCGCAGGGGAAAAAGCACTCACCCACCTCTACAGAGACAGCGGGTTCAGCAGACAGCAGCACGTGCCCCTTAAAACACTATTGGCAGTGTTTGCAGGTGGGAATCCTGCACTTATCACTGCATTAATGACTTTTATGGGTGATAGTGTGAACCTCCATGCACAAAACAGGGAAACCCCTGTGTTTCTAATCACTATTATGTACTGCTAAATGTAAACTGTAAAAAAAAAAACCAAACAACATCCAGTCAGAGTCACTGCTTCTTCCTCTTTCCACTCGATATCGACTTCTTGTTTTCTGCTTCTCTCTAGTGAAGTAAGGCATGTGCAAAAACACTATTCTTCATCTTAACTGAAGACAACTAATCCAACAGATTTAATCTTTACTCCTTCTTATTATAACCATCGTGGATACAGAAGAGGACAAAGGTTTGTTTATGTGTTTTCTTGTTTCCAGAAACTGGGAGCTATGTTTGTGAATTCTGTGGGAAGCAGTACAAGTATTTCAACCCGTACCAGGAACATGTTGCTCTTCACACGCCAATGGGTGAGTTCATTTGTTTTCTGTGCTTTATTTATTATGATAATGAGTCATTTCTTCATTTTATTTTTGTACAGTATGAAATCTCATATGCAGCTCTAAACCTTGTTGTATGGACAGTGTCATGTATTTTGTTTCTAAAGTTGTGCAATGAATGCAATCCAAGATGCTCCTTTTTCATGTAGGTTCATTTGATTTGAAGACATCACGGGTACAGGAATGTGGTAGCATGGATATGAGTAAATTTGGCCACAGCCAAACTGGAAAGATAAAAAGTAAGCATAAATTTTTTATTTTTTTTTAACTTTTTTCATTTATATAGGAAAAGTCGCATGCCTTATAACCCTTGAACATTTTTTTTTACCTTGGACACAAACACACATACTGAAATTTGACCATCAAATCTGCCTTTTTTGTCGAAGTACTATTTACAGATCACATACACTAGTGGGCCACACTGTAACATTTGAAGCTGATAATGTTCATAATAACTGCCATATGTTGAACATTTTTTGTGCTTAAATAATGAATTGTAGAATTAATTCTGCATTTGTAAATTAATTTTCGAATTCCACATTAAAAAACAGATTTTCAAAATGTTTTTTAAAACATAATTTGAAACGGTGATTAAAATGGACTCTGCATCCTCTACTTTACCTGCTAATCTCTTTCTCCTTTAACACACAATTCAAATGACTCTGAAAGAGTGCAAATTTACTGAGGAAGTCTGTAACTTGTACACATCTGTATGAATATAAAAAAAATTAATAAATAAAATAAAAATCTGCAAGAAATAAAATGGAGGGGGGGGGGTACAAAACTTTAGTAACTTTACTTCACTGTGTGAATTTACTGTTTGAGTTCAGTTTTGGTCTTAAACCAGAGAACACCACCTGGCTCAACAATCTTTTTGTCAAATTATTGGCAAAAAGTTTACAGTGGGTTTCTTCTGAGAGATGCTTCTAAGGCTGAAATTAAGCCAAGACAAACAACAACTGAAAACAAATGTATACATTTTAAAAAAAATCTCGTGATGAATGAATTACAGGCAAGCATATGCCCAAAAGGTTACTTGCTCTGGATGTTTCCGTGGAAAATTGTTTTATCACTCATCCAAGTGACTTCTCCGGTGTAACAGATGAGTGATGAATGTTTCACCCACTGAAAACCATTGTGCCCAGTTGAATTCAATTGACTTTTTTAAGGAGAGTTGTTAGATGCTGTGCTCATGAGGACAGTCTGTTTTAACTTGCAGCACAACACAAAGCGGCCATATTTGATCAATGATCAAAACACTTAATAGAGCAGAATTAAGACAAATGTAATGTCCTCATATGATAACACATCACACATGACCCAGCGTTGTTCTAAGAATGCAAACTTTCTTATTAGAAGTTTCCCAAGTTGCCAGAAAGGAACAGATTTCTTGCTGATCTTAATCAGTGGTCGTTGCTCTCTCTCCGGAATGGCTGCACAGAGGAACATCTATGATAAGCGCTGAGGTTTGTGTCCTTGTCAGGATTAAGCCATCCTCAGCTTCCAGGTTAGGAAAAGTGGAACCAGAAGATATTTGAATGCATCTCTCCACAGCTGCTGATGAATTCTACAAAAAACAAAGTTTGTTAAAAACACTTGCAGGTGAATCACCACAGATTTATCAGTGACATCCATTTACTCAAGAATAAGTGAATAACTAGAATGTATAGTTTATAATTTCAACAGTGTACTGCACAAAATGGAACTGGAATATGTCAGATGTGTGATGCTTGTGTGGTTTTTATTTTGATTTTTTTGATTTTTTTTAATTAATTATTTTTTTAGTACTACAAAACTTTGCAGTACTCATGCTAATTTAATGTGGAATTTTAAAAAATTATTTTGAAATGAGGTTTTTAAAAAACATTTTGAAAAACAGGTTTTTTAATGTGGAATGCAAAAATGAATTTACAAATGCTGAATTTATTCTACAATTCATTATTTAAGCACAGAATTCTTTATTTTGATGCGTGTGGCTCTTGTGGTCCTCCATAATTTTGATGACCCAAAGGCTCGTCTAAATTGCCTCTGAAAAAATACGTCTCATGTCAGCAGTGATAAGAACCTAGTCACTGATCACTGAGGAGGAAGAAACCATGAAGAGGCTGTTTGGGTGTGATGCTTGGCATCTCTGGTTTACAACTTTCAATTAAAAGACTGCTGCTGACAAATCAGTGCCAGATACCACAGGGAACCTTCAGAGCTTGAGGAGGTCATGCTCTGGGTGCTTGATGCTATGTTGACTGCACAAAAAACACAAGGAGCATATTAGGCTGGGAAGTAATAATGTTTTTGTTCACCAGTGGACATTCACATGTACACATAATTTCTAGATTTGGCAATGTATAACCTAAGTGCTCTGTGATTGGCTGAGGATTTAAAAAAAACTGCACTATTGTTGGAATTGTTAGTTTCTGCTAATTGTGTGTAAGGTTACTGTTGCATATGTGATATCTTTGCAGGAAATGAATCTTTGCTGAATGGTTGGGTGAACAATTTAAATAATAAATTTGATGTCATCTTTTTTTTTAATTGCC
>NW_005187403.1:9573636-9642373 GCF_000239375.1 Pundamilia nyererei | reverse complement strand
CACACACACACACACACACACACACACACACACACACACACACACACACACACACACAGAGCTTAAAAGTGGGTCAAAAAGATGGAATGAAGAGGAGGAATTAAACCCATATTTAAATATCATTTGAACGTTTGGATCATTTTCAAGGCTGTTAGCGTGATTGATTTGCATGCTGCAAACTAAAATCAAGTGTAAATTGCACGTCATTAACTTTGCTTCCCCTCTCTAAATGTTGTGCGGATTCAGTTTAAATTAAAAATGTTATCCACAGTCGTTGGCCTGACCATGTCACTCATCGTTTTTCCTGTTTTCTCACATACAGACAGCCCATTCAGGCGGAAATTGGAAAGTGCAATTCAGTCCAGTCTGGTTGACACAAACAGTTCACAGAACTCGAGCGGTGAGCACAAGTCACTGGGTTTTTTTTGTTGTTGTTGGTGGGTTTTTTTGGGGGGTGGAAATGTATTATTTTTGTTCAAACAATAAAAACAATATTTTTAGTAATGCTACAGTTCAGGTATATGATTTAATGGAAGAATAGAAACCATTTCTGCAAACAGTGCTTTGCTACCCATGCCTGGGCTGAAGATGTAGATGGAGAGGTTTGTTTCATCTAACTGCATATACTAGCTTAAATTGTAGAGCATTAACTTCATCCTGTTGTGTTTGGGTTCATATGAGGTGTTATCAAAATGTTCTTACACTGTTTTGTTGTGCACAAAAGGAGCAATGCATGGTAATGGTAAAGGCCTTTGTTTACATACGCACTTGGCGGAAAAAGCACCGTGGCAACGGAGAATGAGAAGGCGGGTCGTTGAATGAAACAGATGAACCAGAACTGGTTTGTAAAAATGGTGCAACTTCAGTGGTGTGGAACTGGTTTGGCTTTCGTTCATCAGATACACACCAAAGCACATTTTTTGGTAGAGCATGCAAGCGAGCCGTTGTTATTACCAAACCGCTCAAAAATGTTTTAGTACGACTTTGCTAAGCTACGAAGCCGCACCACTTGATGGAGTGTCGGAGCATTTTAGCTACCGTAGTCAGGAGCTTCGCGGAGTGATACGTACAGTGCTTCAACGTAATATTAGCGTATGCGTATGTATAACCTCTTTTTAGGTTTTGTGGATATTATACATGGTTATGCTGAGGATATGTCGGCCAATTTCCACTGGAAATGCCTTTTGGTTAAACTGTCAGCAAGGAATTTGCATTTGCACTGTTAAATTTTTATATAGCTTTAATGCACTTAAAAAAAGCTGCTTGTTTAAGTAAAAATACATTGATGGGGTTTTTTTGCACTAATAAAGTTGTGGAGTTGTAAAGTATTTTGTCAATTATATTGTCGGTTACATCGTTATTGCAAATTTTCAAAAATATCGTGATAAATATTTTTGGCCATATTGCCCTGCCCTGTTATCAACACTGGGTCCTGGATTACACTTATATTGGTGACCACATCAAGGTCTTGTGAAGAAAAAGAAATACAGGTTTTTGTGTTAAACTGTGCTAACTTTATATTTGGATTAGAGCCGTAACAGAAATCTTTAGTGAATGAGCCTTTATGATTCAAGCACAAATAAGATGCATCACGTCAACTGTGCCTCCAAGAAACAGCCTGTTGTTTCCTACAACATTCACTGAATTGTGCACTGTGAATTCATCCCCCAGGGGCAGACTGAAGGGTCGTTCCATCTCAGAGCAGCTAAGTTTTAAAACATTTTCTGCTCAACCTTCTGTTTTCCTACAAACTTTATGGTCCAAAGTTTGGAAACACATATTTTATGTAACACATAAACACATATAGATTCATATAACAAATAATCTCCCAAGATTTTTTTCTTCTTCTTTTTGCAAAATGGTCCCTCAACATACTTTTAGACCTTTTTTTTTTCACATGTTAAAATCTGAGGCAATGCTTGAATATGTACACGTCAAAAACTGTTGAAGATAAAAGGAGAAATTTTTCCTGGTACTTCTCACCAAAGAAATGAATCGAGATTTATAATTTGGGACAGATTTTGGGCTTTTATCTGTAATAGTTTTTGAGTTAATCATGTTCAAACATTGCCTCAGATTTCAATTTGTGAAAAAATGGCCTGAAAGTGGTTGACAGATAGAAAAGATAGATCGGTAGGCAGATGGATCTTGAAAAGTATAGCTAAAATTTCACAGCAATCACTGCAAATTGGGGATGGTTGAGCAGTAGACCCACCTTAATTTGAGATGGAATAACCCTGTAAAATCTTGAGGAGTCAGAAGAACATAAAGCACAAATGACCTGAACCGTGGCACATGTCAACATGTACCAACTCAGTGAAAATGCAGACATTTTTCATTATTTACCAATGTCATTGTTATCCTTCACTGATCCTGTTTCAGATTTGGGACCCTTAAACTTATTTTTCTTCTCTAAGATAAAAAGAAGGGCTGCTATTTTGATACTGTGGATGAGTTTCAGTGGTTATCAAAAGTGGTGCTTGATGCTCTTAATGTCCACAGGAAAGCAGTGCTGTCTGACAGTGCAGAGTTGCGTGTTGAGTGACAGGAAATTGAGTTGCTTACTCATGATTTGCTTAAGTTAAATTAAGCTACTTTATGCAAATACAAGCGTTCCAGTGAGAGACAGCAGCTCTAAAAACTCTTGAGAAGCATTAAAGTAGCCATTGTCAATCTAAAATCAGTTTAAGCAATCAGTTTCTTTCTTACCTTACATCTTTTCCCTATATGTTGGACTGTTTTTATTTATGAAGAGAATACTTCATGGCAAACAAGCTGCCATGTTAGTTTCATCCAATCAGGCGTTTGCTCAGTGTTTGCACAGCTGGACGAGGCTGGAAAAGAGGGACGGCACCTGTCAGTTTATTCTATTTTGTCTCAGTCTGGTGGCTTGCAAAGCAATTCCTCACTTATAAAAACACTCAGTTGACATGTACCATAAGTGTGGGAGGAGCATTTTGAGTGGTATATCCATAAACAAGAAGATTATGTCAAAGAACATAAGGGCTATATGTAAATCTGGTATGTTTTTAATGTTTAGGTGTGGACACGGAGCACTTTAGTTGCTTTTTAAAGAATCAATACAATATTATCTATCTTTCCAAGGTTTAGTAAATTGCTTTATTTTTCTGTTGTGTTCCATTATATTCAAAGTAAACACAATATGAATGCATAAAAATAAAATAAACAATAAATGAAGTTATATTAATGCGGTGATAAAATGAGGAAGGGAAATGAGTGATGGTGATCCACGGTCTCTGTAGTTTTAAATTCCTCCCCCTCCTGTCCTCCTGTTAACAGGAACACCAAGCCCTCTGGTGGCCACCTCTTTCTCTACAGCACAGAGTAAGTCTAACCACACCTCTCTGCCTTAAACAAATATATGCATGTAAGCACGCACCTTGCTTATTTTGCCATTTTCTCTGTTTTCCTTGATTTTATTTTTTTTTTAAAATCTGTTGTTATTTAGTGAAAATCTTTCTTTATGTAATTGTGGTGATATATTTTTCTTCTTTTGGCTTGACTATAACAAGAAAGTGTCTGACCAAGATGCCCATTGTTAGTCTTACTGACATCTGACAACTTGGCATTGCCTCCTGTGGGCAGCAACATTTCATTAGGCTCACTGTTATTGTTAAGTATTAAATATCTCTATAAAAAAATCATAGATTTCATAAATGCTTTTTCAAAAGGAGTCACTTTTACCACATACTGGCGTGCCTGAGTTTCGGAGCTGCTGTATTTTGCAGAAATCCAGTGCACGTCAGGGACAGACCATATTTTAATTTTTGCCTCTGACAAAGAGTCAACACTCTTCTGGGCCTTGTGATTTTTTTAGAACCGTACACTTGTGGTGCCTGTGGCATCCAGTTCCAGTTCTACAACAACCTGCTGGAGCACATGCAGTCCCATGCTGGTGAGTCCACGACTACAAATGCATGTAAAGCACGACAGCAGAAAAAGTACGTAACGTGAACGCAGTGTCAGTGGCTGCAATACATTCAAAACTGCCATTCATCACATATCACCACTGTTTAATTAGTATTTCGTGTTACTGTACATAATATTTCTATATCTGCCAATAATGAGGGTTGTTGCAGATCTGGATCTGAGTTTGCTGGAAATAGTGTTGCAAAGATTTGATGCATCATTTGTCACTGTGTGTGTGTGTGTGTGTGTGTGTCTGTCTGTCTGTCTGTCTGTCCATGTGAAAAGAGAGTTTTCTCTAGACTCTGTGCAGTCCTGCAAGAAACACCTTTACTGCATCTACAAACTTTCCAGGGGTAAATCCAAAAAAGTTTAACCCAAAAGCTACATCTCAGACTTTACATAAAGGCCTCAGTTATCATGTTAAATGTTAAAGTTTATGACAGTACAATTCGAAAAGGACTGAATAAGTAGGGCTTGTTTGGAAGGTTTGCCAGAAAACAGCCTCTTCTCTCTAAGAAGAGCATGACAGCACAGCTTAGGTCGAGACATTTGCATCTAAACAAGCCACAAAAACACAATGTCCTTGGGACAGATGAGAAGAAAGAGGAGATGTTTGGCCGTAATGCACAAGTGAACCACATTTGGCAAAAAAAACAGACACGCCTTATCTGCACAAACACCTCAATCGAATGTCAAACACTGTGGTAGATACAGATATACCTGTATCATTTTGGCTTGTTTTGCAGCTACAGGACTTGTGCGTGTGCTTGTGGTGTGATAAAGTTAACTGTGAACTGCAACATGATGCAGCAGAACAGTATACTGACAGACCAATCAGAGCAGCAACAGATCGGCTGAAATAAAAGTCCAGACCTTAACCCAACTGAAATGTTGTAGGGGGACCTTATGATAAATGCCTTCAAACCTCAATGAAGTAAAGCAATGTTGCAAAAAAGAGTGGGCCAGATGTTCTTCACAGCGATGTGAGAGACATAAAGTCATGCAGAAAAGGATGACTTCAAGTTCTTTCTGCTAAAAGTGGTTCTGTAAGCTACTGAATCATGGGGTGTGCTTCGTTTCCCAGGACTGCACAGAATAAAGTTGCATTCTCTGCTCTGCTTTTATGTTTTCAGTTAATCATAAAATGTCAATGCTGATTTTTTTTTTCCAGTTCTGAAGACAATCAGTTTTTAAGCAATTAAGCCAAATATTCTTGCAAAACTTACTAACACAAAAATAAATAAAGATGCAAACCAGGAAAGCAAGAAAGTATCTGTCTTTGAGCCTTTTTATTTAATATTTAATGTTGAAAGTGTTCAACTGTAAGTAGTTATCCTGTTAAGTATGAATCATGTTCCCTGTCTTCAGCTGGAATTGTATGATTATTAGTCAGATTCAGCTGTGAAACAAATTATATATCAGTTGGATTTGAGTTGTTTTTGTTTTTTTATATTGCCGAGATTGACTTTGGCAAATTAATTACCATAGATGGAACGCTGTGTGATCTTATAATGAGAAACAACTAGGAAAATAATTCTTTAACTTGTGGTATTTATTTTTAAGGTGCAATTTGTCAACCACAGGGAGGCCAAGTTATTGGTTCTTTTAAAGACAGTTGTTTTGTGTCATGGTTTTAATCTTTACATTTTCTTCCACTCAATACAATTAACTTGTGCTTTTTTCCATTAACAACTCAGCCAGCTCTTCCATCTCTCTGTCAACAGCTGATAATGAGAACCACACCAAAGGGGACTCTCCCAAAACCTCTTCAGTATCGGGTCCTCAGGAGCAGCTGTGGAGAGGCTCTCAGGCTCAGGCCCATTCCTCAGTTAAACTACAAATCCAGCCTCAAAGTATCTCCCAGAGAAACCATGCTCTCACCCGTAAGTACCGCACCTTCATTAAGCCTGGTGGTTAAGAGGCTTCCCATATGTAATATCCCACTGGGCAATTTTCTTGCATACCTATCTCTTTCACAACATTTTCTGCCTTTATCGCTACTGAATAAGTACAAATAAACAGAAATAAAACATTTTGGACATTTGGATTGTTTTCTGTGTAGCACTAAAGCACTATGCCAACAGCTCTTTGAAAGTACAGTAATGTTGCATTCGTGCTGTAGCTCTCATCATGTCATTGGTTTATTAAATAAGCCTACCAGGAACATTAACATAGAAGCCATCTATGTCTCTGATTAATAAAGGCAGCAGTGGTGTCTGCTCTGTGTAGCTTTCCCCTTTGATTGCAATGACTTCACACTATGTCATAATCCCTCTCTGATTGTTTTTATATCCTTTTTCTTATTTTAATGTTTCTGCCAGAATATCCAAAGAAACATAAACACTAATTGTCTTTCTTATCATTTGTTCTGCTTTCCTAACCATCCATCTGCTGTCTGTCCTGGCAGAGAATAATGGACTACCTGAGAAGGAGCGCCAGCAGGTGGCTGAACGCCTATTACGGGTAATGTGTTCAGATCTGAGCATGCTAAATGTGCTCAACAGCAAGGACTTCCTGAAGTTGGCACAGACCCTAGTGGATACGGGTGCTCGTCATGGTGCCTACTCAACCCGTGATGCTTTTGGCAACATGAGTGCCTTGGCACTGCGGCAGCTGCCCCGCATGTACAACCAAGTAAAAGTCAAGGTCACGTGTGCTCTAGGCTCAAATGCTTCGCTTGGCATCGCCGTCACCTGCCACTCCCAGACATCTGGCCCAGACGCTTGCTACGTTCTAACAGCCTACCAGGTGGAGGGCTCGAGACTAAAGCGTTACGTGCTTGGTGTAAGGGAGGCTGAGCTGAGGGAAGGGCCAGAACAGGTTCATCACTGGGTGCAGAACGTGCTTTCTGAGTTTGTGATGTCAGACATCCGCACTGTGTATGTCTCTGAGCCCAGAGTGTGGGCGGCAGGATTTGGAGGGTCACCACTGGGAGGCGGGGGCCGGGGGCGGATATGTTTGCGCTGCGCAGGATGCTCACTCGGTGCGGTTGTTCAGGCCGTTCTTGGGAAGCGAAGCCTCCAGGCTCGAGGGCTTCATGAGCTGGCTGAGCTTCTCTCCACATGCAGAGATATCTCCTCCTCTACCACACTCATTCTCCGTGATGAACAGTGTACCAACACATCCACAAGCACAACTGAGGAAGGTCCACAGGGCAACCCTGCACAATGCCCCACCCCTCCTTGTTGGGATCGTATGGCCGAAGCTCTCCTGCAGGTCCATGCCCACTTTGAACAGATTTGTGAGGCTTATGGCCGCAGTAAGGCCACAGCCCCGCTCCTCCAAGGTCTCAACAAGCATCTGCTAGGCACCCTGGCTTGTCTGCTGGCACCTCTGCGCCTGGCAGCTCTGGAGCTGAGCAGCCAGAGGAGACCAACTTTACAGCAGGTGCTGCCCGTCTACCTGCGCTTGGAGAAGTTCTTCACATCCAAAGCTGGAGAGGCTGGAACCGGCACAGCTAGCAAACTCTGCCACTATTTCCTAGAAGCACTCAAGGAAAACTTCAAGGTATTAAACTGGTATTGCTTACACTTAATAACTTCTGTATTGCTAAATGAATGTTTCTTTTATCTTAATTTAAATAAGTTACATTAAAACTGACTTGTTCTGTGTAGCAATTCAAGTTTTTATTTTATAAAATTCATTTCACCTGATATTTGCACCTCGATTGTACAACAGCGGTCCCCAACCTTTTTTGCGCCACAACCTCAACTCTCACGGACCGGTACTGGTCCGAGGCCCGGGGGTTGGGGACCACTGTTGTACTATACACAGTGTTTAACAACAACAGGATAAATGGAGTATTTTCTATGAGTCAGTACTGACAGTATCATTTTTCCTTTTTGCCAGGTTGAACGAGCTCACCAGGTTGCTATGGTCCTGGACCCACAGCTCAAGCTGCGTTCAGTGCCAGCCTACCAGCATGAAGACATAATCTCTCGTGCGTGCGAAATGGCTGCTGAAACTAGGGATGGTGGTATCACTGGTGGTGGAGGTTCAGGTGGTGACGAGCGGGACGCCGATGGCCCCCCCACTCCTAAAATAAGCCGAGTAGAGGGAAGTGGAAACAATGGTGGCCCCTCACGCGGGTCCTCCTCATCTTGCACCGTGTCTGGTAACGATGACAGCCAAAGCCAAGTTAGACAAGAGATTTTTCAATACCTGGCTGAGCCTCTCCTCCAAGGTGCACCTGATCTCTTCCAGTATTGGAGCTCAACAGTGGGCGAGAAGTTCCCCAGGCTCGCTCGCCTGGCACTGTGGCTACTTGCAGTGCCTGCTGTGGGCATACGCAGAGAGTGCGTGACTGTGTGTGAGCAGAGCTTGGCTATGAAGAGGAGGCAGCAGGTAACTGCTGAGGAAATGAACAAACTAATTTTCCTTCACTCTAACATGGGCTAGAAGAAAACCTAACTAACCTAATCAACCAAACCTTCACCTCCAACCAATGACTCAAGACTATTATTTATATATTTTAGGTTTAGACTAACTGTAAACATAAATGTGTATGGACATTAAATACTTCTCGAGACAAATATTTAAAGATAAAGTCACATTGTTAAGGTTGCAAACACCCATAAAACAATACGGTGTATTACATATTTTTTATGGAGTTGTTAAGTACTGTGGCCAAAATGTAGGGGTGGAACAGTAACTCTCAAAAGATTGTCCTGTTTGGTACTCTGCCCTCGGTTTGGGATGCACACATAAGCAGGATGAGTTTAGTCTTGTCACAGCCAGTGATTTGATTTACTCCAGCCTATTAACTAAACTACTACAAGGCTACAATGCTGTTATTCTCACTGGATGACAACATTTTCAGGTAAAGAATTCATTGCTTGAAGCTCCTGTCATAGACCTCTGAAAATTGACTGTCAAAGTTGACCAGGTATTTACAATCTCTAAAGTAATATTCATTGGTGTATGACAAAAAAAAATCAAGCGCTGGATCTTCACTGCCATTGCACCTCTGACAAATAGGTGTACTAGGTTTATCATTTATTATCACAAGTCATAGAAATGTTTATTTTTCAGCACATTCAGCCACGGGCAGGTAACTGAGAGCTTAATCATTGCAGTTGACTTTGATGGTTGCATCAGTGTCCTAAAATGTAGCTGCAGATGATTCGCATGCAGTGCATGCAACTTTTTCATTTAAAAAAGTAAAAAGTAGCAGAAAAACACAGACAAAACAAGTGTGATGCTTTTCTTTTTTTATGTTACCAGTGGTAAAGAAAAGTGATCCAACGTTTTCATTCTAGATACAAGTCTTATGCTGCTAGATATAAAAGTCAAACTCACTGACTTGCACAGAAGAGACGAAATGATAAACGTTATCTTTGGTGGACATTTCTTTACAAGTGATTTTCATACATCTACACAGAGGAAAACATCACATTAGAATCTGTTTGTGGTTCGATTTCAATCAGCTGTACCATATCCTAACAGGCAGTTACAAAAACGTGATTAATCCGTACATTATATCGAGCAGTGACAGCATTATGTGACCCTTTTGACTATCTCATTGTTAGTTTCCAGTACTGCTACATCACTCAGCTCTGTAGCCGATTAAGAATTGCGTAAGTTGTTTTTACACTGAAGACATTTTACCTTTGCATTTCCCTCAGATGAAAGGCTGTCGCTTGGAGGCAAAATGCTAATTGATACTTGCATAAATCTTTGTTTGCGCCTATAAGTCTATTTTTTTTTTTAAGCTCAGTCTGAAAAGACTTGTCAGTAGGGACTTATGCGCTTCGCATTTATAATTTCGTATATACATGCTGTCTTCCTTTTGTGAGCTACACGTTTCCCGTTTTAAGGCAATAAGCTTTATCCACAGGCCATAGTTTTTCCGACTGTTCTCATCACACTCCTACAGTTAATTATCAAGGATAAACTCTTTCAGTTATTTGTTTGTAAAATCAATGGGATTTTCTCAGGAATGACCATATCCAAGAAGGCACCGCCACTTTTCCTCACTGTACCGAAAAGAAACCAAACTGTGACCTCAATGCCGAGGTATGTACTGAACCGTGACTTTTGTGAAACGTTCCACCCCAAATACAGTTAGTGCCAATCGCAACAAACAAGAGAAGAAACACTGAGGGTTTATTTTTTACAGGACACATTCTGCTTGTGCATTTACTAAAGTCAACGCATGCATATGTCAAGTTATTTATTTTTTTATGGATCCTAGTATACATACACTTGAGCTTTTACCTCCTAAAATGACTTGGATGAATGGAAGCTATACTGTAAATCTTGTTTGTTGCTTCTGGTACTAATTAGTCGAGTACTGGTTTGTTATCTCTGTTTTTTGGGCCTTAAGTCTCTTTCATGCAATCACCTTAAACCCTACAGTCAGAGCCAACATCATGCCTTTATATTACTGTTTAATGGCCTTCTTTTGACTCACCCTTTCAATGGCTTGTAGACATTGTATTTACTTTTTCTTTTATTTGCATAGAAAGGGAAACAAAGCAGTGTCCCAGTGCTCAGATGACTCATGGACAACCACTGTACTTTTAAAGTGCTTGTTGTCAAAATGTCAGATTGACTGAACATGTGTGCTTTCATCTTTTTCATTCCCACGAGGTCAGTAATAATCTTTACAGTAGCACAGTATCCACATGTAACAAGTATCCACTGTATAAACGTACACTGAAATGACTCAGTGGTAGATATCAGAGACTCGTTTTGAAAATTGTCATTTGGCTGATTTTATATTGTTTTAGGGCCTCGGGCTACATCACCTGCCCCTTAAATGCTAACAGCCAACCTAAATATCACTTTATTACACGATTAAGAGTAAAAAACAAACTTTGCCCAACTTTAAGCCCTCGGGCAACTTCAGGTACAGACATACATGTGTTCCCTCTCAGCATTGTCTCGTTCATTTCAGCTGCTGCTTGTGTACGACAGGTCCATTCAAACATTCATTTCCTGTTTCAGTGTCACTTTTGACCTTGAATCGGTTCATTTTTCCGGCCAATAGAAACACTGACACACTGTATTTGGAACTGATGTCACTACTCTGATGCTTCTGCATATCGTGCTTATTGACTGAAAGGCTGCCCCGTCATCCTCGTAGCGATCGATGCTAATCATCCGCATTTGAACCTAAAGATCACGTCCTTTTTTCGAGGGTTGGTGAAGGACAGTTTACAGTTAAATATAAGGTTAATGTGACTGTAACCTTTTAGTTTGTGAAGAATGACAGAAAACGACACGCAAGAAAAGAGAGGGAGCAATTATCAGATTATGGTTGGACATCGGATTCTTTTATTACACCAGAATGCCCTTTTTACTTATGTCATAACATTTGTCATCTTTGTTTTAGTGGCATTAAAACTTTAAAACCCTTATGTCAATTAAAGGTCAAAGGCTCTGCATTACAAACTGTTCATAACTACACAAGATGTTTTTTAATAGACTGTAGCCCTCCTTACCTCCAAGCTTTGATTTAGTATTTCATAAATGCTTTTTTTCCCCATAATGGTTTTCTTAATATATCTAATGTGTTTTTTTTAATTTTTTTTTTTTTTTTTTTTTGTTAAAA
This sequence comes from Pundamilia nyererei, assembly GCF_000239375.1. Taxonomy (NCBI): domain Eukaryota; kingdom Metazoa; phylum Chordata; class Actinopteri; order Cichliformes; family Cichlidae; genus Pundamilia; species Pundamilia nyererei. The sequence goes on along the minus strand of NW_005187403.1, from coordinate 9,630,888 downwards.
AAAAAATCAAAAAAAGAAGAGGAAGAAGAAGAAAAATTGCTGTAAATTGTATTTAATTTTTTAATTACCAATCCAATGTTTTACCTCAGTACTCAGAAGGTAGTGTTGTAATTTAAAGATTGGGAATCAGATGTTCATACAAAAATTTAGGCTCGTCAAAGACATAGTCAAAATACTGTACAATGATTTGTGGTTTCAAGTTATCCTCAACTGAATGATGAAGGGATTTTTTTCTTAGAGTTTTTAAATAAGTATTTTCAATAGGATATGCTCTGGGACAAAATGCCATTGTTGACGTAATGATGTCAACTTAATTTTCTGTAGAAATAGCGTTCTTTTGTTGATTAAACGAGTATATCTAAGATATGCATGCTTTTAATAAGAGTTCTGATATATAACATTATAAGCCAGTGTCTGTCATCAGATGGAAATGAATCATATTGGCTCTCAGTTGATGTTTAAGACACCCCGGACTGAATTCTAACCTTTCAAGGTGGGAGTAGCTGTGCTGATTGTGGACTGGTGTTAATGGGTTGACATCATCCATTTTCAGAGGATGTATTATGTAAATACAAGAGAACTGCTGTTTTTACGCCACAAGGGGGCACCTTCATTTCAGAGATAAAGTAGGGAGCACCAATAACATTATACCTCTTTTTCTACAGTAGCATTTCAGAAGGTTTTGATATAATAGAAAACTCAACTTAGATACTGTTACTAGAAAACTGAAATCAGCTGTAAGTTTTATTTTGTTTCAGGATTTTAACTTATTCAGATAATAAAAGTTTGGTTGTTAAAATGTGGTATAAGAATGCTAACATGGAGATCTGTTCTGTTTTAACTATGGATTATAGTCTGTATTATCAATTCAGGTTAAGAAATTAGTGTTGCTTTCATCCTATTTTACAGGTATTTCTTCCTTTTTATACTCTGCTAAAACGCAAAAAAAGTATGTTTTGATTCTCTTCATTTTGTCTTTTTATCGCACTTTGGCAGCATTTTCCTGTGTAGAGTCAGATCTGAGTTGTCTTATTAGTAAACCTAATTTATACTTTTGTAGCAACACTATTTTTATATAATGGCAAAGAAAGGGTTCGGTGTCTTTTTCGTTGTTTTTGTTTTGTTTTTTCCTGTGTCATATGACAGCGCTGTTCAATGTTTTCTTGAATACATTACCCACTGTAGTATGTTATGTGTGAATAAACTCCAAATCTGTGTCAAACCGTGGTGCAGAAATGGTATTTATCTGCGTGTGAGTGTGACTGGAGAGAGATTACCTGGATAGTGTTGTTTGTACTTCTTGTGGAAGTGTGTATTCAAGTGTTGCAGTGAAATAGAACTCTGCTTCTGTGTTTATCAGGCGTGAAACCTTGAAGACGTTTGTGCATATTCCTGCAAAATGAGGCTGGCTGCTTATTTTCAGAACAAATGTAGACTCCCATCCAGAACGAAATGAAGCACAGCCTTTTCCCGGTGGCCGAGGGAGGGGAGGAGGGGACGGCAAGCCTCAAACACATGTAGAGGGGAAAGGAGGTCTTGTTTAAAGAAAAGAGCGACTGAAGACTCACATGGGGAGTGGATATGCAGAGGCTGCTTAAGTGCGTGCAAGGGTTCCCCAGGGGCTGCGTATAGGGCTAAAGAGAGAGGGGGTGGGGGGGCCACTGGCAAGCAAGTGTTCGTCATAGCCTTCTGTGTTGGCTTCCCTCTTTTCGCACCCGGGTCAGTCATCCCCCAAGGTGCAAGCAGCAGTCTGCAGCCATGCAGAAACTCCCGCGCTCTTGCCTCCTCCGCTGCTACCAACATGAGGGGCTGCCTGCCTAATTTGCAGCACATGCATCCAAGTTGGCCTCCCCCGCTCTTCCTCCAGTGCCTCACCAACCCCCTCACACTCACTCACACACACACGCACACTCTCTGCAACCTAACCTCCTCTCTTCAACACCCCTCTGTTGAAGGTGATATTTTTCCACAAGCTATTACTACTTTGACTTGCAAAGTTTGTTTTTGCTTACGGCACCAATTGCTCTATAGCCGGCCCCTCATTTTCAGTCATTTGGAGAAGAAAAATGTAGAAAACAACCCGCCCACTGGACAATTGCTTCCGTTTTGTTCTGGGTTACAGAGAAGTTGCAGATCAGCTCTTTCTGAAGTAAGGAGGAGTGCGTGGGGGCTGCTCTGCGGTCAGCACGCACGCACAAAAGTCATATAGAGAGAAAACGACTTGTTTATTCACTGCTGCCAAGTTCTAAAATTGTGAATTTAAACGTCGTAATGTGAATATGACAAATGTGGCAGCAGATGAATGTAAAGGGGTCTTTCCCCCTGTCCCCCTGAATGTGAACACTAGGTGGCAGAATGTGGCTTTTTATCAACTGCAGAGTGTTTGAATTAAATAATGAACAATACAGTGCAAACCAGCATTTAATGTTACAAACATGAACAAACATTAAAAACTTAGCCCTGGGCACAGCATATTATTGTAGGATCTTTACGATATAAAGCATCTCGATCTGACTGTTGTGATTTGGTGCTATAACATTCAGTTGAATTGAACTACAAACACAGGGCTCAGGAATGGCCATGCATTTGAACCAAAAGTCAAACATTTGCTAAAACTGCATTTCATTTCCTACGATTTCAGAAGAGCTGCACATTTCTACGCACGATGCCCAAATGCCCATTTGCCTGGTTTTATATAGGTGTGTATATATTCTACATACTGAAATAATGAGAGAAAAAGTTGTGTTTCTTTTAAACTTGCTTACTTGTTTCATTCAAGTTTATTAAAGAGGTAAGCAATATCTCTACTTACGCACTCTTGAGCCACTCACTTACTGCTCTGTCGCAGCAACCATTATTTCCTTCAAAGGTTAAGGTTAGCATTTGTTATATTGCATCTATGTTGCAGGTTGTCATGTTACAACTGGAATGGTAATAACCATTAATTAATGGAGAACTAGGTAAACTTAAGTAGTCTCTCCTATATAATGGCTCATCTCCTGGTGTTTTCTTCCATAGTTGTGATACTGCTGGAAGATACAGCAAACATTCCTGTGACAGCACGCACAGATGTGCCATTGTGGAGAAACTCGTTTACCTCTGAAACTTCAATAGGCTTAATGTACCATCTCAAGCTACCAGCAGTGACGAGGACACTGACAAAAAAGCAAAAGTAGAGAAAAATCAGTAGTGGAGTGATAAGGAGAGCGCAGTGGCCACCATGGGCAAAACCATTCCCTGTTGAGGATGGTCTTCTTGTCACCTCTTTTGTGCACCTGTTGTCGATTTGATTTGCACTAAGGCAGGATTGTCATAGGTGTAGATTATCCTAACTTGGCCCACTGGTATCCCTTGAAGTTTAACTGACTTTGCATTAAACTGTGAGTTTTCCCAGCACTAAATAACCGACTGAGAGCACAGTGGTGCAGCGGTTAGCACTGTCACCTCACAGCGAAAAGGTTCCTGATTCAAAACACCTGGTTGGTCAGCTAAGGCCTGTCTGTTGTTGGAGTGTGTGAATGCTCGCCGCGTCTGTGGCAGTTTCCTCCACCTACCCTAATTCCTCCCAAAGACATGCACTTTTTGTTAAATTAACTACTTTTTTCCACCCAAAGTGGAATGAAAGTGCTGTATGACTGCATAATGCTGCTTAATGCTGGGTAGTGCATCTGTAAACATTCTTTGGATATTAGATGTAGCAGGCTCCTATAAAGTTCTGATTGCTGGCAGGTGTCACTAAAGACTGTGAACCTAGAGACTGTGGTTTGTGCCCTGTTCCCTTTGTTTACTTTGATTGCTTTTTCTAGCAGTTAGGTTTAGGCATCATAAATATGACCATTTGAGAGTCGGTCTCACTGTGGTCATCACATGTGCATTACAGAATAATTACTATTGCACTGTTAAATAAGAAAGATTAAAATGTAATCAACTATTCACCTACCTGGTTATTTACAATGGGTATTATAAAGTTTTAGCTGATATTTATATTGCTAAATATGGGCAATTTGGAACCTTCTATGTGAGCAATTTTGGACAGTGAAAGGATTCCAGAGAACCTTAAAAAAATTCCCTGACTCCAGGAAAACAATTAACATCATTATATCCCACTTACGTTTACCACCTTCACTGCTTTGACTTTTTTGGGCCCGTTTTTATTTGAACTTCTTCTCACAGACCCTTAAAAAAAACGAGCTCATTAAGTTGATAACTGTACTTTAGGCGGTAACACACACGCAGCCATCCAGCAACATTTCTAGTAACAGAGAAAGTTCTGTAGACTTCCTTTTGCCCTTGGCTGTTACACAACAACAAGGGAAGCATCCAGGTTTCATTTTCCCAGTCCGAATCAGGTGGTGCGTGTAGCTTTGCTCCCAACCTCTGGCACTGACAAGGTTGGCATCTTCACCCCTGCCCAACCAATACCTATCACAGCTGTCGCAACTCGTCTGCTCAGTGAGCGCTGGAGGGACAGGGAAGGACAGGCGGAAGGAAGTGTTCTCATCCTCCTCTCCTTGTCCTGTATGGAGGACCCGGTGGCACCACCACTGTAGTTTCTCCTGCTCAGCAGGTGCTGACTTTTATCAGCAGTGACATGAATGTACAGAACTGCCAGGGCACATCCACCGAGTTGCTGTCAGGTGTCGTTCCCGCTAACACTCCACCTAGCCCCTGACCTCACAGGCACCCAGTGCGCCTGTCCGCTCGCCTGCCTGCTTCACTCCCTCTGCACACCTGTGCAGGCACACATGTGCACACAGGCACGCACGGCATATACAAGCTCGCAGTCTTCCTGTAGTTGTCCAAAGGATGATGTGGTTTCTCACGATGCTCTCAAAGCATCTGTGCCCTCCCCAAAGCCATGTGAGATATAATATGGTATAAATACTGAAAACTAGATGCCTTTACTGGCACACATGATAAACATCAAGGAGTGTCTGTGTTCCTTGCATGTATCTGCGGTGCGTTGTTGGAGTAGATAATATTATTTCTGAAGGAGCACAAAAAGAGTCTGACGATAAGGCCTTTCCCTGCCTATAACAGTAGAAATGGTAGCATTTCAATATTTTAGATCAGAGTCTGCTTTGAAGGGACACATTAGGCTGAAAATATGATTCTTGACCTTTGGCTTAAGGAAGGGAAGCTTGGTCACTGGGATAAGAAGGTCAAGGTTAAATTTGCTCTAAGGAATAGATTTAGCCCTCCAGTGATGTCTCCCTGATCTCACCATTATTATTTATTAATGGTTTTCATGATCTCGGGGAGCACTTCCAGCCTCCCCATGCAGGCTCAGAGAGCTGTAGACAATGACAAGAGGCAGACAATTATCTAATCTGAATTTTAGACCCTTTTAATGAAGACCATATATTTTGGGGATCAGTGAATCCGCCCTATTTGTCTTGAGTAAAGACATCATTACCCTTTTGCTGAACTTTTATATTCAGGATTTCTCACACTGGTCTTCACATGCTGTTATTAATGATCTTGTATATCTTCACCAAGAGCTCCTCAGGTTTGACAAGTAGCAGTATATTGAAATAAGATATAATATCGTCTGAGAGTTATTACAAAATGTGAGAAGTCGGGGGGGAAAAATGGACTCTTCTGCCTTGGCTTACTATGTCTTATTCTCACACCTTTGGTTTGTAATTCCTCTGTCTGCTGCGCCATTTAAACGTCTTAAAAATGAAACTGCTGAAACAGTAATCAGCAGCTGAATCAGGAGGAAATGGGAATCGAAACGGAGTTGATCAAGATCATTCTGTCTGGTGTTCAGATCCATTTGCAATTTGCAGTATTGTCACAGTAGTGAGGTGAAACTAGTGAGCGTCATCTGAATCACAATGACAGTCAGACACAGTCTCACTAAACTAATAATGGAGAAATAAATTGTACTTTCTATGCCTTTCATTGAACACTTTGATTAAACTTTCACAGTCTAGGCTGGAAGTAAACCTATGTGAACCTCTGTGGTCTAAAAACGACCTCTTGAGGTGCTCCAATCAATGAGATGAGACTGGAAGTGTGGGCTGAAGAGGTACCCATCCCTATAAATAAATGCATACAGGGTGGTTATTGGTAAAACCTGCTCCTCTCAAGAAAGACTGGTTTGTGTGAAGTGTGCCGAAATTGCAGCAACTTCATAAAAAGCATCAGAGAAATTCATAAAGCCTGTAAAGCCTGGAGAACAACTTTTTAAGACCTGAATGTTCGTGATCCAACACAAGAGGATCATGGGTAACAGCAGGAATTGTATGCAGAACAACTTGCTAAAATCTTTATGTGTCCGCTATAAGAAAAAAAGAGTGAATGATATTTCTAAAAGAAGGGTACTGCAAATATAACCACTGTGAAAAATTAGCAAGTGGAATGATGAGATAAAAGCAGAGCTTCTTGGCAAAACGTGTACTACACTACCAGTCAAAAGTTTGGACACACCTCATTAAATGATTTTTGGTCCGACGAAACACAAACCAGATGGGACGGCATCTCGCTGCAGGATGCTGTGATAGCCATGCTGGTTCGGTGTGCCTTGAGTTTTGAATAAATCTCCAACGGTGTCACCAGCAAAGAACCTCCACACCATCACACCTCCTCCTCCATGCTTCATGGTGGGTAGAGACCATCCGTTTACCTTTACCTAAAGGCCTGATTTGCGCAGTCCCCTCTGAACAGTTGATGTAGAGATGTGTCTGCTACTGGAACTGTGTGGCATTGATGTGGGCTCTAATCTGTGGTGCTGTTAACTTTGTGATTTCTGAGGCTGGTGACTCAGATGACTTTATCCTCAGCAGCAGAGATGACTCTTCCTGGGTCGGTTCTCATGTGAGCTAGTTTCTTCGTAATGCTTTTTGGGTTTTGTGACTGCACTTTGGGACACATTCAAAGTTCTTGAAGTAATGACGTACTGTCGTTTCTCTTTATTTAACTGAGTGGTCCTTGCCATAATATGAATTCTAACAGTTGTCGAATGAGGCTGTCAACCTGACTTCTGCACAACACAACTGATGGTCCCAACCCCATTAAGAAGGCAAAAAAATTCCGCAAATGAACCCTGACTAGGCTCACCTGTGAAGTGAAAACCATTTCAGGTGACCACATCATGAAATTCATTGAGAAGGTCAGGGGTTTGCAGTGCTGTACACAAAGCAAAGAGTGGCTACTTCCAGGAATCTAAAATATAAGACACATTTAGAATTATTTATCAGTTTTTTTGCTACATATATCTTGCTTCATATATTTGATATCTTCAGTATGTATCTATCAGAATCAGAAACTTTATTGTCATTGTCACAGGTACAACGAAATTAAGAATGGTCCCCGATCATTGCATCATCCCTAGCAATATCAAAATATATCCAAACATGGAATAGTATTTCCGTCCTCCTTCCCTTTTTGCCCTCGACTTGTCCAGTTTTCTCCGCTTTTTTTAATGACACACTACATACCATGGTGAGATATGACAACGTTTTCAGGAAATAGCTCTTTGGGAATCATTTTGTTGGTGCAAAAATACTATTTTGAGCCCAGTGAACTGTTAACTTGGGCGTTTTTTGTAGATTCACCTAAAGAAATTGGAACATTGTGTTTTTCTGTGGCAGGCTACCAATACCAGAGGGTTTAAAGATACAATTTAAATTGGTTGCTTTCTCAGATTTCCATTATGTGTGGACACAACACTGGTTCATGTCTTGAGTTCAGTGCCTTTTCTATGTTTAAGTGATTTATAGGTCAGAATTAAGTGATTAAACGAACAAAGAAATATTTCTCTAAAAATGGTCAGGTACAAGGACTGGACTGAAAATGAGTGGGGAAAAAAGGCAAAAAGACAAAGAAAAACTTTAGGACCTTCAATGAGCCCGGAGAAATATTGCTCAAGAGCACTTAAAAAAAAATACAATTAAGTCTGGAAGTAAAATATATATGAAATAAAATAAAAATCAGGAACGCTGTACTGTATTCCTGAAGAAAGCTTCCCAAACAGAGTTCAGGCTATGTTGAAAATTGTGGGTTTTTAAAAAAAAAAATGTTTTTAGAGTTGTATAATCTTTGTTTTTACCCCATGTAGTCTATTTCCATGTATGTTTAAACACATTTCAATAAATCACTGCATCTGCTTACCTAAATCTCATTTCCCAGTAAAATATAAAGAAACGACATGTGACTCAAGACTTCTTTTGTTTTTCTTGTTTTTAAGCTGTAGTCTGTTCGCGCAAACCCAAATCCATTTTGATGCTGCATGTCATGACTGTGTTGTATAGCTGCTAGCTTTAAAAGAATTATCTTTCACCTCAGAATCGCCCATTACGGCACGCCCTTTATGTCTGGCTCTTGGCCAGCTAATGTCATGCAAAGTGTTGCTCGGGAAATGAGGTAAAGAAAGTATGTTTTTGATGATTTGGCACTAATCACCTTTCCTTTCTATATTCCATCATCGCATTTCCATGATTTGTAACTCCTTGGTGGCTGGAATTATTCCTTAGGGAGAATAATTCCTTGGCTCGTAAGCAGCACTCTACTGAAAATACACACTGGGCAATTTTAATTTGAAAGGATCCTTAAAAAAAACCTGGCCCATTTGTTAAGACTGTTTGATAATCAAAGCTAATGGATCATTTCAATTTTCTTAACTCTGCAAATGCTAAAAGCTTGCTTGCGACTTGTAATTTAGAAATGCGAAATGAGGTGATTTATAATTAAATGGAAGTAGAAAAAAAGTGGAATTTTTCCATAGTAATGATTAAAGACAAATATGTACCACTATTAACCTAATATTAGCTCAAAAAATGACCACTAAAGAAGATGAAGACAGCCATTGTCTGTGTGCGTGCGATTGTTATTTCATAGGAAATGGATCACTGTGCAGTTACTGATCTAAATCTCCAACAAAGTGTTGCAAATCTAGAGCAAACACAGAAAGACCCAAGGGCATTACAGGTGCATCACGATGACGCAGGCCACTCATCAATGAGTAGCGCCACTCATTAATGACATTGTCCTCGACAATGTCATTCTAAATTGAGGAGGGGAAAAAGGAGGCTTCTGGATTCTGTTCAGCCAGGCAGGCTTGTTTACATTCTGCCTATTCTTAATGCTCCTAATTCTTTCTGGCATTCTTTTTCCCCTCTCTCCCCTTTGTTTTGGTAGAAGCTGGTATCCTATTGGTGGAAACCAAAAGACAACTTGATTGATCATGCTGGGGGGTATCGATCAATCTGATCCTGTGCCATGACCCTTGTCCTTCCAATTGACAGGGGTCTCTAATGAGGCCTCACAAAAGAGACCACAGGGTAGGGGGTTTTAGGAAGGGCATCTATGGGGAAAAAAATAAACCCATGGGGAATGGGTAGTGTGCACGCACACAGCCCAATCAACTTGGTGCCATTGTTACATTGCGGTGCCCTCGATAACCCCAATTTGCATAATCGGCTTTTGCATTGTTTGGCCCAGACACATTAAGGTGCAGTGTTGCATTGTTGACTCCAAATCAGCACGTGCCAATTGTTTGCTCATCTCGATGTAGCATTATGCGCTGCTGACTTATTCTGCAGCGTGTTTTTCTGCTTACAGACTTTTTGCATTGTACTGAGCACATTTCGTTAAACACATTAAGTTTCCTTTCTTAGTGGACCAGTACTTGCATTACATCAGTGATGTTTGCAACAAAGCACACTAATTACAAATTACACATAAGACCATAAAGTATGTTCTTTACAAAGTCCTGCTTATTTTGTTTCCTGCTCTTTTGCCTCCTTGTTAATGTCTACACCTTTAAAACGTGCTAACTCGGTTTCACCGCACAAACCGACCAACCAAAAACACCTGATGCAAGTCAAGAACGCTTTGAAAAGTTGCCATTCAAACAAAGAGCAGGATGTATACTGTTTTCCATGTAAATGTGAAATTAACTGGTGTTCGCCCATTTACACTGACACACAAAATATTTGTTCATGTTCAAGCTTTGTATTTAACATGCTTCCAGGCTCTCAATGAAGCTATTTCCATTCAGCCACAGTCCATTCAAAGACAGTCATTCAGATAAACCACAGAGTGCTACATGCACAAGGCAATGACTCTACTGGGACCTCTCCATGCACCTCTGTGCTTTCTGAACATTGTGAACAAAGTTATTCCATTTATTGTTCATGTTAGTGCAAATATTGCCCCGCCAATGAAGCACAAAACCTCAAAGATGTTTAGCAATGAAGCTTGGTTCTATTACTAAAGCGAAAACTTTCATAGCTGTGAAACTTGAAACTTGTAAAATGCTCACAGAGGATACTTGAAAGAATATTGACTTTGTTCATTCTTTAGTAGAACTCGTCCATTTTGTGACAGGCTTCAGTCTTAGTCACTCTTGCATGTACAGCTCATGCAAATATCCCAATTGTGTTGACTTTTCTGATTGCAGAGCACTAGGGTACTGCAAAACAGTTGTATGTAGTCAATCTGCAAGTGCACACAGTTATTGTGTGTTTTCAGAATGCTGAAGTGGAATATTAACAGTGTCATTTGTGTAAAAAAAAATAAATAAATAATGTTATATCTAACTTTTCAATATTTTTACAACTGTTCTTGCAGCTATTAAGTGCCAGTCTACACAACAATGTAGATACAGAATAGCATTTAATTTATTTCTGTTCACCTGATACACAAATGTACATGTTCACAATGCAAGATGTCGTTACATGAGGTTTCCTGATCAGCCTGATCCAAGCCTGTTGGAACACCTTCTTGATGGTACAGTGTTAAAAACAAATTTCTACAACGTGCGCTACAACACGAGTGGCCATGAATGCATACGCACCTCCCTTTTCTTGCAAAGCACAGAGCATCTGACTTTTGGTCCAGCGAATCTTTTAAATCTCATGCTTCAAATTCACTTGTGAGAAACAGGGAATGGGTGTTGCACGGATTTAGTTTTTGCACTCTCCACAAATCTCTGCTTGCCTTTAAAGCAAGTCTTCGGTCGCCCTAAATGTTTTTAATAAGACCAAGCCATTTTTCTTCTAATGGGCCATATCCCATTCACCTTACCAGACATTTTTCCAGTCTTCCTCACCCAGATGGCTCAGACTACCTCAAGCAAATAGTTCTAGAAGTCTTCCAAGAAATAATTTCTTTCCTTATTTCTTTCTTGGAACGCATTCAGTTTCAGTCATCATTTGGTGAACAGGGGGTTTGTGCCAAATTGTTGTCAGTCCGGGGGACTTGATGCCTCAACCTGGTTAATACCGCTGCAGAAACCGGTCTGCTTTGTGTTTTTATGGACAAGCGTCACTGCAACTGTATTTCAAGTAGGCAGGCTAATGAGCTTTTTAATCATCTCCATATGGACGTGCTCTAAAGTCTAGACGGAGGGGCAGTAGTAGTGGTAAGCGATGGTGTGCTGACTGTGCCGTACTCTGCACCCCTGCACATATAATTTTCCCCCCACAAGCAGTAGAGTTAAACCAAGGGCAAGCCTTGGTTGCCATCGGGGACCTATAATGGGTTATTGTTTACCACACAGCTCACAACAGTGGCTAAAATCCAGGATGTGAAAATGAGGAACACACTGCTAGTGCACATTTATGTATGGAGGCTATAAAAGTGTTCAGTACAATTCTGCATTTGCTTAAAAATCCCGTTGAACAATTTTTCCAGGTATTATACAGCTATTAAAAAATTGCTTCCATCTCAAGAGGGTCAAAATATCCATCTATAAAGCCACAGTTCAATCTTCAATAAGTTTAAGCCATATTATTCAGACCAGGGGGCAACAACCAGAGTTGAAAAGGTAAGCCAGTAATGTGGAAGCGGCATAAACTGCAATTCCTCTAGGTGCTATTTGAGGCTGGCTCCATAGACGCCTATGTTAAAATGATCAGCTTTAGAGCATTATAAAGCAAATTTATAGCCTCGTACAAAATGTTTTTAGACTGTATGGATTATTTCCCGCTTCACACCATATTTCATGTACCTGAATAACTGAGCTAGGGGTGTGACCATGTTGATTGACAGAATTCACTAGTTACATTTTAGTTACTAGACTGGACCTCCTCACCGTGAGTGTGCTGTTGTAGCCATTTTGGACCATTTTAAAATCAGTTATCTAAAAAATATTATGATTTGCTGTGTAATACAGATCAGCCAGTAAGTTTGTATTTACATTTTGGGGAGTTAAATTCCATTCCACGGAAAAAAATATTCTTTCAAATACTAACATTCCTTTCCTTTGCCAACACACTCATCCAATTTATATGTAGAAATTTCTTTATATATATATGAATAGATTAAAAATTTACTAGCTACAAAGTAGCTTTGCCCTTAAGCATTCCTTCCTTTACGTTTCATCTACTCTAAGTTTGATCATAGTTTACTAAATGAACACCCTATATTAAGATATCTATTATTGTATCTAGAGCTCATGTTACACTCATGTTTTCATGAACTTTGATGTAACTGGGCTCATTTTTGCAGCTGACAAGTCGTCCTCTCCTGGCCATTTAAAAGAATGGTGGTTTAAGGCTTTTCTACACTGACTTTGCTTTTCACACTCTGACGTCGTTAAATTGTTTTATATACAGTCTATGGTCACATCCTGTCTTCCTGCCACTTTCTGTTGCTCTATACCTGGAAGCTATGACTAATAAATTATCTTTCACTTCGATAAGGCAGGACATAGGAGCAGAATGGGAGGCTAGCGAGGATGTAATGTGTCACAGGAGAGGGATGCAAGTACTCCCAGAAGCTATCATTAAATTAAAGATATAAAACAAGCTCCCAATCATGTGCCTGAGTTATTTTTTTGACTATACACTGTCATGTATAGTGACCTGTGATGTGACATGGGACGGTTTGATTTGCTGACCTCAACTGATGTGATTTAAACACACAATTATTGACATTTCACTCTTCATCCACAAAGTATTCCAGTGTATTGATTTTGTGTATCATACAAAGCAGTAATCTGACCTGTCCTCACTATGAATAACATTTCCCATGAGTATGCCCATATTCTGATCTTCTTTTTTTTTTGACCATCAACATGCTCTCAGTCTTTAATTTTTGTGTCCATATATAATATTGCCGGTGTCCAGCTAAACTTGCTGTCCGTGCGTACATATAACTTACAGCTGTCAAAAGCATTAAAAGAGATTAAAAGTGATTTATGTGATTATTTACATTGTCTGTTGTCTTTGCAATATTCTTTCTAAAAGTAACAAATCAGAACTGTTTCTGCTTCTTTCTTTTCTTTTTTAACCTGAAAATGTGTGCGTGCCAGTTTTCATGCAATCGCTGACTGAATATCTGGCCTGTTATGTGTTTGTGTGTATCACTGGATTAAACTCTTAAAGGCTTTAATGGGTATTCTGTAGCAGCATTATATTTAGAAAAAGAAACCACCTCACCAGGTTCTGGCACTATTATGAAATCCTGTTGTCAGTGGAGCTTTTCTTTTCACATCTCTCAACCTTTCAGAATTGTCCCCACCCCCTCATATTTACTACAAACCTAATCTGTATTATTCTTTTATGTGTTAACACTGTTGACACTCAAGTGTATATCATTGCATTCTACAGATCATCCACAAAAATGAGGCAAAAGCATTTAGGTTTGCGCTTTAGAACAGCCACAGTAACAGATTAAGCCGGATGCATTAATGGATTATAGGACAATGTGTTTTTTTCCCCTCCTGTTGGACTCGCATTTCTCCGTGGTCACGTACTATGTGTAGCAGGAAATACGGGATTATTGTCCAGAACTGCAACCACTTTTCTTTATGCGGAAGAGATGGGAGGACAGCAATGGTCGCATCACCAATGGAGGACGAGAACCAAAGGCTAAAGTTTCAGTATTCTTGTGACTGTAGTGAAAACAACATTTAAATGGCTGTCGCGCACATGCAGATATTTCTATTGAAAACTGACTTATTGTCCATTTGTGTCGAGACCTCACTCATGTAATCTCTCATGGTTACAAGTGAGTGGTGGAGGGTTATTTAGATATTGAAGCCAAGTAATCCTGATGTCTCTTATCCTTACTACAAAAGCTTTTCTTGGCCTATGTCTTTATGCTGGGATTGTCTTCGCCCTTATACGCCATGATTATACGATGTGCTGCACTAAGAAAACAAATGATAAAAAAATAGACTGTTACAGTTACAACTTTTCAACTTTGTTAAGCTTAAAATATATCAGTTATCCATTTTGACCACTTTATATGTATATGAAACACACTTTTATTTCTTTTCTTTTGTCCACTCACATGAACCTTGATGACTTTCTGAACGTGACGTTACGCTGCTTTATGATCTAACTCAGATTTTGGTGGAGGGTACTGTGACATTATCTAACACAGGGCACTGTGCTTCCTTCCTGCACCATCAAACCCTGGAATAACTTGGAATCGGCCTGTTTTTGAAAAGAAAAGCTATTATGATGCTCCATTACTGACAAATGGGGCAAGAAGGCACACGATTTGAACTTTGAGCACGACGATTCGTTCATTCCCCGAGGGTTCGGACAGTTGGTGCAAGACTATACTAAAACAGTTCAATTCAATCTCCTTGCATAACACAGCAATGGTGAATGACCTTTATGTGAGCATGTTTCACACATAAAGGTCACCCCCCCCCTCCTCCTCCTCCTCACCCCCACCATCTCCAAATCCTCGCAGTCTGAACATAGTGTACCAACCTGAAAGGATGCTGACTGGGAGACATTATGCCATCTTTTCTTCAGCAGTCGTTTTCCTTCAAAAGTAAAGCAGAAGAGACAGAAAAGGAGAGAGTGACAGTCTGATCTGTGGAGGGAAGAAGTGAAGAATGTAATTACAGGACTGGAGAAGTCTTTCATCGTGTAATTGGATATACCTTAGTAGGTTTTCATTTCAATTTTCCTGCAGTATTAGCACCTGATACTACCCATATTTTATGAAAAAAGTAGATTGAACATAACTATAAACTTGCATTTTGCTCACTAAATGGATACAAGTTGAATAAACTGCATTCCAAAAACAACTCCCCTAAGCTCTCATGTCTGAAAGTGTTTCAGACACACAATCTCACATACAAGGAAAAGTTGGCTCACAAGCAAATAAAGAATATGTGTTAACATTCAGGGTTTGGTCACAAAGTTTCCTGATGTCTTCTACAAAAAGAAAAACAAATAAAATTAAATGGCAAAAAAAAGATCCATGCAAAACTCTACAGTACTTACAGCAACTTTTAAACACCTTTTTCAGCGAGAACCTGGTCAAGACACAAAAGGAAATATGCGACACAAAGTCACAATGCCATATGAAAAAGAAAGCAAATATTTGGTGTTTACACTGTCTTCTCTTTATGGCAGGTTGTAAATTTTGGCTGTCTAAACACACATTTACAACAAACAACTGGAGGAAAACAGAGGGAAATGCTGACATTCCAGCTCTCCGTTTGTATGGAAAGCCACTAAAGGTAAAGGCCTTCTCTTTTCTGTGTGTCAAACTATCCTCAGAGTAACAGTAACACTGACCAAAGGACTGTTTTCATTTCACTCGGCAGCTTGAAACTCATGACTACTTTGTCCTCGGTCTTAAAGGCTTAGAAAGTTTTGAGTGTGTGGTTTTCAAATTCACATCCATCAAAAGCGATGATCGGTAAACACTACTAAGTGTGAGTCAACCTGAAACTTGCAAATCTCTTACATTTTCTTTTCCCTTTTCACGTTACTTTGAAAAAAATAATAGTCCTTGTGTGGTAAATATAATAGGATAAACATAGCCTGAGTTTAATAGAGTTTGCTAGGTTTCATAAACAAGCTGTTTTAGACTCTTTTTTTTTTTTGCTTGTTTAAAAGCATTATGCCGAGGCTTTTAAATAAAAGAAAAAAAAAGAATCAACATATAATCTATCAAATTAAGTTAAGTAAATATGAGATTGAAGCTGCCATTGTTCTCCCATTACTTCTCTGATCTACTGCTTACTTCATTTGGAAATTGCCTTAATGGGAAACATGACTTTGACAGTACAGGACAATTACCTTTCATAAAGTACATTGTCCTTCACTTAAAACTGAGGACTTTCCCAGATGACCGTGAGTAGCGACACTTTTTGTTCTTTACCAGTTCCAGATATTATTTGGCTTGTTACAAAATAAATGACTTAACTCCTGCAATGTAAATAATATTTACACTGAGGACTATTTCAGCTTCGGAAGTGGAGGGAGAACGACACAGACTGAACTCGTTTTTTATGACTTCAGAGTGCTTGGTTGAGGTCCTGTGCTGTGGACTCGTAGAAGTGCTGGATTGTTTAAACTGTAACCACTAGAGGGATACATATACGCCTTCCAAACAGCGAAAACATCATCCTTTCACTATGTGCCATAGAGAGAATTACCCTCAGTGAGAGTTGCCTACCTGTGTGACTTCCCACTATGAAAAAAGCACACAAACACACACGCGCGCGCACACAGCCCCTGAACATTTGAAACATGACCTGTTCTTTAAAAGACTTTGGAAGTCCTCTAAAGCTGACAACGAGCTCCGACTCCCCCAAGTGTATCTGCTTCAGGCAATCAATGAGGATCGCGATGGTTACTTGTGCAGCTCTCTGTCCCCGTGTCTCTCTTCTGACTAACTAGATATTATAGTACATTTCAACTTTTTATACAGGCACACAGGAAAAGGGAAGTTTTGGATTTCCTTTTTTTTATTTTTTATTTTATTTTTTAATGACATCTCACCTCTTGTTTTCTGTAATAAATATGAGAGGTCGGTTTGCTGACACTTTCCTTTGGAATTTAATAGTCTATGTGCCATTACTTACTGTCTTTTACGGGTAGGGAAGGAAACAACAAAAAGGTGTGACAAGAGCTTGGCGGACAACTGTGGATTTCTGCAAGTAACTCCTACCGTCCAAAGGGGGATGCGGGGGCATCGGCCGGACCCCCCTCTTGATTGATTACTTATTAGTCATCCCTTTGGCTAAATGGGACCCATTGAAAAGGCACCGTGGAACACATACATGAATGAAATATTCCTGTGTCCCCTGAATGTCTCCAGAGTAGTTTTGCTTAAGAGAGGGGGTCGTGGCTTAGCATTATAAAGAGGGAAAAACAGCATAGCTTTATGGGTTTATTTAGACAGTTTCTACGGTTTGACATTCTACCGCTGTAAAAAGGGAGAAGGAAAAACTCGAGAGGATCCCAAAGAGAAGAACATTGTGGACATATTTTTTGTAGTTATTCCACTGTTTCTTTTATTATTTTTTCCTCATATTTTATTTTATTTTATTTTTTTATTTTTTGCCATTTCTTCTCCCGAAAAATGAAACTTTGGACATCACCCTGGGTGTCTTGCCTGGTGATTCTCATCTTGTGTTTTGGATCAGAGTGCGGGATAGTCCGGAAAAAGGGGAGATCCAAGAGGGAGTTGGTGCGCATTAGGGAGGCGAAAGCCACCATCCCAGGGGCTTGTGCCACACGTCTGCCCCGGGGCAAACGCTCTTTGCCCGGCTTGGAGCGACGGGTGCTTCGGCAGCGCCGGCGCTCCTCTCAAGCGGAGGGAAACTCACCAGACCGAGGGAAAGCTGTCTATTTTACCGGCAGGGGAGATCAGCTACGGCTGAAGCCTGGCGTGGAGATACCCAGAGGCAATTTCACTGTGGAGATGTGGATCAAACCGGAGGGAGGTCAACGATCGCCTACGGTGATCGCAGGTAGGCTACTTTATAGCACATCCTCCATCCTATCATCTGCACAACTCCTTTTATTAGTTAAACTTCAAACTGAAGAAAGAATGGAAGATAAACGTGCAAACCTTCAGCGTTTTATCCCAGTCTATTTAACAAAGCAACATGCAGTTTCAGCGAGTTGAAAACGAGTTCATCTATCAGACTAGACAATGATGTAATGCTCTAAAAAGTACAGCGGATATTTTAGGTAGTGCAACTATAGGGTCACTGAAGATTTTGATCATATTTAAGATTTCCACCTTACAGAGGTATGATCGCTGCAGTAAAAATTTATAACGCAAATGTGTTCCCCCCCCTCTGTTTTACCACTTTGTAATGTTCGCGTACGTGAGTAATAAGAATTGTAAGTCATGAAATGTAAGTGGGGATTAGTAGCAGCAGATATAGGCTACTGCATCAGTTGACCGGCAGCTGATGTCACTGCGCGTAAAATGTAATCTCTCAACCGACTTGGCTATTTTAAAGCTATGATGTAATGGCCAAAAGTTTGGGAGGGAGCATGTCACGTCAGGCACAAAACGGGAGAGACTCGATGTATGTGGAGGCGCTCAAAGCTCGCAGCTCAAGCCGCAAGCTTGTGCGCGCGCGCGTGTGTGTGTTTCTGTGTCCCCCTCCCCACCCGGCCCCTCCAAATCGACACCTTTGGATTGGCTACCGGAGTTACGAGACAGGACTGAGGGATCCAGGGTTTCCCCCCTTCTTGAGCGAAAATGTGATGCTTATGTTTATGTGGTGTGCTTTCATGGTGTTGTGCACTGTCACCAAAACGCAGATACTTCTGTGAAATCATGGTCGTCATCATCGGCGAGTTTCTAATTTAAGGCACAATCAGATAGTGATGATGCATCTCTCTATCCAGCGACAGAGCATAGCGGGGTCCAGTCACTTCAGTAAGACCCAGCCGTCAGAGGAAAGCACTGTATCATCTGTGCGCTTTTTTTTCTCCTGTTCTCGAGCCGTGCGTAAAGAAGCACTGAAAAGGCGTTTAAACGGCATTGTTGGTTGTGACCAACGGAGCTTTTGTGCATTACAGGATCGGATATCTTTTTTCTTTTATTTCTTTTCTTTGCCGATAGGGAGCGTAGCAACTCGTTGTCTGCCACAGTACTTGTGCAGATGGCTTTCTTTGAACTGAACTGAATTGAACTCAGTCCTCCTCAGCTTACTCCAAGTCCACACGTCTAGGGGACTTTACTCAACTTTACCAATACATTTACTTACTTACTTGCTTCCTTGCTCCGTTGTTGCCGCATGTGTCCTAATCTATCTACCCAAAACAAACAAAAACAATCAGACAAACACCTCGCCCTCCAAAAGAAACGCCCAGAAAACAAAAACCCTGGTACCACACACACACACACACACACACACACACACACACACACACACACACACACACACACACACACACACAAAATAAAATAATAATAAAAAATTCACTTCTGCCTGCCTGTATTCACATACAGTAGCTAACCCTAGCCAGTTGGCAGGAACATGCTCTGGAAAGCCAGTTCCTTGTAAGAGTCTTAATCTAGAGGAGAGGGGGGTAAGAGGGTCTGTTGTGACCTGAGTGACTCCTGATTTTTTATAGAGGATGGACATGATAACAGGAACATCTGTGCAATATAATGCAATCCAGTAAAGCAATAGCACAAAGGGCGGCCTCCATATTGACCACAGAGTTAAATAAACACATCTCGTACACAATTCTGACAAAAATGAACGTTATAGTTCTTGCAGATGTGGTATGGGATTTCATCATTTTTTACAGGTGTTGTTGTTGTTGTGCCCAGCCCCCCACCTACCACTGCCTTCTAGAGATTACTATTCCTGTATAATCTTGTGTATTCAGTTTTAAGATTTCCTTCCATCAGTGAGCCAGAGATTGGACCTAAAGACAACAAATTTGTCAGTCTAACAATTTCAACTGAGCCTAATCTTTTAAAACCAATTGAGACCTCAAAATCCTTGTGCCCCTAAAATGCTCCATCCCCATGTTTTGATCTAAGCACAGTGTTGTTGGAGGAACTGTTTTTTTATTGTCTTGTTTTTGACTGCCACAATTGCACCCCCCCCCCCTCCCCCATTTTTATACGTTTCTTACAGGATGCTCTTTTCTGTGCAACTGACTAGTTAGAGTGAGCGCAGTCTCAACTGTGAAATATATTATGTTACTTGAGACTCTTTGACCAGTTGGAGTAAGAGTTTCTTTCCTCTGGCCTCATAAAATTATTCTGAATGGGATTGTGCCCAAAATGCCTTCAGTAAGGAAAAATAGATAAAAGAAAACTATCTTCCCTTATTGCACTCAGTATGACTGACTTAGCTTTAAGTTACTTTTATTATATTTATAGAGTTTTTGTTTTGGCAAAATATTAAAATATCAGCATTTAAAGAGGTTTATCAGTTTTTGCAGCCCATATTTGTAGACTGGCTTTTTTTTATTAACTATTTTTTATGATAAAGGAACTATTCAAGCTATAGTTTCATAGTATCTATGTGATCAAATAAAACATTTGTAAATACACAGTTGAATAGTTTTCAGCCCCTTAAAACCAATCACAAGACCCCTCTGGGTCACATTTGACAGTTACATGTGGTCAGAATTAATCCCAGGTTTAGTATTTGAACTGTTACAGAGCACCACTCACAAACACACATACCTTTCTAAGCACACAATCAGAACATCAAGTTCTGCGTCCGAATGTTATCCAAATTTGTTGTGCCCGATTAGCCTTTGTATCCAGGTCATGTCGGGTTTTCCCGAAAGAGGAAAATAAATCACAAGAGGAGTGCAGGCTGTCTTCATAACCTGCTGGAGACAATTATGTGCAGTCGCTGGCAGATAATTAAGTTGATAACAGATGTATCTCCTCATTGCAGGACGATACACAATAGATATCATTCTCATAAACTAAGTTTGTTTAAGGTTTTTTTTCATGGCTACTTAGAAAAAGTATCTTATTGGTTTATTAATTTAAGTGTGATACAGTACTGTGCAAAACCTTTGAGCTTCCTCTTATTTTCCTATATTTTGCTTCCAAGGTGCCAGACCTTCCTGCGAATCTTTTAAGCCGTCTTGAGCAATAGTTCTCCAGGCTTTCTGAAGCTCTTTCACAGTTTTTCTTTGGACATTGGCTGCTTTTGCATTAATTTTCAGTCCAGTCCTTGGAGTTGATCATTTGAATAAGAATGTCTTTTTGTTTTTTTATATTTTAACCATAAGCTATGTATCATACATACATAAAAAGACACCTAATTAGAGATATGAACCAATATTGTGCCTGCAGATAACAGACAGCTGAGCAAAGAACTGCCAATCACATCTTTAGGCACTTTGTAAATAGTAACTTGACATAAAACACAATGATTGCTAAAGAGAGATAAGAAGCCATTCTCAAGGAACTAAAACATGGAAATAAGGCTGAGGTTTGCCGAATTACAGGAGAACTGGACTGGACTGAAAATCAGTGGCAACAGATCTTAATGGAGTGACGAATCCAAATTTGATTTTTTTTTTCGCAATTCCGCAAGTGGTGTTTGGATATTGTCAAAGGTGAGGATGTTATGAACACAGAGAAGTCCTACTGCCAATGCAGTAACGCATTCCTTTATCAGTCATGGATTGGCCTACACAGAGCTTGGACCTCAACATTACTAAAGCAGTGTGGGATCGTTCTGACAGAGACAGAAAACAGTAACAGAGGCAGCCAACATCCAAAGAAGAGCTTTGAAGATCTGCTCATTGAAGTGACAAGAAAGCTTGTCTATGAGAGGCTGCGCTGGTTATTGAGGTTGAAGATTACCTTCAAGTTTGGTAAAATTGCGCAAACTCATGTAGTGTAGTACTCTATGTATATTTGCACATATTTCCATAAATCACAGCAACTAACAACATATTAGACAATAAGGTGTGGCACAAGACTTTTGCACATTGCTGTGTATGATCACAGCTAGTTACCCACAAAGAGGTTGATGCTTAAAGAAAGGTTAAGCTCAGAGTCTAACACTTATTCTTAGCAATCGTTACCTCAACTAGAGGTTTAAACTTCTTATCAGTCCTAAGCATTATTAGCTATGCACCGCCTTATTGTGGCTGAATGGCAGTTTGGAAAAGGGTTTGTTTAATACCCCAAATTAAAATGACTGCAAATTATTTAGCTGAATTAATTTGGAGTGAGACTTGAAAGCTATGTCAAAAGGTAAGTGTTTTAAAGTGCAATGATATTTTTATGAATGATATCCTTGTTTGTTTTAAAATGTCATTGGGATTTTCCATTGTCTGCATGGGGAAATAGCTGGTGGTCACTTAGGTATGACCATGAAAGTGCCTTTCTTTGACCTTTTAGAGCAAAAACAGTTCAAAAGTAAACAGAGTCTTTAATGTTCCCTTCCTTCCTGCTTTTTATCAAGACCTTGTGACATTTTTCTTTGTGAGGGTATGTGTGTTTTTGTACTTTTCCTTTTTTCCTGAGTGTGTTTTCACAAAAGAAGACAAATGGCAAGTGCAAGGAGGGCTGCATTTGAAGCTGACAGAAACAGTGGTCGACTGAAGCACACGCCAGTCTCTTTGTGTGTGTTTATATGTGAACACAAATGTGCACTTCACTATTTCATTTTGTCTGTGCATATGGCCATGGGTGTGTGTATTTGTTCATGAGAATGTATATATGCATGTCTTTATAAGTATGTGCATATGTGTGCCTAAGTGTTTTTGTGCGAGACCCAGCAGTCACAATATTGGGTCTGGAAAAGCATACCATGTTAGATAAATTGACCATGGCAGAATTATGACAGCTGTTTACACTAGGAGCCCTATGAGCATTTTAGCACACCTTTTTTTTTTTGCCTTGAGTGCTCTAGCTGGCAGATGGGAAGCTTTTTCCTTCCAGTGTAGTGGAAAGCCTGAAAACGTCATCCACTGAAGGACTGACCTTGACGCTGAACCCAACCCTCACCCCTTGAACATTATTCCGTGAAAATACCAAGTTAAGGAATGCACACTGCAGTGTGCATCTAATTAGAAACAGGTCAAAGTTAGCAGGTCTGTACAATTACCATTAGCCAGCCACTTATTAGAGGCTCAGGTAACCTAATCGATGGGCAACAAAGGCACCCAAGTTGACAAGTGAGCTGAGGCCAAGATGTGATCATCAGCTTTCACACCATAATAAAGGCAGCAGAGAAAAATATGAAGGGCATTTACAGGAATTTGAAGCACTCATCGTAACGGCAACTGTAAAGAATACTTCATATCTATATGAGCTGGGTCTTCAGGTCACGGATCGAGTGTCTCTTTGTGGGTAGATATAATTACATAAAAGCGCATGATGTTGGCAATTGTAGAAATTACAAGAGTGCAGTTCAGGTCTATCCCCACCTGTGAACACATACGGTAGATTTCCACAGGCTGAAATGGACCTTGTAAGGCGTTTCCCCGTGGTTTTGGAATATTTGCACACTTGGGACTGTATGGATATATGCTCAGAGTCATGAAACGCATTAATAAACACATGCAGTATGCACAGATGTGGACTTGTGTGCCTGCACACATGTACCTCAACAAGTGCTAAACAAACAAACAGTTAGCATTCAGAGATCCCCTAAGAAGTGAAAACACATTACAATGCTTAAGCTGGCATACACAGTCCAAGTAAAACAGGAAAAAGGTGTTTTGGTGCCTCTGCAAAAACATGACTTTAGCAGAAAAGTAGTCTTTTCTGGCTAACCCACTGGCAAGAGACATTTACATGAACTACTTTAAATGTGCTCAGTGTTCATGAAAAGCCTATAGTGAGAGATTTCCATTGGTTCTCTCTTAGCTAAACAAGCACTTCAACCCAATATTCAGGTCTTAGATTGGAAAAAAAAAATCTATTAATATATTTGCTCACTAACCTTGCTTACATTTCCTGTTTCCCCTTAATAAACGACACTTTTACACATATTGCATAAAATATTCAAAAGGTACTGATAATATAGTGAATATATTGAAAGTAATGCTGAAATATTATCACAGGGAAAACTGGTAATGAAACTGACGTACTGTGTTATAGTTATTCTACAAGCCCACTTCTGCATAGCTCCTAGCTCTTCCTCAGGAGATGATGAACTTTTAGTTAATGTGTTCACTTTCTTTTTGTTTAACTCCTGCAAATAAAGGTATTAACATATTGACTGATTTTTCATTCTTTTTTCAGGCCTTTACGACAAATGCTTTTATGCCTCCAGTGACCGAGGCTGGCTGCTTGGCATCCAGGCGGATAGTGAATACGGCGACCGCGATCCCCGCTTCTTCTTCTCCCTTAAAACTGACCGTGCCCACAAAGTGACCTCAATGCGCTCCAACGCTCGTTATATACCAAACCAATGGGCACATATTGCAATCACCTATGATGGCGTGTACATGAAGCTCTTCGTCAATGGAGCCCAGGTCGCCGTTAGTCGAGAGCAATCCGGCGATGTCTTCAGCCATTTGACCCAAAAGTGCAAAGTGCTGATGATTGGGGGCAATGCACTCAATCATAATTACAGGGGGGCAGTGGAAAGGGTGAGTCTATGGAGGGAGGCCCGAGGGCAGAGGCATATCATCAGGGATATGCAAGGCCAAGAGGACCCCCAAGATCTACCTAAGCTGATAATTCGTGAAACATTTGAGCACCCAGGTCGTAAGTGGCTGACTGTAAAAGATGGTAGTTTTCCTCAGCCTGAGCACAGAAGAGGTGCGAGGTCAGGGTTTGTGAATGGTGGTGGAAATGGAAATGCTGAGGGATTCCTGGACACAAGCTTGGAACCTCCAACTTGTGGTCAAACTGTCTGTGACAACGTTGAGGTCATTCGAAACTACAACCAACTTTGGACCTTCCGCCGACCAAAGAAAGTTCGATATCGTGTTGTAAATATTTGGGATGATGCAAGGACAAGGCCAACTGTGTCAGACCACCAGATCATTCTGCAGCATCAGCAGCTTAATGACGCCTTCAGCCCCTATAACATAACCTGGGAGCTTAGCATTCACAACGTGACCAACTCTTCTCTACGCAACCGCCTGATCTTAGCTAACTGTGACATCAGCAAAATTGGCGATGATCAGTGTGACCTAGAATGCAACCATCCGCTAACAGGATTTGATGCAGGCGACTGCATATCTAGATATCGAAACAGCTGCCCTGAACACAAGCAGGGTAATGGTATATGTGACCCTGAGTGTAACTGGGAAAACTTCTTCTATGATCTTGGCGACTGCTGCAACCCCAATGTGACAGACGTGACCAAGACATGCTTCAACCGTTCCTCTCCACACAAGTAAGAATACTTTCTTGACATTTCGTATGATACAGTGTTTTCTTTGGTATTTTTTAAATAAACATATTTTACTGTAATCCTCCAAAAAGCATTTACTGATTTTATAGTTCTTTTTTTTTCTTTTTTTACTCTGACATAATTGAGTAATTTTGGTAAACCAACTCTGCACTATTGCCTCGAATGCCAAGAGTAAATCAAACAGCCAATCTTTCCATACATGTGTCCCTGTAGAAAGCTTTTCTTTATGTCTACTCCTACTGTTTCCTGACCATTTGGGCTAAGGCTGAGTGTAACTCAACTCCCAGCCTGTGTGGCCGAGGAAATCCTCAGGGGGCAGCAAGTCCAATCTAGCCTTGGACTGGTTCAATCAGTGTTCCACACTTAAGCAGGGTAAAACAAACGCAACTGGATGACTTTCCTGGTAGCAAACGCGCAGGCCAGACCACTCATTCTTGTATCCAGTTTTCACCAACTCTCCCCACCTTTTTCTACTCTGTCTCGTATACCCAGAGGTCTTCATTGAACTGGCTTGATTATAGAAGGAGAGTTTGGAAAGAGTGACATTCTAAACACAGCATGAGGGCAATTAGGAGTCAAAAGGAGGGTCCAGTATATTTTCTTTCCGTATAGCAAAGGAATTCACTTCAATGAAATACCACTCTTGTGAGTCCCAATGAGACAGGTATGAGTGCCTAAACATCTTCTCGTAAAGAATTATCCATAAAAGAAATGTAAAGAACGTAATTTCACTTGCATGTAATAGCCTCTGTAACAAAATTCCCGAGGCATTTTGCAGCGCTTTATAGGAAGAAGAATATTATGCGATTTCATAACTTCAGGAGAAGACAGGGGTTGCTCATAAATGCATTCAATTTTTTTTTGTTTTTGTGGTAACTTCATTGTGGTTTGTAGATGATGAGTAAAAGCTGGCAAGGAGAATAAATCTCTGGAATTTTGCTGTATTAAGGTTTGCGCCAGACCTCCAATAGCAGGATTGTTTGTTTCTTGGTACACTGAAACTCAACACAGTGGAGTGAGACATTTTTGCGGACAGTGCAGGGGGTCTTTATGGTATGCTAGAAAAAGAGAGAGAAACGGCAAGGCTTGGTCAGTATTTCTTGCCACTGTCATGTGAGGACAAGTGAAAGGGACATAAGCAGGTAGACCTAGTGTGTGGGATTGTTTGGGGCTTTCTGTTAGTATGAATCAAGGAGACGAGGCTGTTTTCAATCACAGCTAAGCTGGAAGCGCTGTCTATCTGGCACTGTCCCGTTGTTTAAAATGACTGCTAAATAGCTAAATAATGACATCTAATTAACAACATCAGAGGGTAATGCAGGTGGGTTTGCCATTGCTTCCATATCTCAGTTCCCACCACATCCCTTCCAACTTAGTCATCATTAGCCACCACTTGATTAATGGGTTTCTAACTACTTCATTTAGACATCAAGTATTGGCAAAATGCGTGCTGTTGCAATGTGAAAGTCTCCCTGTGGGCATTTGAAAGATGGGCTTGTGAAAGGAAGGATAGCAGCAAAAGTGAAAATAAAATGCACAGAAAGAAAGATTTTTGCCTAAAACATAGATATAATCTCCCCAAGTGGTTGCTTATTTTGTTTTGATTATGGTATGTCTGGAGAGAGACTTGCAGAGAGTACAAACAATTTGACATTCCTCCCTAATTATGGAATTCTGGATGAACAATGTACTGCGTATGCAGGAGAACAATGGTTGTGAGGTCCTGCATTTATTTTTGCAGCATTTGGGCCTGTTACCACTTACATGTAGTGTTTTTAAAAAAAAAATCTGGCTAACACAGGACACACGCAGCTCAGTGGTGCTGCATCGGTTTCTCTTCTGAAAATACCACTAATAATATTTCCCCCTCCCCGCTCCACATTTGGCTGAAGAGAATGTTTTGCATTGTTTTCACAGACCTCGGTTTTGACACTTCTTCTGGTTTTGGTGGTATTTGATGTTATCTGACAGCATTCATTTTAAGGCTAAACATTCTCATGTCTGGAGCCTGATATATCTGACAGTGTGTGTGTAATGCATGCAATGAGAATCCACTTTCTGAATGGTAGAATGAGTATCTATTGTTGGACAAGCTGACATATGTAGACATACGTGCTTGTTTTATTCCCAATTAGAGATTGATATAATTACAGGTACAAAATCACAGGGTACACAGGAACTTAATACATGACATTTTTGAGAGCAACTGATGAAAGAAATCTTTTGGAAACACCTCACAATCAACCATTTTAGCCTTTTAGAAAATGAAGTTCTGGCTTGGCATTGTCAGGAGCGAACAGGTCATCTGTTTTCCCTCAGCCTCTTGCCATCCCTGCCCCCTCCCTCCTGAGTCAATACCTCTCTCTGTGGCAGGTTAATGGATGGAGTGTCTCATGTCTTTCACTCCTTCTCCACGCTGTATTCCAGCTTGGTGCAGGGCTCTTGACATAGAGTTTTACAGTTGGTCGTCTAAACCTTAAGCCCCTGTCCCATAAAACATAATGGAGTGCTTGGGTGTAAATACCAGGACTTTTCACTTCCCCTTTAAAGCCATTGCCCACCGGTTGTCAAAGTTTCACCTGCACTCTTGTGGGGGCTGGGAGAAGTGAAAAAGTAGATTTTCTGCATAACTAGAGGACTGAAGGGATTGTGGGAGGTGGGTGGCTTTACGTGGGCTATCGTAGGAATGCAGGGTCGCATCTGGCTTTGACGGGATAATATATAGCCAGATTCTGTTGGTGGTCCTTTGAAAATATGACACATGGGGGAATTCAGCTGATATTGCATTGGCAAGGTGACTGTGGTTCCGAAGTCAAGTAAGGTTCTGATGAAGCGTTTCACACATTTCTGCCAGAAAGTGAGAGAGTTACACTCAGCACTCCATTAAGGGCTTTTACTTCAGATAAGAACTTGGAGAGGTAGAAAGGCCCGGGGCTATCCAATCATCTGTTTCATATGTCTCTAAACAATGATTTAAAAAAAAACAAAACTCAGCAACATTTCTTATGCATGTGTGTTCCTTGAAGGGAGAAATATTCCGAGGACTAAGCTGGAAGGTTAAAGAAGAGAGCCTAAGTATAGTAATAAAGACAGAGATGAATGATGGGGCTGTGGTGTTGACCGACTTGATGACAGGGGAGCTGAGGGCCCCCTCTAATTTCAAAAGTGTTCTTGGCTATGAGACTGTCATTGCCATGCCAGCGTGCCCCAGCTTTCACACTTAGCTGCCCTAGACACATGTATACGAGGCGAATTTATGGCTTTATATGAATTATATATGGATGTAAATGGATGAAGTCATAATCCCCCATTTAATATGTATCAGATATAAAAGCATTAACACGACAGTTTGAGCTGCCTCATGGACTCCTGAATTTCCCCAGCAGAGATGCCCTGCAGTGACACTTCATTATAGTTAGGATCAATTTTCTTCACTCGCCTTACCTTTTGCACTTTCCCTCCCTCGTTTTTTTTTCTCTCATTCTCTCTCTTTGTAAGTCTTTGAAACTTGTTTTCCCAGGACAAAAGTAGTGTGGTTAAATGCATGGAAAATCCTGTCTCTCCCAAGTGGCTCATCTAAGCTGAAAAAACATGATAAGAGGCAAGAGTGGGAAACATGGGTTATTGGATGGGGAAATAGTTGAGGGGTCTATGAGAGAGAACATTGGGCGGTTGGTGTAAAGTGAGGTAAAGGGTAATTTGCAGGGAGGTTTGAGTAAGATAGATAGTTCAATTCTCAGAGCAGTTCTGGTTACATCCCTATGATAGTGTCATTGGGGACTGAGTTCCTGTAACGGCAGCAAACGAAAATGTAAAACATCCACGACAACATAGTCAACACTGTGTGAAATCAGAAACATGCACACATGCACATACAGACATACAAAAGCTTTTTGTATGTTCAGCTTTTGTCAGCTGACTACAGTAAAACTGAGTCTCGCTTTGATTCTCTCTTGCACACTAAAGTGTTAAGGGCCAAGGCTGTTAAAAAATTGAAATTGTGATTAGTAAATTAAATAGAGAATTTCTCCCCTTATTCATTGCTGATGCTGACTCATTCATTTCAGCATCAAAAACCGCGTGACCCCTTTCTCCCAACATGCATGTCCAAAAACTCTGGACAAATATTTTCTGAGGAAATAATGAAATTCCTGAAATTATTAGAAAGAGGGACCTTATATGATCTGTTTTCTCTCTCTCTGTCTATCTCCTTAGACCTGGCCCCTGCGAATGCCCTCTGTTGCTCTTGCATAGGCTTGACGAAAGCATGTAGTACACTAAACCTTTTATTGAAAACGTCTGTTTTAGGGGAGCACTGAATCTTCACTAAGCAGCCCTTATTTGACTTGCGACTTCAGGTAGAAGCAGATTTGTCCAGCAAAACTTGATTTTATGAGGCATATTGTGTAGCTGCATATAAAATGTGCATTGGTGGTAACTTTAGTAGGGTTACTCCTGTGGGGAAAAAGAAATTATCTCACTGGTCAAAATTCTTCCAAAACACTGCCAAACAACAGTGTTACTGACTTTTAAAATACTGTTTTTAGGCTACAAGAACATATGCTATGAGGCATACATTTAAATATTTTATACAGACGTTCCATCACAGGTCAAAAGTTTTCTATTGGATTGAGATCTGGTGACAGAAATATTTTACAAATCTTCTATTGTCAGTGTTAGTTAGCCAGTGTTAGTTGTAGCTTCACTTTCCTGTTCTTAGCTAACAAGTGTGGTCTTCTGCTGCTGTAGCTCATCTACTTCAAAGTTCCATGTGCTGTGCTCTCAGAAACGGTCTTCTACATCCAGTAGTTCAATCCAGTGACGATTTGAGTTATTGTTTTCTTTCTGTTGGTTTCAAGCAGCCTGGCCATTTTCCCCTGACCCCTGGCATCAACAAGGCATTTTCACTGAAGATATTTTCTCTTTTTCCGATCATTTTCTGTGAAAACTACAGATGGTTGTATGGGAAAATCCCAGTAGATCAGCAGCTTGTGAAATACTCAGACCAGCTCATCTGGTGTCCAAAAGTCTTGTAAATCACCTCTCTTCCCCATTCTGACTGAACTTCAGCAGGTCGTCTTGACCATGTCTACATGCTAAAATGCACCGAGTTGCATAAGATGTCTAACTCAGAAGATCTCTAGAAGATAGGAAAAAGACCCTGTTTCAAAACACACACACAGATGCAACACACGACAATTAAATAATTTCCCCCAGGGATCAATAAAGTATTCTGATTCTGATTCTGAATTACAATTTAAAGTACCTGATACCATAAATAGGAAAAACAGCATGCAAAGACATATTTTTTCTAATGCTAAAATGCCCATGCAGCTACGCCTATTGGTGCAACCAAACAAAACACTGTAATTCATCTGAAACATGAAGATATCAAATCTGACATCTCCACTTTTAAATGATTACAGGATCGTTCACTTAATTAAACAGCTGTAGTTTGTGACACTTGTTTGTGATAACCTCTGGTGACTTACTTCAGCTGGCATAGTAAAGTAATCAAATAAGGTGCATGCATTCAGTGGAACTATGCACCACCTTACTTCATAGCAATTCAAAACATACTCACCCATTTCATGTATTGAGTGGGAGAGTAAATATAAATAGCTCAGTCCAGGATTACACTTCACAAAGGTATGAGTCTTTGAAGATTTTCCTTTTATCTATATATTTACCTCAGTTCCCTTAAGTTGGACAAATGTAATATGAAATGTAGTGAAAGAAAAAACTTTTACAAATTGATTTGCATGCACGAAAAGTTGGTGCTGGAATCGATTCAACAAATTTTAAAAACAATTGACACTTTTCATGTACTAAGTTAATAAAATCCAACGTGCTCAGGGAAGTCTATGATTAAAATGACACTGAATTAAAGCAAAGTGAATAGCATTTAAATTTGGACCTCCTGTTTTGTTTCTCCTTTCTCTGAGGAGTTTGCCTATGTGGCTGTCCTCCCACAATCCAAAGTTTAAAGTGGTTGTAGGTGTGGATATGTCTTCCTGAGCTAATCATGTGATTGACTGGCAGCCGGGTCTCCAGGGTGCATTTTGCCTTTTGCCCTCTACAAGTGACCACAGAAGAAGAACAGTGAATGAAATCAATTTATTTTTATTTACTGGAGGAGAGTCAGGTTTAGCCTCAGTTCACTTAATCTTATGAGGACATGCAAAATGTGAGCACAAAATAAAAGGCAGGCAAAAGGGTCACACAAAATGGGTCAAAACATCTACAGACCTAATTTGCCATAGTATGACTTGGGTCTTGTTTTGTTTCTGATAAACTCTTGTTTATACATCCACTGAATATCTATTTCAAAAGTCTCCCTAAGCCAAAGGGAAAGAATAAACTATCATTTCAGCATATGCAACAAATTACTGACTCTTCCAAGAGATGACTGAGCTTGTTGATGCTTTTTGCCAGGACCACCAGCCAGGCTCATAGAGAAAACTGTGCTTGACGTGTTCATAAAATGAATGACAGTTTCACTGCTGGAAAGATATCTCATTGTGTTGAGTGATTGCACTCATTTGTACTGCCGTTAATGCTCACAGAGCCTGAGACAGAAGATTATGCCTTGAGAAGGGAGACATCGGAATACCTAAACAATTAATTCAAATGTCAGGCTGACATAAATGAGTCAGACTGGTCTCAGATTCTCGGTAGAAAACTCATGATGCAGTGAATAGAACATCTTGTTGTAGGACATTATTTCATTCTATGAGCATGCTAAGAATCCATCATATAAATTATAATATTTTTTCTTAATACAAAAGGGTAGAGTAAAATTTTCTCATGCATTGTATAAAAATGTTGGTATTTATAGACATTCAAAGAAAAAGGCTTTCATATTTCAAATATTTATCACAATATACATATATTTACAACTTTGGAGTACAATCATGTGGGGAAAAAAAGGAAAAAAGTTTTCCCAGGACTCAGTAGTTTTTTGAAAAACCAAGCACACCCACCAGATTCTGTAAGAACTAAAAGGGTAGAAGCCAATTGCTACTAATCAAATAATAAAAACAGGAGTTTTGGAGGTCTGGTGGCCTGGGCTATCACATCTCAGGAAGAGTCAAGAAGTCCCACAAACAAGACAAAATACAAAAAAAAGAAAACAAGAGCTACATCTCAGACTCTACAGGCCTCAGTTAACATGGTAAAACCTTCCTGATAGAAAGGCTTAACAAGTATGGCTTGGTTGGAAGGGTCGACACAGGAAAACCTCTTCTCTACAAAAGGAATGAGATAGCACAGCTTAAGTTTGCCAAGTTTCATCAACCCACAAGACAGATGAATCCAAAGTGGAAATGTTTTGGCCATTAGGCAAAGTGCCACAAAAAATAAACAGAACATATCAGCACAAACAACTCGCACCAATTGTCAAGCACGGTGGTGGAGGGGTAATAATTTAGGCTTGTTTTGCAGTCACGGGACCTTGCAGCCATTAACTCAGTCAGACCCTTTTAAGGTCATGTGTCTAAAGCATCAAGTTTGGCTGAATTCGGAAATTATGGGACAATAATCTCAAGAAGCTGTTGCAAAGACCCAGTTAAAGTCTAGACTTCAACCCAACAGAAATGTTGTGGCGGGATCTTAGTAGAGCTGTGAGTAAACAAATGTCCACAAACCTCAAAGAACTGAAACAATATCAAGTGTCTAATTTGACTTTCAGCAGTAAAGTATATGTGGCTTGTATGTTGAAATTATAAGGTGCCAGAACCATTTCAGAACTGGCTATTACTTGATTCATCCTTCAACATAAAACACTGTCATGCACACAAAAAGAAAAACATCATAGTGACTCTTAGCATGCACTGTAGTTCCAGTCAAACTCTGTCAATAAATGCACATTTGGGATTATTATACGGTTTATTGTACTTTCTAAATGATAACGTCAACAACATGGTCTGTACTCTCCCTTCCACCACAAAAATGTAAATGAGCCTTAAAGCCTGAAATTAGTTCAGTGTAAATCAGACTGATGGCAACTTGATTTACAGTGATTATAATAATATAATTATATTTAAAAACATCACAACCCTCTCCTGGTGTACAGTCGCTGGTGAAAGAAAGTAAAACATAATTTTATTGTTATGTAAGTACTTGTTGGCAGTGC
This sequence comes from Pundamilia nyererei, assembly GCF_000239375.1. Classification (NCBI taxonomy): domain Eukaryota; kingdom Metazoa; phylum Chordata; class Actinopteri; order Cichliformes; family Cichlidae; genus Pundamilia; species Pundamilia nyererei. The sequence continues at coordinate 9,597,712 of NW_005187403.1, read as the reverse complement.
CAGATAGTTTGTAGTCAACATTCATTTTGGATGGAGGAAGGAAAACATTCTTCACCCCTAACCAGCTGAAGAAGATGCATTTTATTACGTCCTTATTAATTTGTACACATGGTTTAAAACACTAGCTGGCTTCAACAAGATCATTTATTCTTCTTGGAACTTCATTCTTTTGGTTTCAAGGTCCTTGCAACTGCCAGCACATTAAATAAATATTTTAGTTCATTAGGGACCTAAATCTGAGTTCTGGTTTCGTGAATGATGACACTGCATAAGCTCTTTTGGCTAGGAACAGTGTTTTTTCTTTTCTTTTCTTTTTTTTTTTGGACTTGGTGAAATCTGGAAATGACTGTCTTAATTGTTAAGCCATTAACTTAATGTGAAATACTGTGTTTGTGTTGTTTTGGGTTTTTTCCACAGAGCCTATTTGGATATGAAAGAGATCAAAGAGATTTTGCAGTTGGATGGCTCAACTCACCTGAATGTTTTCTTTGCCAATTCTTCTGATGAAGATCTGGCAGGGGTTGCCACATGGCCCTGGGACAAAGAAGCCCTCACACACTTGGGTAAAAGACAAAGTGCATAAATAAATGCATGCATGCAAACTCACATGCAGTTACATAAGTACAGGCACACATCACCTTCAACTTCTTTGGCAGCCCAGATTGTTGATTTGGAGTAATTACAGTTCAAGCCCCAAGCAGTTTCTGTCTTCATCACAGCTCTAACAGGGAAGAAGGTGATAATGAAGCTGAGGAGGCCCATGAATAATGTATTGTCTGAATCATACCCCTGTGCCACAATTACTTTACACTACATTAGGAAAAGGCATTTGTGTGGTGTGTGATTGAGTGCGAGTGACTTCTTTCACTGTGTTTTTCCAGGTGGAATTGTGCTGAATCCTTCCTTCTACGGCACATTTGGTCACACTGACACAATGGTCCATGAGATTGGTCATAGCCTCGGCCTTTACCACGTGTTTCGAGGTGTGTCCGAGACTGAATCATGCAATGATGCGTGCTTGGAGACTGAGCCCTCAATGGAGACTGGGGACTTGTGTGCAGACACCAAACCCACTTCCAAATACAAAGGCTGCAGCGATCCTGAACCAGGCAATGATACTTGTGGCATCCGTCATTTCACGCATACACCGTTTAACAATTACATGAGTTATGCAGGTGAGACTGGGCCTCTGCATGTGTTGAGCTACTTACCAGAGGAAAACTTTATAGTTACCCTTTTTGTGTGTCACAGCTAATGTATAGAAATTGTCCCAGAGAACTTTTTGAGTCTGTGTGCATAGTGTGTGTAAAAAGTATTAGGGAATCTCAGCATTAGCGAATCTTTCATGGCACTCATAATGTGCTAAAGAATTTTAAAAAGTTATTTAAAGGGAAAATGCTCATAAATTATCTTGTAGCTTGTTAAAGTAGCTTGTTCTATTCATAGAAAATGGACCTGCACGATGATCAATCTCAAATTGTATCCTCACACTGATTAACTACCTCTTTTTTCTGCAGATGATGCTTGTACAGACTCTTTCACAATGAACCAGGTGGCTAGGATGCACTGCTACCTGGACCTCATCTATCAGACCTGGCAGCCTGCTTCCAAACCTCCTCTGGTGCCAATGGCTCCTCAGGTGGTTGAGCAGCATCATAATTCCATCACCCTGGAATGGTTTCCACCAATTTCCGGACAGTTTTATGACAGGTGAGATGAACTAGATATGTTATAGTTCTGATACATCCATGTATTGTGATGGGAATTTAATACTAAATATCTTGTTTACACAGTTACGTACTTGAAAGTGAGTCCAAATCTAAAGGGCTTAATAAGCTTAACATTGTTACAATTGTCTTGTCACTTCTTGTGTTTGTTTATTGCGTATAAATGACGTGTATTTGGTATGTATCTAAGTTGGTTGCTGTACTGCCTGTTGGTTTCCTAGAGAAGTGGGATCAGTGTGTGACAAATGCACTGAAGGGAGAGTCCTACTACAGTATGCATCAAACTCGTCTTCTCCACGACCATGTGATCCATCTGGTCACTGGTCCCCTCGAGAGGCTGAAGGTACAGTACAGTACTTTATACTTGACTTCTTTTTGACACTGAATTTTCCCAGTCTAGTCTGGCTTTTGCTGTGGAAGTGTAACACATCTTTGTTACATCAAAGAAACACATCTTTGATGTCATTCAGACATCTGTCACTTTCTTGATTTTTTGACCTCTTTCTTCTAAAAGCAATTTTTCATATAAAAACCACACCACATCCACAGTTTACAGTACCATAACACAATTTGAGGTAACTTTTTGTTGCTTGTTTGTTTGTTTAATTTGTGTGAGTCAGTACCCCAACATGCACAAACCTTTGGTGACTGACTCAACCCTAAACTATGCAAATGACTCACTGGATTCATAACACTTGGGCCGTGGGACAACATGGAAGGATCAAGGAGGTCCTTTCCCAATGGATGGTGCTGTATGGTACCACAATTCCCATATGCAGGTTCAGGCCCAAAACCAAGGTCAAAGATCACATGTTAGCGCTAACGCTCTACTGAGAGGAGCCTTGTCTTTCCCTTTTCTAGTCTTGCCCTGGTGCTGAATTGAAAGAAGAGGAATTGGACTGGGACATAAATAAGGCAGTAGAGATGAAGTATTTAAGATTTAAAAATAGTTGCTGTCCCATCTGTGTACCTCTGATCTCACTGTTGTCCTGGCAGTGGCAGCATCAAACATACTTTGGATATTATGCATGCATGTAACTAAGTGCAGCTAAAAGTGCAATAAACATTTGAAATAATATAAACACTCAGCGACCACTTTGTTAGGTGCACCTTATCAACTGCTTGTTGAAGACAGTGTAATGATTAGGGAAACTGGAATAAAACCCAAGAGGTACATCCACAGACCTCAGTTAGCATCTTAAGTGTAAAACTCACAACAGCACAATTAGACTCTTAGGCACAATGTCCATTGGGCAGATGAGACCAAAGTGGAGGCATTTGGCCATAAAGCAGAGCAACACGTTTAATAAAAAACAAACATAGAATATCAGAACAAACACCTTACACCAGCTGTGAAGCATGGCGGTGTAAGGGAGATGATTTGTCCAGCCAAAGGACTTGGGGGCCTTGTAATTATTGAGTTGACCATGACCATGAAGTATTCTAGAGTCAGGCCATCTGTCTTATTGCTAAAGCTTGGCTGGAACAGGGTCATGCAACAGAACAAAGAGCAAGAGCGCTCCAGCAAATGTACTACAGAACGGCTGAAAAAGAAAAGAAATCAAGATGTTGCAATGACTCACTCACAAGGGCGTTTAAACCTTTTCATGGGTGCTCAGGCATCTCTAAATTTCATCATAGCACCCCTAAAAATAACTATAGTAATAATAATAGTAATAATAATGTTTTGTAGTGTTATTGACTTTATCTTCGAAAGTTATATTTTGCCAACTTGTCTACACAAAACAGAATAGAATAAAAACATGGCCCCTTTAGTCTGGTTGTCAAAGCACTCTTGGGCAAGATACTGAACCTCGAGTTGCCTGCAATGCATCAAAGTGTGAGTGTGTGAACATTTGGTTAAAACTGGTTGGGCACAGAAAAAAGTGTGTGTGTGTGTTGATAGGTGAATGAGCCTTCTTGTAAGAAAGTGCTTTAAATGCTCAAAGTAGAAAAGCGCTATGTGAGCACAGTCCATTTACCAATTTGGACTGTTTGGCTTAATTAGTTTTCGCTTAGTTAAGCGCAATTTGCAGGATCTCATTCGCTCTCATTGCAAATCTCTAAACATATTCACACTCACTAAAACACATTTCGAACAGTTATTCACTTGTGATGTATAATCCTAACTACAGGAGGCAGATGTTAAACACAACTGCAAAACAGATGTCACTTCTTAAACACAATGGCTTGTTGCTGATGTTAACCAACAAATGCCAGCACAGAGTGCGCAGCCAGCAAGAATGAGCTGACGGTTGATACCAACAATAAATCGAAACAATGTGAGGCGCAAAGGAGGAAATGGGAGATCGAGAACAACAATTTCAGATGAAAACTTGGCAATTGGGAATGACCATGTTTGTGTACATACAATGGACAGCCTGAAACGTATAGTATGAGATTTACATGCCTATAATTTACTCACAAAAAATGTCTCATCTTTTTGTTTTTGCTGTAGTGTTTAAGGAATGCTCTGTAGTGTTATTATTTTTTTGACTTTTCTGTTGTCTGAAAACTTTGTGCGGTTTTGGGCACAGATAAAATTGTTTTGATGTGATTGTTTGGTTTTTGCCAGTAGAGTCAGAGGTTTTGTTAATGTTGTTTGAAAATTGGGTTTTGTGTTTACAGTTTTCAGAAAAGAGGGGACGGTTTCAGAAAAAAGGATCTTAGCAACTGGGAAAAACCATAATTACTAATAAGGTTGTGCAGAACCAGCCCAGAATCCATAACAGCTTCTGTGACCGAGATCTATTATCCAGTCATTATTAGGCCTTACATTTTAAGAGGCTGGCAAGGTTTTGATTGTTTTGGACAGGTTTTCTTTGGATCTATACTTGTCTCTACTGTGCTTTGTTTTAGTTTAAATTGAATATATGTTTATTTATCTCTCATATGAAGCACTATAAGCACTGTTTAATACTGAATTTTTTCAAATTCTATTTTAAATTTAATTTCACAAAAATTTTATTGATGTGATCGAATATATAGAATTACTAGGATTTACATTTTACAACAAACGTTTATTTAAGCAGAGTTATTTAAATATGAGCTTAACTCCTAACCTACAAAATGATAGGAATGCACATATTCATGAAATAACTATGCATAAATTATATAATCCTTCATTAAAAAAAAAAGGAAATTTAGAAACTGCTGATCTACTTGGATTTTCCTGCACAGCCACTTCTAGGGTTTACACAGAATGAGCTGAAAAAATGAAAATAACCAGTGAGTAACAAAAATGGCAGAGGTCAAAGTCCTTTGAGCAGATAGGAAGGCAACAGCCCCTCAGAAAACCACATAATACAAAGAAGGTATGCAGAGAAGCGTCTCTGGAATGCATAACATGTCAAACCTTGAAGCAGATGGGCTACAGCAGCAGAAAACCACACTAGTAGGTGCTGTGCTTATTAGGTAAGAACAGGAAATTGAATGTACTATAGTTTGCACAGGCTCACCAAAATTGGACAACTAAAAAATTTTTAAATCCCACAGTTCACCTAAATATTGTTGCTGGCCATATCCATCCCTTTATGACCACAGTGCACCCATCTTCTGATGGTTGCTTCCAACAGGACAGTGCATAATGTCACAAAGACCAAATCATCTCAAACTGGTTTCTTGAACATCACAAGGAGTTCAGTGTACTGAAATGACCTCCACAGTCACCAGATCTCAATCCAACAGGTGCAGCAATAGGATGTGTACATCCCATGTACCTTTGTTAGGTCCATAGGGTGTACCTTATAAAGCACCTGCTGAGTGTTTATACAGCAGACTCTTATATAAAAATAAATAAATTCAACTTTTACATTCACGTACACATCAGTGACAATAAATATAAATAATAAAGTCATACCTGCGGTAACAGTCAAACCACAACACAAGGCTAGAAATGAATCCTAATCAAAGATGATTAAAATTCTGAATCATGTGTCAGTATGTGTGGATGCTGAACAGCAGCTGCTGAACCTTGCCTTTACACTGGTTATAGTGTGTGAACCAGAGGCAAGTCTGGGCTTGTCTAATATGATGTGTGTTTAAACTGTTTTTTCCCCTCTTGGAAAGGGTCTTTGTTTGGTTCTCTCTTAACTCTGCTCGGGCCAGCTTCTCACTGGATACACAGAATACTGCAGCTGCTGTCCCTCTATAATGTTGCAAATGTGATCAGTAGTCATGTTCTGTCATTAGAATGCTAGACATTAAATTACTTGCTTTAAGATTATTATAGTTAGACTACTGGCAAAAATTCCTGTTTTGGAAGATGGGCGCATTGACGTGAATGCAAACATACATGGCACCTGTTCTTCAATGTCTTCCTCCTTATACTACTTGACTGGGAAACACTAGCATGGCCAGGGTGAGCCAGAATGCTTCTCATAAATCTTTACTACTCTAAGCCCTGGAGAAATTTGGCTGAAGTAAAAAAGCAATAATGGGGGGGGGAAGGCAAAAACACATGGATATGGATTCCAGGAGTGGGTAAGAGAGATTGGGTGGGATCGAAACCACCCAAGATAGTTAAGAGAATTGCATGTGGTTGGTGACATGAGTGAAGGAGGACTGATTGAAAACAGTACTGCATGATGCAAGCGAAAAGGTTCAGGATGTGTATGTTTGACAACTGTATTTTGCTTTACTTTGCAGTGTTTCACTTGCAATCTGTAGCACAAACATTATTTTCTCTAAATATCTATGGATTTAATCCTTTAAACTAAACAGCAAGCATCTGTGAAAAATCAGAGATTGCAGACACCTCACTAAAAGAGTTTTTAAAGATTTGTCTGCCTGACAGTATAAGCATAGACTGCTATTTTGCATTAGGCTCAAACAACAATACAACAAACAAACAAACAAACAAACAAACGAACAAAGAAAAACAGCAAGCAGAATGGTGATTAGCACTGCCACCTCACAGCAAGAAGGTCCTGGGCCTGAGTCCACCGGCCAAGTGTCGGGCCTTTTGTCGTGGAGTTTGCATGATCTCCCTGTGCCCGTTTGGTGTCTCTCTGGGTACTTTGGCTTCCTCCCACACTCTATATACACGCTCATTAGGTTAATTTGAGATGCTAAATTTTAGGTGTGAATGAGAGCATGAATGGTTGTCTGTCTCTTTGTGTTAGCCCTGTGACAGACTGGCGGCCTGTTCAGGACCCCTTATCCTGCCTTATGGCACCCGGGAGAGGCTCCAGCCCCTCCAGCACCCCTGATTTAGATAAATGGAAGAAAACAGTTGGATGGAATAAGTACATCTGAAATGGATGGTTTGATAAATGGATGGATTCATTGGGAATTAAACGAGAGGAATGAAGTGAACAGAGCTGATGATATTGGTAGTCTTTCTTGACACTTTGATAGCTTCTACACATGTAATTTATCACTTGTCTTTTATTACTGCTGTCAAATTGACACTACAGAGCACAAAACAATATATCAAAGGATGAGATTATTGTCATCCATCCTGCCAGGATCAAACACAGCACATTGGTCATTCTGTCACAATCAAAGGACACATTTGCTGCTTCAGCTAAAAAAATCTATTTAATTCTAACACATTCACCCCAAATTTACAGTGACTTTAGTGTACAGAGAGCATAAAGTCCCTTGTAAATTTTGTAACATTTTCTTATGGTAAACTATTTGAGTTATAGTAGTTAGCTCCTTCACTGTGCACCAAAATAACTTAAAATTTAAAAAAAGGCTTGTAAATGCTACCTGATTTGATATATATTTTCAAGACAAGAGTGCCCATTGCCTGTATAAGTGAGTCTGTGTGTCTGCAAAGTGTCTCTCTGTTTGTATGTGTCAGGGCAAAAGCATTGGAGGGGGGGAGGGGGGTTGACGTCTGCCTTCTAAGTGAGGAAGTGTGTAGCAGTGTGACAGTGAGTCATCGATAGTGAAAGCCAGAGCCAGACACTTCTTAGAAAGCATAAAGTGTGCATGCCCGGACATATCCCTGTCTGTTTATTCATCCAGCTCTATGGACTTTTTCTGGATCAGTATGATTGTAACCAACATCTATCCTAGAGTTGTACTTCACCGATTACAGCCAGTATTAATTGTCCTGACTTGAAAAGAGCAAAATGTTTCAGCCGCAGTTTTCTGGCCAGTGTCATTGCCGAGTCAGGAATTCCATTTTTGTTGACGAGGAGCCTTTAGGATGCATTTAACAGACAGTTATTAAATAAAGTTTAAATGTGGCAAAAAATCAAATCAAATCAAATCACTTTTATTGTCACATCACATGTGCAGGTACATTGGTACAGCACATGTGAGTGAAATTCTTGTGTGCGAGCTTCACAAGCAACAGAGTTGTGCAAAATACAATAATGTAAACAAGCAAAATACAAGAATGGCTACATCTGAAACTAATAAATATATGTACAATATATAATAGTATATGCATTTCTGGATGTGTATACTAAATATTTTTCTACGTGTGTGTGTGTGTGTACACATATTTTACAAATTAAATAGAGTAAACAATAAATAAAATATATAAAAATATACAGAGTTGAGACATGTGCAAAACAGTGGCATTACTGTACAGTATGGAGTGCAAGCAAGCCTCACAGAGTGTAATAGTCTTAAAGTTAAGCATAAACCTCCAAACGAAGGATTTGCTTGATTAGCAGAAAGAAACAAAAAATACATTTGGTAAAAAATATAAATCTCTCCTCATATCAACCAGACAACAACAAAAAAAGAAGTATTGGAGTAACACAAATGGAGGAAATATGCAGGGTTGTCCAGCAAAAAAAGTTTAACCTAGCTCAACAATTACTGAAACATATTTGGCTGCCAGCTGCCATTGGGTCAAAGACAAGGTTCTGCCAGAGACAACAGACATTCATACCTATGCCAAAGTTATAATCATCAGTTCATCAGTTCTGCACACAGTAAACAGCTTTTAGAGCAGCATATGCTCACATCCACATGTCTTTTTCGGGGAAGGCCTTGCATTTCAACTGAAAGTATGCTACTTCATGAGTCATTTCTTAATGAGAACAATCAGGGAACTTCCATCACCCCAAATCTCAAGAAGCTGGGACTTTGTGTAAAATGTAAATAAAAACAGAATGCAGCAATTTTGTGTAAAATGTAAATAAAAACAGAATGCAGCAATTTTCAAAGCTCATTTTTAATTTGATGATGGGGTAACAAAAGATTGGAAAAGTAAGTGGCACTAAAAAGAAACAGCTGGAGGAACATTTTGCAGCAAATTAGGTTAATTGGCAACACCTCAGTGACATTATTGGGTATAATAAGAGCATGTTAGAATGCCAGAGCTTCTTAGAGGTGAAGATGAGCAGAGGTTCACTAATCTGCACAAAAACTGCAGTTACAAATTATATGACAATTTCAAAATAATAATCCTCAATTTAAACTGTGAAGTCTATGGATAGCTCATCATCTAGAGTACATCTCATAATAAAAACTTGATAATCTGGAGAAATCTTAGTACGCCTTTGGACAAGACTGGAAATCAAATATTGGATGCCCCCAGGCCTGGTGGCAATAAGCAGGACTGCATTAAAAAACAGACATGATTCTATCATTGAAGTCACAGAATCGCTCAGGAACAGTTCCACAAATCCTTATCTGTGAACACAGTTTGCTGTGCTAACTGGAACTGGGATTAAAGCACTATGATGCAAAGAAGACGCCATGTGTGAACATGATCCAGAAATGCTACTTTCTTCTCTGGGTCAAAGTGGAAAATTGTTTTGTGGTCAAACAAATTGAAATTTGACTGAAGAGTTGAGAGACCATCTCGCTTGTTACCACTGCTCAGTTCAAAAGCCACCATCTCTGAAGGTATGAGCTTGTATTTAGTGACTTTGGACATATGGAAAGGCCCCATCAGTGCTGAAAGGTATATATAGGTTTCGTAAAAAATGTTGTCATTCAGATCACGACTTCTTTCAGCAAGACAATGCTAAACCAATGTGTCACCAAACAAAATATGATAAAAATGACCCAGGACTGAGACAAGAACAGCCAAGAACAACATTTGTCTCCTAAAAGTCTCCCCAGCTCCCACATGTTTATGCGCTCCTGTTAAATAAAAGAAATGGTGGTAAACACTGTCTCTACTTATTTGCGATGTGCTGCTGCTGTTAAATTCATAATGAGGGGTGGTGGTATTTTTCTGTCTAAACATTTGACATGTTTTGTATCTACTACTGTGAATAGCACAAATATTTTTTACACAAATTTTCTTGCAAATTATCCCATTCCTTCTTTCAGAGTTGGGGTTGTAAAAAGGGATGTGACAAATTCAAATTTTTAACAGAAGGGGAACAAAAACTGCAGCGAAAACAAAAAATAACAAGCACTAACCCATTTTACCCAAAACAAAACCTTGTTACAAGAATCCAAATGGCACCAATTTCTTGGGAATGTGTAAAATTTGAATGTGGAAACGTCATTTGCATATAAAGCTACATTAAATTCATTTTTAAAACCCCAAAACAAACAAGGGTACTGCCAATCAACTTTAAAAACAAAACAAAAAACAGTTTATACTGCCTTGGGTTACACAATGGCACCTCTACTCTTTCTCCTCTTAAATCTTCAACCACATAATTCCTGTGCCAGAGCAGGAGTGGGGCCCACCATAACAGCTGACATTACAAAATATTTTCAGTGGCTACAGCTCCTTTCCTTGCAAACTCAATGAAAATTTACCCAGAAAGCCGGGATTACATGAGCCGAGCAAAGCCAACCTCTTGGAGTACCTTAGTTCATTCTCTTCCAGCCTCCCGCTTTTCTCCCTCTCTTCTCTATTTCTTACTCTCTTTCTCTTTTCTTTAATTCACCTCCACACTGGCCACACACACACACTTACAGTACAATAATAAATGTGTTGAGATAATGTGGCTTGGAAACCATATTCAGTCTTCACTTGATTAAACACTGGAATTTTGCATGGTGCCCAGAAATGAGGTTAGCAAATGGCTTCTTTGGTTGCCAGCTTGGAAATGCACAAAAGGAAATTGAGGGAGAACATAGTGTCTGCCGCTTGCTGGCTTCTAAAAGTGCTTGATGAATGTTAGTGTACGTCACTTGGGATAATCCAAGTTAGCTGTGTGTGGACTCCAAATATGGCTGGAGTGTGACTGTTAGAGGTTGTAATGACTGCGCTGAAGTGAGAACCCTGCACAGGGCCCCTCTCAGAAGGTACACACCTCAGCTCTGCCTTTCCTCTGCAGATGGACTCACAATGAACTCTCAGTTTCACCTCAGCCTTGATGTTGCAAGCACTGCAGATACACCAAAAAGATTGTTGATGCGATTAAAAAAAATAAAAAATAAAAATCTGTCAGCAATCTTTTTTAATATTTAGTTTAAATTTACCTGTTTGGTTATCTTAAAATAGTTCTGTACAATAGTGTATTTGAATTCATCATTATGTGTCTGCATGAGTGTTTAATAATCACCCATAGCTGTATCTAAAATGGTCAACATAAGCTTGTGAATTATTTAAAGTTTTTGTGTTGCCTACGTGTGTGTGTGTGTGTGACTGCTTTGTAATTTCATCCCATAGGCCCTCCTGATGTGGAGCAGGCTTGTGAACCAAGTGTGCGTACCTGGAGCCCTCATTCAGCAACCGAGCAAGACATCGTTGGCCTGCCAGAGTGCCCTTTACAGGGCTGCATGCTTCAGCTAGAGTTCGCCTACCCACTGGTACCTGACTCCTTGACTGTGTGGGTTACATTTCTTAGCCGCGAGGAAACAGCGCTGCCTGCGATCCATAACATCTTGCTGCTGACCGTCAGTGGAAACAACATTTCACTGGGTCCCAGCAATGTTTTCTGTGATACCCCGCTCACTATGAAGCTGGACATTGAGGAAGAGGTGTATGGGGTACAGTTCTACACTATGGAGCATCATCTGGAGATCGACGCCACTCTCTTGACATCCAAGCCAGACTATAAACTCTGCAACCATTGCCAGCCTTTACGCTACCGCCTGTTGCGTCAGCCACCCTTCACACATGCCCCCAACGGTCTGCTGCTGAATGAACCTACCCACCGATATACAGATAGGTGAGTGACCTGGTAGGTGAATATTTTTCTATGAGTGCCCAAACCTCCACGTAAATCGCCACTCAAAGCCTGTCAGGATCACACAAAGATTTCTGAGTGAAATATTTCTGACTTGGCCTGTTCATAGTCAGTGTTGGTCAAGTTACTTAAAAAAAAGTAATCAGTAACTAATTACTGATTACTTCCCCAAAAAAGTAATCCCGTTACTTTACTGATTACTTATTTTCAAAAGTAATTAATTACTTAGTTACTTAGTTACTTTTTAAAAATACAATTTACAACCTGAAGAGGTTGTAAATTGAGGAAAAGTCCCTTTTTAAAACTTGTTTTATTAGTTGTAATCTTTTAACTTCATGCATCAAGCAAAAAAAAATTTTTGTGTTTACACTCACTCTTTCAATTACATGCAAGTAAAACACAGCAGAAAATAATTAAAGTCAAAGACTAGCGGTCCTGTTGCTCTATTTTCACCTGTAAAGCAGGAGTGGGGTAGGCGGAGGTTTACGCTGGTGCAGGTGTGCCGCGGTCAGTTGAAGAATCCGCGAGTTTCTCTGTCATAGCCCGCTCGGTGCTTGCTTGGAAGTTTAGGGTTGTTTTTTTTTGCTATAACAAGAAGTTTTCTTCCCACACACAAAGGACGCTAATGTTTTTGTCACTTTTTATGGAGTCAAACTTAAAGTAAGGTCAGTACTTCCAGGCTTTAAACGCTGCACGCTCATACTCTCTCCTGCACTCGATATAGAACGTCGCACTTGCTTACGTCACTGTCATGAGACATTATTGCAAAAAATCACGGTTTTAGTAACGCAGTAACGCAGCGTTCCTACGGGAAGTAACGGTAATCTAATTACCGTTTTTGCAATAGTAATCCCTTACTTTACTCATCAGATTGCCCATTTTTGTTCATAGTCCACCAGGTTTTATGTATTTCAGCTTGTCATATGTTTTGTGCAAGCTTGCTGGCAGGTGGGCAGAAAGACAAACAAAACAATGCAAAAAAACTGCTTGTACAATAAGTTTGCAGCAGCCTGAAAAATATTTCTGCAAACGGTTGTTTATGAGAAAAAATGGAGACTTGCTGAGCAGTCACTGTATACCTTCCTTCTTTAGTGTGATGTAATTAGGAGTTTTTTCAGGGCATGCCAGTAAAAAGTGTTTTGTTTTTTTTTTATCTGTGGAAACTATTCACTTAGCTATGTTCTCGTAATACCAGATATCCTTTTTAATGCCCCCAGGAACATAAGCAAGCCGCCTCTTGTTCTGCAGTTTCAAATCTGTTGCCCAACATTTGTTTCCTTTAAGTCATAGGTCAGTTATTGCCCACATTTGCTTCCCCCCCCATATTCCATGAAAGGGCAAATAGACGGCCTGTTGAAGGTATTATCTGCACACTGTGGTGAGAATTTAATGCTTTGCTTTTATGGAATGTGCTGACACAGGAAAAAAACATGTTGCTATACATGACAGAGCTGTGTGTTGTGCTATCCCACTATCATGCTGTCAGTCTGGTTCCCATGAGAAGGATAGTGCTTGATAAGAGGCAGAACAGTGAGCACGCACATTATGCAGGATGCAGTGATGATATCTAACTTCCATAAAGTGCCTGTACATAACTTCCCAGTATAGTGTGAGTATCCGTGGAAGGTTGCCTACAGTAGGAATGTATTTATTTTGAGGTTTTGGCACACTTCAGTTATTATTGATGTACTGTAGGTAGTTTTACTGCTGTGGTGTATTTCACTAGCTGTGGTTGCATTCCAGTGGTGGTGGTCAGTTGCGATGGCTGTCTGTTTTCTGTTGTGAGAGCATGTGCGATCTTGTTTCTGTTAAATGGTCAGCGAAGATCTAGCAAGTAAGTATGTGTGTTTTAGCCATAAAAGTCTGTAGCTCATCCAACTGAAGAAGAATAGTGTGTCTTTTAGGACAATTTATTTGGAAACACTGTGGAACAAAACAAACAAAATAAAAACATACTGTACAACCTCCAAAAGGCAGAATGAAGGGGCATAATGTTTTCACTTTCTTTTACTGATCAGGGCATAAACATTAAATTAGACACGCCGTTCGGAATACTGATGCAGGCCCATTGGCTCGTCACGAAGCATAACGAAACAAACATAACCTCTGACATTGTGAAGGTCACCCAGATGTTTTTGTCCGCCACAAATCCAGCGTAAAGTGCTCCGTTTGACTACCTGAGTCGATTTGCTGAAATGCTTTTCTTGACCACACAGACAGTTGCATCGTCTTGCAGTATGTTTCAGTGGGTTTGACAGACACGGATGATTGACCCTCCACTTTCAGGCTTACTGGCCTTCAGATTAGTTGAGGCAAACTGAGCAAAGGAGATGCCAGAGAACATACCTCCTAAGTATCAACCCATGTATGATGGATTGTTTGGTCAAAGTAACGAGATGCAAAGTGGGAGTTAGGACTACTTGAGGGGTAACTTATGGCCATGATTGGAGGGCAAAGAGGGACAGTATTAGGAGGTCAAGCAAGTGTAAGGAAAGAAGGTAGCAGAAGATGGTTCCACTCCTCCTCAAAGGAGGTCGTCCAGTAGCAGTGCTGCTACTGCCCCCTTTGCAATTTAACTCTGGTTCTGTACAGTTCTGCATATTATCTGCCACATTTATCCCTTTAGCTACTCAAGTCTAGATTTGCTTGTTTAACTATTGTGTGGCACTCTTTTTGGCTAATTCTGAAAGCAAGTTAGATCTTAAACCGAGGACTTTATATATAGTTCTGGTCAAATGGGGGGAACAGCAGTTCTTTCCTTTAAGTCAATCTAATGTTCACACTCAGTTCACACAGCTATTTGAAAAAGTAGGCAATGTTTCTATATCACTTTATTGTCAACACATTAATTTATTTTGTTAATAGAGTTAGGGGATTATTTTTTCTCATAACAAGCAGTAAAAATCACTGATTAGTCGGAAATCCTTCGACAGCAGCTACAGCGATTATTACTTTACTCTCTTCGATCGCCTCTTCATTACAAACATAAAAAACATAATCCATAGCAAACCGTTAGTAATCTGGTAAAGTAACTAAGTAAAGTAAAATTTTATTTATATAGCACATTTCTAGATAAAAGATCACAAAGTGCTTCACAAGGTATAAAACAAAATGGTAAATGGCCTGTATTTATATAGCGCTTTACTAGTCCCTAAGGACCCCAAAGCGCTCTACACATTCAGTCATCCACCCATTCACACACTGGTGATGGCAAGCTACATTGTAGCCACAGCCACCCTGGGGCGCACTGACAGAGGCGAGGCTGCCGGACACTGGCGCCACCAGGCCCTCTGACCACCACCAGTAGGCAACGGGTGAAGTGTCTTGCCCAAGGACACAACGACCGAGACTGTCCAAGCCGGGGCTCGAACCGACAACCTTCCGATTACAAGGCGAACTCCCAACTCTTGAGCCACGATCGCCCCAAAACAGACAAAAGTTAACAAAATGCAATTCTAAAAAGATGTGTTTTTAGTTGTTTTTAATCTGGTAAAGTCTGGCTTGTAACTGGTAGAAGTCATTAATCAGCTAAGGGTTAAAGGTTCAGGAAGAGCCAGGACATTTCTCTGTCCTTGTTTAGTTTATTTGATCATTTTTCATCAGGCAAATGCAGCTGTTTAGGCAAAAGGAAATAGAAACTACAGACCCGCGCAACCCAGAGGACTTCTAAAAAGGCATACGATTGCCATAAAAATGATTTCCTGTCCTGTTTGAATAATTTATTTTAGCTCTATACATATAGCACAGGTTAGTGTAGGTGTATAATTAACAGTCCTGAAAAGTAAGGCTTTGTTTGGTGATCTTGCAGGTTCAAATTAAGTTGTTTTTTTTCTCAACTTCCATACATTTATCTGTTTTTCTCATCTGGAGTCTTTCCGCCAAGAACAACAAGGAGCTACAGAATGGAAATGCATCTGCACATAAGTGTCCACATATCAGTAAAGGCTGGAGAACACAGACGAGCACAGGCACACACCGGCAAACTTCTTGCTGTTAGTAGCTTTCACGTATGTTAACTCATGGCTCTGTGTGGTTTTGAATACCTTTGAAATGCATATTACAGGGCTTTGTTCAAGACTTCACAAGAGAGCCACTATGAAAAAAAAAATTATTCTGGGGTTTTGAGAAGAACAAAAAAGCACTAATGATGAAATCTTATCATGTGACACGTTGACAGTGACTGTAGTAAGGTCCTTTGAGCTATGAGTTATACAGCAGATATTTTACATAGCTATAATTAGTTACAGATAAGTGTGTTTTTATGAATACTGGATAGGAATTCTGATACTAAATTGTTTGAAACCTATAGGTGTGGCTGTTATAAATTCGTCCACAACATCACTATGTGCTTTTGAGGTAGCAAACAAACAAACAAATTAAAAATCTCTATGCTATTTGTTCATTTTTCTCTGCTGCCAGTGGCTTTACTAACATATGACCACATTTAAACTGGTGCCTTTTTTATGCCTGAATCATTCAAAGTTCGGCATTAAGTGGCTCTGAAAATGGTCAGGCACATGGATTGGACTAAAAATAATTCAGTAAGAAAGCATTCAGTGTTCAAACAAAATTTTGAAAGACTTTCCGAAACCCATGCTCAAGATCAGTAAAAAAAAAAACCCCAAAACAAACAAAAATCCCCACAAAAACATGATGAGAAGAAAGTCTGGCTACTTTGTCAGTGAACGCAAATTCATTGATTAAACTTCACATTAATTAATTCAACAAGAAAATGGGAAAATTAATAACCGTGAACACAAATCAGTAGATTAAATATCGCAGCTATTTCACCCGCTTCCCCGAAGCTGTGTTGTATCATTATATCAGTGACAAGAGGAGAAAAAAATGTTGTGCGAAAGGACAAAGGACCCCACGATGGAGTTTTGCAGGTCCTGAGGAAACTGCCTTTGTGCCCCAAGCTGACTGTGATGTATGACACGAGGGGGATCTGATCTCGTGGTGTTTTCTCAGAAATTAACTGAGGATGATATATGGCTCAGTCGACATGAGCTTATAATCTGTTTATTGCTTTTTAAATAAGAAAGTCATGGGGCACGCTTAAATAAAATGTTTGCAATTGACTGCTACAGTATTGACACGGGTAACGAGTTTGCAGTTCTTTGCCTGTATAGACCTAGGCGCCGGACATAACCACAGTCTTTGGCTTAGTCACTCACCTCAGCTTCCTTTCTAAGCCTTTTAATCCCAGCATGGCTGTAAACCGCCGCTCCAACTTTGCTACTGAAAGAAGAACATGATTCCCCGGAGTCGTGAGCCATTTTTTACACGCTTTTCCCAGCAATCACATCATCGTGCATGCGAGAACCCAAATGCCTGATATAATCGAATCGTGAGATGGTTTTTAACCTGATAGTACACAGTCTAATTGCACCCAGGTAAGAATGTTGGTGGTAACAATCTGGGGAATGTATTTATCTTACCTCACTCCCTACATGTAAGACAGTTGTGTGACCTATCCTGAGAAATTTACCTGAGTTCATGTGTGAAAATTGTCTGTCAGAGAAAGAAGCACGCAGCACTGTTTTTATCTTGATTTTAGTCCCTAAATCAAACAGCATGTTTGTTCAAACAGCCATGTATTGAAAACTACAGCACTGTTTTTAGTTGTATTTGTGAGATGACGGTGAAAAGCTAGAAGGACTGACCATCAGCCTAACGAGAACTAGATTACCTCATTAGATCCAGTCATTAAAATCATCCTTTCTGCTTGTTCTTGCATGAGCAGGCCTCCCATTGTGGCCCAATCAGTAAGTGCTAGTGCTTTTCAGTGCATTGGATTGCCTGAAACCGAGCGGCCCAAATACCTGCCCATCCACAAAAGGGAAAGTTGTGTGCCTCCTTTCAAAGCGGCATCTGTTTCTCTCTTCTTTCCGTCTATTCTGCATGTTTGCTTTGCTCAAAGATAAAGTCTCCCAGAGCTTGACTTTTCCAGAGGCTAAACTAATTCAATTAGAAGGGACATGTTTGAGTGTAACCTAGAGTTGCACCAGTATGAACCAACATTGCGGAACAGGGCATACTGTTGTGCAGATGAGAGTCTGTCAGGCCAAACGTTCTGTGTTGATAATAATAAAGCCAACATAAATAACTAATCTCAGGCACGAACTTTGCTGTAAGAGAATTCATTTTGTTACTTGATCTTTAGGCTTGTCACTTTTTATATTTCGTACTTCACGGCGAACTTGCACTTGGTCTAGGTCTTTCTGTTGGGAATGCCATGAACAAACATGGAAAAGTGAAGAAGAGATTACATGTTTTACCCTAAGCCTCTAATTGAAAACATTTACGTGTTCTCATTCAGTAGTAAATAAAAAAAAAGTGCTCAGAAAAGGCAAAGGCTTTCCTGAACCTCATTCAAAGCCTTCTTTAGTATGATCTGACTCTTTAGTTTAAATCTTTGGGGTACCAGGGAAAGTTTAGTGCTTGATCCTGCTGATGCGTTACATTCACACTCTGGAATATATGGCAGCTTTGGGAATAGTGTGATATGCCTGTGCGTGTTTTAATTAAAGCCTGTGTGTATGCGTCTCTCATTGCTATGTAATTCTATGGGCTGTATGCGAGGTGCTTTCTGTAATAGCCATATTTATGGTCCATGTGAAATAATCCATGGCTAAACTATTGGTTCTACTTAATCCCATTCATAGATGCCGTTTTTAACAGATATACCAAAAAAAAGGCTGCATGCATACAGCATTCAAGCAGTCCCTTTACTTTAAGAACTGAAAGACATGAACATGCGCTACTGCACATTAACTGTTGCGCTGTTTGATTATACTACAACGTCTTAAAAAGATATATTCAAAAGTTGTATTCTTTAAATGTAAAGTGATTTTTTTATAACGCCTGCAAATCAGAAATCCAGTATCTCAAATAATAACGATCTTTCCTAAGATCAATCAAAAGATGCAATACAGAAATGTCCAGCGTTTGTAAGGTATGTTCATTTATATACTCAATACATAAGTCTGTGGCTCCTTTCACACAAATACTTGCATATTTTTGAGTAATTTCAGCGCAGTGTGGCACTGAGGCAATCAGCCTGTGGCCCTGCTGAGGAGTTATTGAAGCCCAGGTTGCTTTGATTGCGACCTTCACCTTGTCTGTATTTTTATGTCAGGTGTTTCTCATCTTCCACTCGACAGCATCCCATACATTCTCTATGGGGTTCAGATCAGGGGAGTTGGCTCGACAATCCAGCTCGCACGCTCAAGACAGATGTTTTAGAAATAACACATCATGTGTTAATTTTTAACACATCTGCGTGTCTTGTTAAGGACTAAACACACGTTGTTTTGAACACCGTCACTGTGTAGCACATTTAGCACATTCTCTGTATTTAAATATTTCTACAAACTGAGCAACAGTCTAGAAGTTTTTCTCCAGGTAAGACGTTTCTAACATTGTCTCGGTTAGCTACAGTATAACAGTTGTAGCTCCTTTCTTGAATCTTCTCCTTGTGAACATCTCACAAGTTCTTCAATTGACTTTTTTTGACAATCCTCTCAAGGCTACAGTCACCCGTGTTGCTTTTGCACCTTTTCCTACCACACATTCCCTTCCAGTCAACTTTCCATTAACATGCGTCGAAACATCCGATTGACTCTGTGAGTAAACTCTATGAACAGACAGTCTTTTCAGATGTGGTTTACCCACCTCATGGAGGGTATGGATGATTATCATCTGGACAACTGTCAGCAGTCTTCCTCATGACTGTGGTTGCATGTACATATTTTATTGAAAGAATCATGGTATTTATACTGTTTAAACAATAACGGACTCAAAATCAAAAGATTCTAATACTCTGAATATATGAATATAGACAAAATTTGACAAAGACTTATATTTAAGTTCCCAAATCTTATGCCATGATCACTATCCACCCCCCAAAACCATGAAAGCCTAAGAATGATGAATGAGAAGCCGTACCATAACAAATGCAAATCAAAACTAGAAATGAGAAACCAAAATAATACCAAAAAAAGTATCAAAACAGGAAAAAAAAACTTAAACAATACAGATGTAAATGAAGGTGCTTTGTGATTCAATTATTTTGTTTTTATTGCATGTTTCCAGAACTTTCTTTCGTTGCCTTTACTTATTTTTACTCTTGTTCTTTGTTAAATTGTAATGAGTCATAAAATAACACAGTTGCCTCAGTTTTTAAAGAAAGTAATTCCACTGATTACAGGGACCAGTAGTTAGAAGAGGCAATCTGATTATGATAGAGGTACAACGTAAAGGCAAACAAACCAGAGAGAATAAATAAACATTTTGCAATACTTACTTCCAAAAAGCACCCTCACTTACATTTTTATTATTTACTTGTTTTCTTTCCCTGGGATTAATTGCTTGTCTAGTGGTTTTGGTTTCTCATTCATAGCTTTGATTATTTTTTTGTTTATGGCTTTGATTTTCTTATTTATATATTTTCCTTTCAGACTTTTTTGTTTCAGAAATCCTTATCATGGTGCCTCAAAAAACCATTATGGTGACTTAGACAATCAAAGTGAGTAAGCCTCCATTATTTCTCCCGTATTTCGTCACAATGGTTCCTTGAATCGCTGTGATAAGGAAACACAACAAAGCTGGACATGCAGTGGGTAAAAGCAGACGTATCAGTCGATCGGAAAGACAGATATGTGAAAGTACAAACTTAGAAGTTTACTAGTTGAATAAAGAGACACACAAACTCACCAGTTGACTTAGCAACAATTCTAACAACTTGATCTCCACCGACCTGGTCTTATGAAGGTTTCTCGTATGCAGTCTTTTACTTTTACTTTCTTTGCATGTGGTATTTCTTTGTATTGTCCAGACATATGAACTTACTGTGTTTTTTCTCACTCTTTGTGCAGGGATGTGATACCACATGCTACGTATACTTACCAGGTCCAAACAATCTCCAGGCAAAGTGAGAGTGAGCCATCTCCACCTTTGGTGCATCAACTTGGGGCACCCTATTGTGGTGATGGTCGCATCCAAAGGTAACAGGCACCACGTGTGTGTATATATATATATATATATGCATACATACACAGGGCTGCATATAAGTGGTCCACCAGTGCCCATTTGCTGTCAAAATAAAAGACGCACACCAGATAAGAAGTTGGAACGCACGTTTGCGTACATAAGATGTTCTGGAGGAGGACAGACATTTGTTCAGTACTTCTCAGAATTTCTCGGAATTTCTGGGAATACGACCTTCTTTTAAAGTGGAGGAACACCAAAGTAATTGCTTATGGAGCTTGCTTCTTCGACATCTTCTGAACAAATGTCTGTCCTCCTCCAGAACATCTTATGTACTCAAACGCGCCTTCCAACTTCTTATCTGGTGTGCGTCTTTTATTTTGACAGCAAATGCGCACTGGTGAACCACTTACGTGCAGCCCTGTGTGTGTATATATATATATATATATCTGTGTGTATTCTAAGCACTTGTCTCCTGCTCTTTTAGTTCCAAAGGAGAGGAATGTGACGATATGAACTTTATGAATGGGGATGGCTGTTCTAGTCAGTGCAAGAAAGAGCCATTCTTCAATTGTGTTGGTAAGTCTTGAAAATGCTCTGCTGCTATCTGATGCTCTGTCCATAGCTCTGATTTCAGTATGATAGGATGATATAGCAGCGTATGCATAACCATTTAATAGTCTTGAAATAATTCCTTGTGCAAGAAAAGTTAAAAAAAAAAAACTAAAAAAAAACAATAAACTGTTTCATTAGTGATCACAAATAAACTTGTTTTAATTGGCAAACGGGACATAAACACACACAATTTTATAAAGGTAGGATTTCTAGTAAAGTATTAATGCTTTAAAAAAAAATTCACATTATTATTATCTGTTTGGATTCCCATGCCTCATTATTTCACAATAAAAAGAGACTGCAGACATTTAAACAAGACTCACTTTGTGAATGAAAGGATTTGACACATCGTCTGGGTGTACTTCAAGTACTCAATGCCTATTCCAAACAAATAAAACACCAGGAGATATCATAATCACTCCAACCTCTTGTATAAAGAAAAAAAAAAACTAGAAATCATAACTTTTAAATAGAGAAATGTTGGGTCTTTTTTTTAACATAGTTAAAAGAGAGACATCTCCTTTTATAATTTGTTTTTTTAAATTTTATAAATAGATGAATGACTTTTTGTTCTGGGTCCCAGTAGCTGATAATCATATTTCTTCCACTCTTGTGATTCTGTGTATGTACAGTACATGGATACACATGTGTAACCCTCTGTGAAGTGGCCACTTAATCCCTGTCAGATTGCTGGATGACTGAACTGGCTGTGCTGTTTTTCCACCAACTGCAGTGCTCTGGGATGCTTGCAAGTGTGTGTATGTTTGTGTGTGTTCAACACTGCTGAGGTTTTACACAGAAATCTGAGACTATAATGAAGGGACCTTCTGTCCATCTGTCTGTATGTGCAAGCAAGTGCCTGCTTGTCAACGAGTTGGATGGACAATTAACAGTAAGTATACAACAGGTCTAGGATGTTACAATCTGGAGGAGCTTTAATAGGCTATCATGATTCAGCTGGTTTAAATCTGGAACTGATGATAATCACAAGTTCTTTGCATACAAACCCACCTGCTGTTACAATCCAGTTGGATTTTAAGTCAGATTTCACTCTTTTCTTTGTCTGTTTGTGCCCACAATCAGAATAATAATTTTAAAAAAATCTCAAAGGCACCCAGTCACAATCTTTTTTTAATTTAATCTAAGTTTAATTTCTATCAAACTCTAATACTAAAGCACACCCCTTCTGACCTTTTTTTCATTCTATTCCTTGTCTCTTTAGCTCACATTCTACCTATTATTCCTCTACCATTCACAATCACTGTTTGAACTTCCTCTTGTCTCAGTCTTACTGCTCCCCTTCTTCCTCGCCTCTGTTGCTGCTGAGTGAGTGGCAGGAGACTTATTCTATATGCCCCCTCAGTAGCCCCTCGTTTTACCATTGCCAGAGCACAGAACTGACTTGAGCTTTTGGCTGTGCTGTAGATGGGTGGAATTTCGAGGAGAAGGCCCTGGCCAACTTGGCACAGAGTGCCGCCTTTCCCCCCAACTGGAACCCCACCGGCTGACGCTGCTTTAGCTGAGACTTGAGACCAGTGAGGCCCAGGCAAACCTCCCTGCTCAGTTCCCCTCTCCTCCACTCCATAAGCTTTCAGTTCCAGCCCCAAACTCCGGGTGGGATGTCTGGAAAAAAATACTGCTGTATCTTACTCTACCCATTGACCTTACCCCACTCCACCCCCTCCGCTTTCTGTGCTTGTCTGTTTTGCTCTCTTTCTCTTTTATTCTTTCTTATTATTTTTTGCCCCTTCTGCCCTTATACATCTATATACGCCTTATAATTTGATTCTTACTCCTTTTATCCCTTACATTCATCTCTTGCCTTTATCTGATCTCGTTTCTCTACTCATTCCAAATGAGGACATGCTCAACAAGAGAGATGGGTGGCGGTGAGAGATATGTTTAAGATGAACCACGCTGATATCTTTGATGCACTCAGTCCTTCTGTTTAAGAAGTTATTTTTATCGTACAGATAACTTATTTGAAGTGTGTTGTGTTTTCAAATGCAGAGGAGCCAAGCATGTGCTACTACTATGACGGTGATGGGGTATGCGAGGATTTTGAGCGAGAGACAGGTGTGAGAGACTGTGGCCTCTATACCCCCAGTGGTTTCCTGGACCAGTGGGCTTCCTCTATTGAAGTTTCCCATGAAGAAAAGCCCTATTGTTCTGGTGAAGTTGCTGCTGGATATCCCGCTGTGACTAAGGTAAGGCCAGACCTGTCTTCTCCTACCAATACCAGTTAAAGTTACCATCATTTAACAAAATTGCTTAACTTAATTTGTCACACCAGAGGTTAACATATATTTTAAATATATTAAGATGATAAATATTGTATCATGCAATCAATCATAAAAAAGAGGTCTTTGAATCTATGATTCTTATGACTGTTGCTTCCTTATTCACACTGTTAAATTCACAGTGCAGAAGACTCTGCAACACTTAAAAAAAAAAAAAAAAGCGAAATAGCTTTTTTTGGCAGCTAATTGGTAATATCGGGACTTTTAATTAGATGTCTCCCAAATTGCATGTACAGGTTTTCTGCTCTCACTGAGGTAATGCTTATAGAAGAAGCATACAAAGCTTTACTTAAGGCTGCTTGCTGCCTTGATGTGTTTCTTTAGAGGCAGGAAAGGGGCTGACTACCTAAATAGAATGATTTACTTTATGGGG
>NW_005187403.1:9565749-9573426 GCF_000239375.1 Pundamilia nyererei | reverse complement strand
CAAAGCTTTACTTAAGGCTGCTTGCTGCCTTGATGTGTTTCTTTAGAGGCAGGAAAGGGGCTGACTACCTAAATAGAATGATTTACTTTATGGGGGCTTTTCCCCCCTAAACGGAGGTCGGTCCTTACAGTGTGTGCATTCAGACATGTGTCCTCACAACATAAGTGATACAAGCACACACACACAAAGCTTCGGACACACACAAATGCATTAGCCTCAATCCTACTTAATCCCCTTCCCCTAATATGGATGGTGAAAGATAAGACATGTTGTTGATGTATGTTCTCTCTTTTTTTAAGCCATATTTTATTTTTTGAGGTAATTATTCTGTCATTTTCTCACAAAAAACATTCAGCTAGTAGGTAAGTTGCACTGGTGACATCACTTTATTGTTAAATGCTATAGTGATAAATATACTTTACACTTTGCTTTGTCCTGAAAGACTTTACACCTCTACACAAACTGTGCTGTCTCTTCTGAGGTGTATAATGCTGGAAGTGTGTGTTGTTGGTAGAGCTTGTTCCTACTGCTGATGATGCATTTTTACAAAGCCAATGAACTAGTTTTTCCTGAACAGCTGTGTTAAGGTGCCTTGCTCAAACAGGGATAGGAGATTAACCATCACTTAACTGACAGTTAATGCATTTGATATTTGTATTGCACAACCTCTGTTTGAGTATTAAAAAACAAAACAAAAAAAACCAAAAACGAGTTTGTTCCAAACCAACAACATTGCAGCTGTTTTACTTTCTGAGGGAAACGAGACACCAGTGGAACATGTCCATATAACCATAGAGGAAGGATTTCTACTGTGAAGGACACATTGTTCATTCAAAAAACACTTCTACTGTGAAGAACAAACTGTTCCCCAAGGGTTATATGTGATGACATCACCTCATTATAAGGCCACTGAAATGCAAGCGCCTATGCATGTGTGGAAAATATGCAAACACAGGTTAACAAAACACAACGATCTTGTCGCTGTCTGTTTCTGCTCTGTCCATCTCTCCCTCACATAGTCTTATTTATACAATGAGCTGAAAATCATATATATTCAAATCACCAGGGTTTATGTAAATGGATTTATTTTTCAACTTTTCAACACATCAAAATTTTCTCAATTTTAACTTTAAATGAAACTGATTATTCTGTGTTCTTCTGGCTTTAAGCATAAGTGCAGTAACAGTTAAAATATATGATTGCAAATAGGGGTTGAACAAAAAAGAAAGATAACATATCTTGGCTTCCAATAACTGAGTTAAAATCCTCTCCAGGCTGTTCTCCTAAACAGCTGTGCAATTGAACGTGTGTGTGGCATTGCTGACTGCAGTGGAGGCTCATGCCTCAGATGAAGCATGTAAAGACTGGTTGTGAAGATGAAGACCAGGCAGTAGGTCTGTCTTTGTTCATACAGTTTAAATGTGACCATGTTAGAACAACACGTAATGCAACGCAGTCACCAGTTGCAAAACACTGACTTTGAAGATTTTACCTATTTCGAAGGAACTTTCGCCAGTGTCCAGCCATTTGGTATTTTAATTGCTGTTTTTGCTCGTAATTGTCCTTAATGGCAAACAACAATTTACCATAGAGTGCATTAGTCATTCTTGAGGCATCTGGATCTAATTCCTTATCTTCTAGTTTCGAACTTTCCCGAGTGCCTTGGAAAGCCTTTTTAGTCAAAAAACAGTTGTGGTAGTTCTACCAAGTTCCAGGTAGCTTTGAGATGATGGTGATCAATGTGAAAAGTTAAACAATTGCAAATCAGTTCTATGAATTCAATTTTACCATTACACTAAAGGTTGACTCCTTCCTGTAGTAGTTCTAGCACTCCCATTACGTTGTAATTATTTCTGAAAGGCAATGAGCCTTCATTTTGTAGAACAGAGTGATGTTACAGGGAGTCAGATCTGCTGAGCAAGGCAAGTGGTGAGCCACAATTGTGTTTGTGTGGTCAAGAAAACTTCTTTTTGCTGTTACATGGTAGACCATAACACGTGCTACAGTGCAGGTTCTTTCAGCCAAAATGTTCAGTTTTGGACATACCAGGATGTTAATGTCTGCAGCCCTGACGGTGTGGACCAATAATAGCATGTTACTGATAGTGTTCCTGGTGTGATATGTCTTGTTTTCATTAAAAGCTTATAGGCTATTCCAGTGAACACTGCTGTTTGATCACTGGGTCACGGAGCCAACTATAGTCACCAGTTGTAATCATCAAGATGAAGGCTGGGTCAGTTTTACTAAAGAATTTCTTTGCTTTAAGCACAAGTTTGCAAATTGCAAATGTGCACATAACAATTTTCAAATCTGGACTTTAAGGGCATGATCAAAAAGGTTTTCGAAGTGCTGGAAACTGTGTCAATTTGTTTTCCTTTCTCTTGAGAGACAGAAAAACAAGAGAAGATGTTAGGCCAGTCATTGTTTGCTTTACCTGAATCTACTATTACACTGTAAACTGACACATATGGAGGTGAGTCACAGTGTATCTGGGTTCAATACTGTGCCTGAAAGGAAACTTTAATGCCCTTTAAAAATAAATTCCAGTGAAAGTTAAGAGGATTTAAACTATTCCAACTAGTAGAAATGGCTAAAGTTACCTCGCTTACACAGATGCAAACAAAAACAGTGATTTGCTAATCTCGTAAACCCATATTTTATTCATAATAGGACATATTTAGCATTTAAACAGAGTCATTTTACAATTTCATGAAAAATATTTGCTCAGTTTGAATGTGACATCACCTGGCTCTCTTGTAATGTCTGAAAAACATAAATTGGGACAGGGGAACAAAAACTGAAAAAGTAAGTAGTACTAAAGACGATTTCTGTCTCTGGCTGGAATTGAATCATGGGAGAAGCCCCCACCCCAAAAAATGACCCAAGACTTTTGAGCAACTAGAATCCAATATCAGATAACAACAGGACAACATTCCTCTCTGAGTCCAGCAGCTGGTCTTCTCAGTCCCCAGATGTTTACAGAGTGTTGTTAAAAGGAGCGGGGGTGCTACATAGTGGTAAACAACACCCTGTCTTAAGTTTTTTGAAATGTGTTGCTGCCAACAAATTTAGCTAACATTTTCTAATAAAGTGGTAAAACTTCTCAGTTTAAACATTTGCTTTGTTTTCTGTCTTCTATGGTAAATAAAATATGGGTTTAAGAGATTTGCAAATCATTGCATTTATATTTCATACAGCGTCCCAACTTTTTTTGGAACTGGGTTTGTAAATGTGCTTGTTGCTACTCATGTCTAGTTGTAAGAGCTTAAAATTGTTTTTTTTCTAATTTATTTTTATTTTTCTTGCTTTTTGAAGTCACTAAAGTATACATGTCTTTTTAAGAAACAAGTACGAAGAGCATTCATTGACCGTGAATAATAATATAAGCTACAGTGGCCACTAAACACTTACATGTACTCTCTTTTTCATTCATCCAATCTTTGTACACTTCGTTGTACACCACACTGAAGTTGGGTTTCTCTCAAATAAGTAGAAAGATTCTTATGCACGACCTGATCACAAATAGAGATACAACAGCAGCCTTCCCTTCCTGTTGCGGACCTTCTATTTAGGATAACATTTTGATCTCAGTCAACCACACTCCGGAGACAATGCCATTACCATGACACAATGCCAAAATAACTTCTCTGCTGGAGTTAGTGTCTGGTTAACCACTAGCATTTATCCCATAATATGTACCATGCCTCTTGGTGTACTGGTCTGTGTGTGTGTGTGTGTTTATGTGTGAAAGTGAGAAAAGTTGCAAACTGAGGCCCAGAAAGAGGTTAAGTTAAAAAGGAGTATGCAAAGAAAAGCATTACAGAGTCCAGGGACACAACGAGACATCTAAACATCTCAATTCAGTGGAATTCAATTTGATTTATATAGCACCAATTCACAACAACAGTTGCATTACGGCACTTTGTATTGGAAAATTGTAAAGTAAAGACCCTATAATATTAAAGAGAAACCCCAACATTGACCAACAACACAACCCTTTATAAGCAAACACTTGGTGAGAGTGGGAAGGAAAACCTCGCTTTTAACAGGAAGAAACTTTCAGCAGAACCAGGTGCAGGGATGGAGAGCCATCTCCTGTGGACACTTGGCAGTGAGGGGAAAGTAATAAGAACAGAGAGAGACAGGAGAAAAGGCAAATCAAGAGACAGAGTTTAATAATTGCTAATGATTAAATACAGTAGTGGTGTATAAACACACATGGGGTGACTTCACCAGTTGTCTTATGCGTCATCCGTCTCCACTGTTCTTTCCAAAAACACTGTGCAAGTAATCCTGTGCTAGCTGCATTCATTACGGTTTTGTTGTATAAAGTAATGCAAGGTCATGCCTTTTTAATGGTCAAATAAGTCTTTGAAAATTCATTTCAATTCTTTGTCAATTAATTCAGCATACCGAGGACATAACAAGAGTGGTGAAAGGTGGTCAACTTGAGTGTGTGTTCAAATGAAATGGATGGCACAGGCAATATATAATCAATCAGAAACATGGATATGTCTAAAGTGAGCAGAGTGGCTGGTTTTACAAAGGAGAAAAAAAAAGTATCAAGAGATCAAACACATAAAAGCTAAAAGCAAGACAGCTGCTGCAGACAAATTAGCACCGTGAGTGTGCATAATAGGAAAAACGCAATGTTGCAGTTTAACATGAAAAGCATTCAGTTTAAGTGTTTTTGTCAGTAACACCAGAAAAGTGGCAAAATATAAGTATAGCCCAGGCTGTGTGAATCTAAGAAAGAAAGACAGAAAAAATAACGACAATGCAAGCTGACAGACTTGTCAATATCACAACTGTACTGTAAAGAGATGGGCAAATCACTCAGATTACAGTTGTTATTCAGGTCTTATACCAGTGGTGTAATACCTGAGTAAATAAGAGCAAGTAAATAACTTAAATAAATAAACAGGGTTCAGAAATAGTCTGAGCCTGCAATCAAATTATGTTCACAAGTATAACAGTATAAATATAAAATACACTGTTATACCTGTATTTTTACTAATGAATTCTAGTTATGCTGTATAATAAAATTAATGTTCTAGGATTGTTTATCAAGGCTTTTAGAATCAGTATCCTTAATTAATCTCAAATGGAGAGACTGATTTGTTAAAGTTACTCAAAGTATAAATATGAAAGACAGAAAATTATAAACTCTCTATAAAAAATTAATTATAAATAAGGTGCTCCATTTCAGGTAATTATTTGCTGTCTAAAAACAACATGTCTTACTGATGCTCATCAGGAACGACAAAGAACAACAATCTTCAGACCCTCTTTGTATTCTTGCACTGAGATCTGATGGATCTGGTGACCCTACGCTCCTGAGAATACGTCTCTAAGCTCAAACATAAGCAACTCTGGAGCGGGGTTGGTCTGCATAAATTACCATGGCTATCCAATCTGGTAAGAAGCGAGCCGCCTCTGTAATACAGAAAACCCAGGGTTAAATCTTAAGTTGTTTTTTTTTAGTTAAGTTAACTTGATAAACCCAAATCCCAAACTGTAGTGCATGCCTCTTATTCAGGACAATCCTAAAGTGTAATGAACTCTGTGTGTTTATGGGTATTTGTTGCTGTTGGGGGTAGGGGAAGTAGATAGCACATCATTTCCTTCAGATCTAGTAAACAACTGCTGTATTGGCTTTGTGTATCAGGTCTGTTTGATGTCTAAAGACTGTGTTGATTCTGTGGGAGAGAGAGCAAGGCGGGCAACAGTGATTGGTATCTTTATGGATGCAAGGAAGCAGCAACAGCACAAGACGGCACTTGAGCAGAAAGAGAAAGATATCGCATATCTGCACGATTCTCAAATGCTGTGCACTGGTCTAAGAGAGAGACGGTGTGTGTGTGTGTGTGTGTGTGTTTTTGTGTTTAGGAGGTGTATACAGATATATTGTATACTTTTGCTGTATCATAATCATCTTCATACACCAGTGCAAAACCAAAGAGAAAGATGAATGACACTCCAACATGGAACCACTAGGAGTAATTCTTCAACACGAAAATGAATGGTGCAAAGAGTCATTAACACAATCTACCAGTTTGAATAAAATACAGCAGTTTAGTGGCCTGTGCTCCTCCTTATACAATGCAAATGTGATATTTATCTGACTGATACACGTTTTGTTTTCGGTGATAAAGTCTTTGAATTCTTGCGCTACCCTGTTTAGTTATGTACTATTGTAGAGGCTTTTTGGATTTGAATGAAAGAGTGGTTACATTAAAAATGAAGGAAATGATATATGAAGATAATTGCCTAAATTACAGATGAAATAATGTAAGGTGGCAGAAACTCAAATGACAAATGACAGATGGGGTTTAAGGTTATAAATGGGGGTAAAATAATCTGGAAATTAACTCAGCCAAAAGTCATACTGCATTCAAAAGAAAATACATAAACGAATAAAAACAATTCTTTTGAAAGCTGAAAATGGTCCAACACCACTCTTACTGGCCATTCCCACATTAAAATGTCCTCAAAAGAATAGTTCAATCCAATCAAAATACCACTAGAAAGTGCATGACGTTAACATTAATGGCAAAATAAAACATAAAAATGTCATTATTATCATTATTGTTGCTATTAACTTTTTAGCCAGGTTGAATAGTTGTGTGTTTGTGTGTGTGTGTGTGTTGTCATATTGTGAACCTAATGCAACATTTGTAGACATCAAATATAGTATACCTGTACAATGACATAACTTCAAGCTTATGTAAATGATTCAGAGACAAGACAGAAACACCTCGGCAAACACACACACACACACACACACACACACACACACACACACCACATACACACGCACACATAGTGCCGACTCCATATCAGAATTATAGGGCAGGTCCATAGGGGCCTTAAATGTACTACTGCTCTCTTTGTGGAGCAGAACATAATGTTCCCCCGCTACCACACTGTGGAATATGGTGAGCCAGCTCTACTTGCTCTAGGGGAAATGGAGCTGAGAATTGGCCCTAGCAACTGACCTTTGTCTGTGCGTGCGTGCGTGCGTGCGTGTGTGTGTGTGTGTGTGTGTGTGTGTACCCATGTGTGCCTCCATTCATGTGTACAGCTTCCCTGTCTTCGTGTACATGTGTGTAAATAACTTTGTGTTTGTGTAGGTGCATTTCGACTTTCAGCTTAAAAAAAGGCAAACCAGGTGATTTATTCAGAGAGTCCTGCTGCCCAGGTAATCTCTGATGCAACTCCCAGGAACCTCTTGAGAACACTAATCTTAATTATACATAAGCACCAGAAGGGATAACATTTTACATCTCATGTTGCAAGAAGCTGCTTATATACAAAGTTCGCCCATCTTGAGAAAGATGTAAAACAAACATATGTGGATGAGGTTTGGATTAAATAACCCCTGCCACATTCATCTTTGCGTAAATGCTTTAGAGGGAAGCAAGAGGGAGAAGGAGGCACTGTAAAAGAACTTAATTCTGTCTAGTAAAACCAGGAAACAATAACTGGCCCCGTTCTGTCCTCCCAAAAAAAGCATGCAGCATGTGTTTGTGCACTTAAGTGGAGGATACATGCATACTGTATACAGGCTACTGCAGCGCATACATACATGTTTACATATTCCTTCCTCTTCATATACATGCAAACAAATACACTGGCAAACTTACACCTACTGCTACACTAGCTAAAACACACACA
>NW_005187403.1:9559699-9565729 GCF_000239375.1 Pundamilia nyererei | reverse complement strand
ACACACACACACACACACACACACATAGAGTACCCACAAAAACAGAAGTTCATACAGTAGCTGAGCTGTTGCTTTCACCAGTTCAGGAAGGCCAATCTGGCACGGTGTCTTTCACCAACATGCCCCACAAACCACACAGTCCTCATCAGGCAGGGTGCCAGTGACATAAGCGTGCGGTATCATTAAAAAGAAACCTCTGGGGTGGCATTTTTTCCCTCCCTTTTACTTTTCCAGCTTCAGTTATTATTGTGGTTCCAGCATGTGGAAACCTCATTGAAGATGGTGATTTTTTTTATGGCACTGATGACCCCCGCATAACATTTTCAAGCTGTTAATATGCAGGGTTTTAGCACAGTTTTATTATACAGAGGGGTCTATAACTGAGGGACATTCTCCTCAGGCCCATCTGTTTTCAACTTGCTGGCATTGTATGCTCAACAATCCACATACATTAGTTTGTGGTCTATGCTCCCTACCACCCAATCACTGCATCATTGCACCACTTACTAACTTTTACAGCCCCATTCTCAGTAGGCTATGGAAGTTACATATTATTAGCCTTGGACCAATGGGACGGTGAGCTTCAGTAGGTATGGGCGGGTCTTGGTGACAGGACATTACCTCACACACCAGGCTCTCACCAGCATTCCAGTAAACCCTGGGATGGTGCTTGGAAAGGCATACTAGTTTCTCTCTGTTTCTCTTTCTCTCTGTTGTCACAAATGCCTCACAGATGCTGACTTCTGCTTCCAATGTGCAGACTTAAAATAAAATAAAAAAAAAACAATGATATGATGGTGCAGTAGCTGCAGGGGTTAGCATCAGGAAACGGATCCTGGGTTTGAATCCGCTGACCAGCTGGGGTCTTCTTTGTGGAGTCTTCATAATGTTGTGTCTTCCTGTATTTCTGTATGTCTTTGGGTACTCTAGTTTATACTCATAGTACAATAACATGCATTTTAGGTTAACTGGTGATTCTGAAATGGTCGTAGGTATGGATGTGAGTGTGAATGGTAGTCTGTTTGTGTTGGCCCTGTGACAGAATGGCAATCAGGCCACTGTGTACCACATCTTTTGCCTCATGACAGATGGAAGAAGCTCCAGTAACCTAGTAACTCTAAACCGGATAACTGGTGAAGAAATTGGATATACACATGGATGGATGGGCTTTTTGGAAGGAAGCTAAGACAAACTAGTGTAGAACAAGGCGGTGTGAGTAATTAAATATATTTTTTCAAAAGTTCTCTTGGTGAGGCTGTGGCTGCAGTGGCTCATCTACCAATTTGGAGGGTCAATACACCCCTGACTCCTCCACTCCACATGCTGAAGTATTCTTGGGTAAGATACCGAACCCCAACTTAACCCGGATCCATCCACTGAAGTGTGAGTGACTCTGTGAATCTTAGACAGCACTTATACATAGATAAAAGCACTATATGAATATATGTGATTGCATGGGTGAGGAAGTAGAAAATGCTTTAAGTGCTGAATTGAGTAAAATGGTGCTATATAAGTACCAGTCCTTTTACCAAAAATGTCATCCGAGTCTGAAATTTTTCCAAATATAGAAAAATGCAAAACAATTTGAAGCCTTGTCCACATCAATATGAATATTCTGATAAAAGTAGCTTTTTGTATACATCCACATGTAAACCCCTTCCAGGGGGAAGATTTGCCGAAAGTCCATTTCTGAGTTTACATGTGGAAAACAAAGATGCTGTCTAGCAATGTTAATGTGTTAAAGTTTTTTTGTTTGTTTTTTTACATCAGTCTCCCACATAGCAAAATTGGTATGGCCCAGATCTGGCCCACACAATGTGCTTACACATGGCCCACATACCGCAAAGAATGACGACCCTTTGGTGGCCCAGATCTGGTTTGCCAGATGTGGCCCACACATGGGCCAGCACAAGGCCAGTTGCAGACACACTGCTGGCCCTGTGCTGGCCCAAAACAGTTTCAGCTCTGGCCCCAGATGTCACCCTACTGTGTACCTTAATCAAGCCATGTAATAACAACATGTGCCGGAATATGATAGCACAAATGAAACATGACAAAACTTTGTTCAGACAGTGAATGGACTGATTCTTACATAGCGCTTTTCTACTCTCCCAGATTACTCATAGTGCTCTATACAACATGCCATTCACACACTTTCTCTAAACTGAGTGCTTACTAACTACTTTCATACACATTCACAATCTTTACATACAGCCTGGAGGAGCCACGGATCGAACCAGTAACCTTCCAATCATTAGATGACCCGCTCTACCTCCTGAGTTACGGCCACCCGGTGGTAAATATAAGTAAACCCTCACTAGGTTTTAGATAAAGTGTACACTCACAAAACTGTCAAACCTGCATTTGAAACGTTGGCTACCATAGCAGTATAGTATCATGACATTTGGCCTTTCTAACTGAAATAGGAAAATAGGAACATAAATAGTACCATCATTGCCAGACCTGGCCTACATCTGGTTGACATACACCCCGCCATGACACCAGTCAGTCAGAGGTGCCAGATTGATGCTGGATCCGGGCCAGACCTGTTTTCTATGAGCCTAGGCCACATAAACCAAACCACAATCGGGCCAGATGTGGCATGCCATCACATAAACAGTGCCATCTACACCAGGCCTGGCCCATATCTGGTTGACATACACCCTGCCATGAAACCAGTCATTCAGAAGTGCCAGCTTATTACCGGATCCAGGCCAGGCCTGTTTTCTATGAGCCTTGGCCAGCTAAACCAAACCACAATTGGGCCAGATGTGGCATGCCATCATACAAACAGTGCCATCTACGCCAGGCCTTGCCCATATCTGAATGACATACCACTTAACATGCCAGAAGTCAGCCAGCAGTGCTGGCTTAACACCAGATCTGGGCCAGACCTGTGTGCTATGTGGGCTGTGTGTCTTCATTGTAGGCTTCTGACTGACCAATATTTCCATATGGTTAGGGTTATATTCTTTGCCATAGTCATGGCATCGTGTTTTTTGTGGTCCCATGCAGATAATTTTCAAAATGAAAGCAGAAACCCATTTTAAAAAAACAAAACAACTTTTACTTGTGGACATAGCCTAAGACACTACCTTGTTTTATAGAGTTTTAAAGTCAGGTGCTGGCCTGCAAGCCACTTTACAACCCACTTCCACCTGCTGTTATGCTGTGTCTGACTTCAGTATCAGACATAGCATCACACTGTCAAATCTGTTGACGCTGTTCTGTTGTAGGGGTCTTGTCGCTGCTTTCCTTGAATGCATTTTAATGTAAACACTCATAAGTGCTTATATATTCCCCATTTTTTGAGTGGGTGGCCATACCACTCAACTTGTGAATTACTGTACTACAAATGTGAAAAAAGTGTTAAAAGATAGTTTAAGATGTATGTACTAATATCAATAACTAAACCTTTAATACCTATATATGAAAGGTTTAGTTCACTTCGACCACAAATGATCTGTCCAAGATATTAATTAGAAATGTTAGCTAATACAGTAATAAATTTAACATCTGACAAATGGATTTAGCACTTATAGCATTTATAATAAGATAGCATATACATTTGAAAACTGGCAGTCACTGATCATTAAACATTTCAATGTGAAGGTCCTTGAGCTGACTATTGTTAGTGTTGAGCTATGTAAATAAAACTGAACTAAATTGGATTGCATTTGAACCCCCTGTAGATTCACTGTTATGCTTTGTTTAATGCAGAATGGAAAGAAAGGAGACTAGAGTTTCAGGAAAGTCCTGAACGCTCTTGGGACATTCTCCAATTTTTGAAAGATATGGAAAAGAGCTTTGCAGGGCCTTCTAAAAATGTGATATAAATCTTGCAAGAACATATAACTCATAGCTGTAGGATTTTCTATGAGATTTATTGAACTGCATTCAAGGCATTTTTAATAGTTTTTTATTATTTATATATTTTTAAAAATCTGTAGGTTTCAACATCTTTAGACTGTATATACCGTGATATATATATATATATATATATATACATGTCTCCCTGGCACCAGCGGAAAGGCTTGTTGTTGTTATATTATGCTATTAGAGCCGTTATTGTTATCATCATTACTGTACCTTTGCTAAGAGACCCTCTCTCCATTTCCTACTGTTTATAGAGCGCTTTATGACTTTAGTCGATTTTGTTTTCATTGCACACAGTATTTTTAGAGTAATGAGTCTGATAGTTGAACTCTCTCATTCTCATCACATTTATCTGCTTTGGTTTCCCCTTGGCTTAAGTCACTTAGCTCTCCTTTTATCCAAAGTGGTGATTTACAAACACCAGTTTGTGTCTGCAGTTCTGTTGTCTGCCAGTCTGACTAGCCAGCTGGTAAATATTAAGACCATGTGTGTAACCATGTGTATGTGTGCGTTTGTATTTTGATGTTAAGGACTTGAACTCATCTCCAGTGTTGCTATTTATTCAAGAAAAGCAACAGTTTGTATAGTTTCAGAATGACATTTAAGCATGTGACTTTCTCAAATAACAATCTCCATTTACATGCATTAAATTTGAAATTGATGATTGAGGTTTTGAAGGAAAATAATGTCAACCAGATCTTTGTGTTTAAGGATCCAGAGGACTGCATCTTATAAACAGCTAGTAAATTATGTATGTGACACTAATACCATTTGCATTTCCACACTCAAATCCTATTCCGTGATTTACTACATACAATATTAGGAGCAGACTGATTAAGCAGTATCCCTTTTAATTTGGTCTTATTGTACTCAGCTGATGGATTAAAACTAAAGGTTTTCTTTTAATATCTTTCTTCTTTGGCAGACAGAATATTAAGAATTTTTTTTAAAAGGGAATGACAAGAGAAGCTAACTTTAATTTGTCAATAACATTTTCAATACTAGAGTAAGTCATGCAGAGGTGTATTGCAGATGTTAGTGAAGCAGCACCTTGCTTAGTTGGTGGAAGTTGGCTTCATGTATAAATAACTATATATTCTGAATCTGCAGATTCCCATCCCTCTGTCCTACCACCCTTCCTTTTGCCTCCCTTGGGTACTTACTCTTGAGAATACATTTATTCCTGTCCCTGTAAATAATATCTGTTTATTTGTTGGGGATCAGTTGCTGTGGTGTGATTTAGATCATGAGCTGTTTTTCTTTCTCCCCATGCTTTTCACTTCTCATCATTCTGATACAAGTTGATGTAGGTTTAAATTCCCCAGATTTAAAAACTGAGTAGGCTCTTTTTAATATTTTGCAAGATATAGATTATCTGGCAAAGTTGAATCTTCTTCTTGAGGGTAACCAGTGGTTTTAAACCCGCTACATTGACATTCATGAAAGTGAGTCCCTCCTCAATAGTTTTCTTGAGTTTGTTTGAGATTGTGAAGTGGCTTTTCTTTAACAAAGAAAGACTTCTGCAATAGTTCACTTCATTTGTCATCTGTGGTCATCAAGGCTATTTGATGTTCCTAAGCTGACCCGTGCATTTATTCATTATTTTAAAATATGTACAAGGTTGTAGATTTGGTCAGTCCTAAGAAATTTTATGATCTCTCTCATAGGTTTATTTCGTTTTTTCAGCCTAATGATGGCTGGTTGTAAAATATGTGTTTGTCTACAAACCTATGGACCTAATTGTAATTTGAAAAAAATAAAAAGCAATGACAACATAACCTGGTATTTAATATAGCTGACTCACACATGGGGGGTGAATTGCCTTCTGTTGTTTTGATAGGTAGGGTTGTTTTCTTGAGGGTGGGGAAATACAGGAGAATCAGGAGTGTCTAGGGAGTGATATGTGTGTTTACATAAACAAGTACGTGGCTTATACATATAAAAGGTTTTGTCATCTGCTGTCACTGAAGAGTTAGTAATGGAAACAGGCCCGCAGCAAATTAGCAGACTTACTGTACAGTGGAAAAAGTAATTATCTGATCCCCTGCTGAATTTGTAAGTTTGCTCAGTTCCAAAGAAATGAAAACTCTCATATTTTTATGGTAGTTATATTTTAATGGAAACAGGATATCAACCATATATACAGAAAAAAAA
>NW_005187403.1:9506850-9559418 GCF_000239375.1 Pundamilia nyererei | reverse complement strand
GGTTAGAAGGCAATGGCTGTTGGTGCAGCTATTTGGAAATGGAAGAAATACAAAATGACCAGCAACCACCCTTGGTCTGGAGGTCTTGTGTCATGGCGTGAGGATGATAAAGAAAAAGGTGGTGGATCAGCCCAAAACTACACAGGAGCAGCTTGTCAATGATCTGAAGGCAGTTGGAACCACCGTCACCAAGAACACAAAATCTCTACTGACAAACCTGCTGAGCAGCTAGGAACAGGATCTCCAACTGGTACTAAATCATGTTTTGCTTGGGGATCAAATAATTGTTTCACTCAATGACATGCAAATGAGTTTATAACTTTTATGTTATTAACGGACATATATAATCCTCACAGTGGTGGCAGTTTCATGTAATGTTTATAAGGTTGGGGTGACTTGGAGGAGTGACAAAATGTTTCTCCCACTGAAAACTCTACATATGGATGAACAGAATCAACTTTTTGGGGTTTTATGTCATTTGTTTTTTCTTGATATTCGGTTGCTATTCTTTCTCTTTCCATAAAAATAAAACTACTATAAAAGTTAGGAACTGTTTTCTGTGTGAGCACATTTACAAATTCAGTGGTGAATCAAACAACTATTTCCCTCCATTGTTTGGCGGTATGTGAGGTATAAATTCACACCCTATTTTTTGCATTCAGCAAACTTTCAGCAAACCATTCCGCAAATTTTCTCGTAACTGTTTTCAAAAAACCTGAAGATCATCATGATTGCTTCCAAGTAGTCCCATACCATCATGGCAACTTATCTTAAGTTTTGTCACCTGCATTTCTCATTTCTGCCGCTTCAGCTCTAATCGGAAAGGTCACGTCAACAGATCCAGGGGACAGATATATGGACAGATAGCTGCTCTGGACAGTTTTTCACAGTGGCAGGATCTTACAGTAGCAAAAGTCTCATGTTACCGGTGTCTTATTTCACTAGCTCAGGGCAGCAAGTGAAACTCACTGCCCTTGGGTATGTGTCCTCTCTTCTCATTATCTGTTTATCTACCACTCAATAGTCTTTTACCGTTTCTCCTGTTTATTTTTCTCCATATCACTTAGACATGGCTCGCGATACTGCCAAAGCTAATGAGGTAAATTAATGCACTTTTCTGAACTCCCAGAGGTTAGAGATTTTTTATTATGTTACCAAATGCACAACAGTAATATTATATGATATATTATATGACATATAATATATGTGATTCTGCAGTCATGTAATGTATAACCCCACACAATACTAGCTGTTCATAATTCAGATCTGTTTGCTGACTTTCAGAAATCAAATGTATTTGCAGTCATTGTATACAGCCACACTTCAAAGCAGATAAGGTAAAGAAGAAAAGAAAGAAAAGAAAAGAAACGAGGAATGTTATAGTTTTTCTTATACCTCTGTGTACCTGGACGATCCTGGCATGATAAATAGTATATATTAAGCTGAGCCTCATTATTGTACAAATCACTTTGGTTAACCAGATACATTTTATTATTATCCATAACATAATACCATGAAGAAGGCAACTGATTAGTCCCAGATTTATTTTTCAACATGACAACAACCACAAACATACAGCCAGTGTCCAAAAAAACTATGTTCTGCAACAAGAAGAGCAACAAGTACTGCAGCAGATGGTACAGTCCAATGGGCAGAAATCTGTGCCATCAGAAACTGAATTTGAATAAGTTAAATTTGAAATGCTCGGATTGAATTACATGTAATACATTTATTACCAACCTGAGAGTTTATCCGCTGGTCATTCGACATGACGAATGACTTCTGAAGTCTTAATTCAGCTCAAGACGCGTAGATTACTGTCAGTAACACTTTCGGTCCGCTAGTAAAACGTAGTTCTATTAATCTGGGCTCGATTACTCTTGAACCGGAACCGGATGTAAGTTCCAAAATACTGAATTGTAGAACTGAAACTGAATGGTGAGAAGTGAATCTGAACTTATTTGAGAGCTAAACTTTTAAAGGATAAAATACGGTTTCAAAGCAAATAAATTCATTTTCAAAATATAAAATTCAATTTCAATTTAGTGATGATCATTTTCAAACCAATAAATTGAATTTCAAATTAGGCTAAGTCATATTCAGTTTTTAAAGGCATTTATTCAAGTTCCAATTCAGATTCAACCGAGCAATTCAAATTTAACTTATTCAAATTCAGTTTCTGATGGCACAGATTTCTGCCCATAATTTTCTTTTTACTTTTATAAAGGTAACAGATACATAATTTAAACTGAAAAATAAAACAGAGTAACTGTCTTTTTCTGCACTTTTTTTTGAGTGAGTAATTTCTGCAACACAAGTCACAAATTAAAGTGCTACATAAAATTTCAAATACTCTCTGAGGGCTTCTAGCGGACGTGCGCGGCATGACAGAGTGGGCATGCTGAGAACATAAAACAGAGACAAGTATAAAAAGAATCAAAGACAGAAAAAGTGGAGGGGGGTATGGAGCATGTGTCACAACAGGATGCTGGGTTTGTTGACAAAAACAAACAGTCCTGCACACAATGCACGTCAGTTGCACGTCATTCCAAACAGTACACAAACAGTGACGGTGGTGGAAAAGTAGGGGTCACAGCACAGTGAACAAGCTTTTCAGG
Organism: Pundamilia nyererei; assembly: GCF_000239375.1. NCBI lineage: Eukaryota > Metazoa > Chordata > Actinopteri > Cichliformes > Cichlidae > Pundamilia > Pundamilia nyererei. The sequence continues at coordinate 9,556,800 of NW_005187403.1, read as the reverse complement.
AATCATCCCTGATAATAGTAGCTGATAGGAATTGACACTGTAAGGGTCTAGATGCTTGCACACTCTATATACAGTACTGAGAAAAATACTGAGTCACCCATCAATGTAAAGGAAATATATTAGGAGGTAGACTTTCTTGTAATTGTTTTAAAGTGGTCTTGAGCAATAGTTCTCCAGGCTTTCTGAAAGTCTTTCGAACCTTTTCTTTAGACATTGGCTACTGACCAATTTCAGGGGAATGTTTCTTTGTTGAACAAGCATTAACCAGTGAATGATTCAAGCATTTAAAAAAGATATCCAGCTCAAGGGATGAATCAGTGTTGTGTCTACACAGATAGCTTATCAAAGAATCCGTTTTCAGATTGTGTCTTTAAACACTAGCAGCTTGTTGCAAGAGAACTTACAAGTGATTCCCTATCAAATGAAAACTAATCTCAGCACGTTGTGCAGTGTGTCCCTACAAAATCTGAGGAAACTGGACAAGTGTAGGACAAACGTGGTAACAGGCCTAGAAAATGCAATCTACTGCATCTGAACAGTGTCTGATGTTCATAAGAAATAGGAAAAAAATCCAGCAAAGACCTAACTGGACTGGGTCTAATGGAATAATCAATCAGAATTTTTGTTCAAATCATCACTAACATGTACAGTGAGGTGAGGTGAGAAGGAGAACAGTGGATATGTACAGTCATCTGTAAATACTCATGGATAAGGCCCTGGAGATACTTCTCCACTTGGGGCACCAACAAATTCCAAATTTGGAATAGATACTCCACACTTTTCTGTCTGAGGTAGATGGCGTCACCTTTGGAAATGCTATTTCTGCTCTTAACTGCTCTACACTTGACTACATTCTGCCCCTTTGCAAGCTGAAGGTCATTACACAAATAAGCCAACAGAATCACATTTTCTCCAGAAAGCAGAGAAAAGATGCCAAAGTCCACCAAACCCTCCACTTATGGCTTAGTCACAGTAGAGTAAGAATACAACAGCTACCTTCTTGCGAGCAGGAAAAATCACCAGTTGTGATTATACTGAACTTTTTTCACATTCAGCGACAAAATGATTTCCCAGAGGTTGACAATGAAACAGCTTTAACCTCTGGGAGATCACATTGCAACGTGATTGCACAGGTCGCCTGGTGGGAGGCAACCTGCCTCTAAACAATCACAGTCAAACTCAAAGTGACAGCAGTCTGTCTCAGACAGGTTTGTAAATAAGTGCCTTCTCATTTATAAATGCAGACAGATTGCCAACACACTGCAAACAGCCTGACTCATTCTGTGCAACTAGTTCACGATGCATCTCCTTGGGAACTGGACTTAACTGGTTGCCAGATGGTTGTATTCTGATTATATTCCTAAATAAAAGAAAGCTTTTTTTAGTGTATTTCAACTGCAAACTGATAGCAGACTGACTCTGTCTTTCATTGCCATATTGAGACACCAAAGTTTCTTTAAACATGGCAACTGACTGCAAGTGGTTGGAGACCAGCTCCTTATATGTGTGTGCTTTTTAAAAACTTTCTTGACAGCTTTTCTTCTGTGAGAAATTTGGTCTCATTTGTTTAAAAAAAGAAGAACATTTTAACAAAAGGATTTGTACAAAATTGTTCATTCTCCTTTCTTTGTCACTTGTATTTCTCCAGACATGTCAATCCAAGGTGTTTGATCTATCTGATGGAGTGTCGCAGTACGCATGGTTCCCCTGTCGAGTGGCTGATTCAGCCTGGGGATATTATACATACTGGCTCAAGGTAACACCAATATCCATGAAATATAGTTCAGATGACACCTGAAAATTGCGCTTTTGGGTTGTGTGTTCTTTGTAATAATGTCAAACTGCTGTACTGATACTGACAAAGCTTTAGAGAGTAATCAGCATTAGACGCCTGGATTGGGAAAGTATCTGTGTATTAGATACTAAACAAATTAGGATAAATCTAGTTGTACACACAAACACAAACATGTGACTAATTTTACTTAACTTTGTGCTTTTCCCTTTATTCAGGCCCACTTTTCTCATCCCATGGTGGCAGCAGCAGTAATTATACACTTGGCTGCTGATGGGACTGGCTTCATTGATCAGACACAATGTAATATTACTGTTCAACTGGTGGACACCAAAGAGGGGATCCATAGCCTAGGTGAGAATTATCTTAATGTGTTTTCAAACTACTACTTACCTCTGTATCAGTCTAAGTGAAATGATGAAAGCATTCGTCATTTAGAACGCCGCCCCCTTAAGCATGTGTTGCTTTCATCCCTTTGTTTTGTAACTTGATTGGCTATGTCTCAGTTGGAACACGGTATCAGCTTTTCATCACCAGCTCCTTTGTAGGCCTCCTCTTCTTTTTGATCTTTGAGGTTGGTTAACATCTGCTTCTGTCCCCTACCTTCCCTATCTCGACGTCAATGCACAATGTTTTGTCTTCTGCTCTCGGCCCCAATATCCTCTCCACAGGTGAGTGGCGTCTAAGCTGTCGCACAAACCCTTTGGTCATCCCAGTGAGTCATGACCTGTCAGTGGCCTTTTACCACACCAAGGCTATCCTGGTGATGTTTTCCTCTCACCTCGTGGCCATCTCCGGCGTAGCCCTGCGTTCCTTCCAGTCTTTTGACCCCATCACAATAAGTGGCTGCCAAAGCAATGAGATCTACAACCCCACAGGACAGAGGTGAGGCTAAAAATATACAAACGTAACAGCGCTGTAAAAGATGCTAACATATTTAACACAGACGTCAGTTGAAAGCATGCGAAATCACATCATGAACATGTTATATCACACACACGCACGCGCGCGCACACACACACACACACACACACACATGCATGCATGTATAATTTACACTATAGTCAAGTGTTTGTATGTGTTTTGGAGGAATGCGGGTGCATTTATACTAGTTTTTAATTTATTAAACAAAAGAATAAGTCTTGTTTCTGAGTCACAGAGCTTGTTATGATATGTATTTGCTGTCAAGTCACATATTTATGCATACAGACAAATTGTTATTGCCCCCAAACAGCTCTCTTGGAATTTCTTTAAACATTCTTCAGGAAGAGTGCTCCAGGCTTTTTGAAGGACATTGAAAGCTTTACTTTGGATGTTGGCTGCCTTTTGTTGTGTTCAAGAAGATCCTGTACTGTACTTTGTGTTTTTCTATCCAGGTATGCTTTTACTGGATTGGGAGTGTGTTTGAGATCATTGTCATGGTGAAAAATGAAGATGTTGTGTTTAAGGTGGTATTGCAAATGGTACTGCATGGAGAATCAAACTCTGACCATACTTTATGTATTTGTAATTCTAAAACACACAACCCCACTGGCTGAAGTACAGCCACAAACCATGACTGAGCCTCCACCGTGCTTTACAGATGGCTGTAGCCACTCACTCATCATCTGTTGTCATAAATGAGTGAAAAAGGCAGCTAATGTCCAGAGAAAAACTTTGAAAGGACCCCCAGAAATCCTGGAGAACAACTACTTAAATTTATTTTTAAAAAAAATCTTGATCCTTTACTCAGTACTGCATCAAACAAGCCTTCCAGACTCCAAAGTATTTTCTTCTCTTCATATATTTTGTATAGATATGTTTACATATATATTCAGCACATGCTGTATATATATGTAAACATAAAAGACAAGGAGAACTAAAACCTGTATGTGAACATTTGAATCTGAAATGCATTAACTATGCAAGTTAATGAGAGTTCACAAGTGTAATATCCTTGGCAGTTCATTGGACCTCGTAACTTATAAATTTATAACCAGCTGCCAGCCAGGGTTCAACACTAACTTTTCGTTACAGTTCAATTTGCTGTTGTGTTAAGTTCCAGCTATTTTTTTCTTTGTCTTTTTTTTTTTTTTACAAAATCCAAAAATGTCTTTTCATCTGTAAATTTCTTGCATTGTTCAATAGGGCACTGAGGCTGCAAGCTGCGGTTTCTTCAACTCTAACTTTAAACTGGCCATCAATCAGGCATCAAATTGGAGGCCAAGTACAGAGCACCATTTCTAAATTGGAAATTATACCATGAGCTGCATAAAGATTCATAACAGCTGAAAAGAAAGCTTCATAATAATAATAACTGTAATAAAAGCCAATAAAGATGCTTACATCATTTTCAACAGCTGCTGGCTGAAACACCAAAACAGTTATTACCTATTTGGCTATAAAATAACAATTTTGAGTACCCACTCACAAACATACCTAAAGAAGACCACACACACAGTCAGAATTGATCAATTTCCACACCACCGTCATGCACGCAACAGTTCACAGGGACGATGATTCCACAAACCTTTCAACAAGAAATGCACTAATACGCACCACAATACCCAAAGAATGGATGGTCTGAAGTTCTGTGTGGAGAGATAGAGCTGTTTGTGGCTTTTGTTGTGTGCCAGTTAGACATCCAAGTGCACCTAAATAGATTAAAACTGCTGTGCATCTGCATCAGCCAGGAAATTGTTTGTTGCCGCACACAGAGGCATAGTTGCTTTCTCCAAGACTTTTTGCCGACTTTTCTTTCTTTCATATTCTCTCAACCTGATCTAATTTCCAGAAGCTCTTGAAAACACTGCTTATATGATGGCAAGCCAAAGAGACAATACCCACTTATCTTCAGAAGCTCTGAACATGCTACAAGCTGAATATGATAATATAGTGCAGCTCAGTGCCGTTTAGACATGAAGAATCCAGGCTTTCTGTTTTTGTGTCTTAAGTCTGTTTTTCTTTAATCAATACCAATTCATCATCTACATTATACTGTTTATATCCCACTTTGAAAGCTGCTTGTCTCTCTTCTACATTTTCTTTTAATCCCGATTCCCTTTCCCTGATTTGTTACATCTCTGCTCCTCCACTACTTCTGGTATCCTTTTCTGTCTTCTCATCCTTTACTTGCACATGACCCTCCTTTCCCTCTAACTGCCATCTTCTTCTTCTTAATTCTCCCCTTTTTTGTGCCTCCTGCGCCCACTTTCCTTCTCTCATTCTCCTGGGCTGAGCAGCATATTTCCCGTAATACTTATGCCTCCACAAAACACCACATCCCCTTTTTCCCTGAGTTGTTAACTACAGGAGCTATTAACATGACTCAGTTTTATGTCCCAAGCTTGTCTGCAAGAAAATGCGCGCACACACACACACACACACACACACACACACACACACACACACACACACATATGTATATACATATGTGTGTATATATTGGTTTTGTTTCAGTTTGTCACACATTTCTTCTCTTAACTTTTACACTCATCACCAGAGTGAGAACTCTTGGACTTTTATTTGTCCCCGCAAACAACAAAACAGAAAAAGAAACAATATTCACAAAAGTTTTTGTATAGTTCCCTCATTTCTCTTGAATTCTCCTTTCTGTCATACAAACTATTCCCCTGTGGTGTATAACGTATTCTCATTTGCAGGGAAGGAGGCTAGTTTTCCAGGTAGTTAATTGTAATTTATGTCATAAATTCCAGAGTGACTAGCAAAAAACCACAAAGAGATTTTGTTCAAAGCCAAAGAGTCCATGAAGCAGCTTCCTAGGTCTCCCAAGCTTGTCCTCAAAGAGTAGACGTAAGGGACCGCTGCTCTTGTGCTTTATAATTATTCTTCACCTGCTCAACGTAGCTTTTTGTCAACATGAGTTAACATACTGGGAGCAAAATAAGGGAAAAAATGAAGGGCATATGGAACAGTATATGTAAACAGAAGGCTTAGATTATTAACAATCTTGAGAAAGAAGGCATGCAGTGCAAAAAATATGTGGAATGAAAGCAGGTAAAATAAGACAGAAAAAAGAAAGATACAAATTCCATTGTTGCAGGACTGAGTTTAACAATGTTTCTCCAGATCTGTATTTTCTTACATACTTTCTCTCTCTTTTCGGTCCCCCACCCCCTCACAGACACGCACACATACACAATGACAGAGAAGGAGAGTGAAATACTTTTCCTTCTTTTCTTTCTTCACTTCATAGGGGAACCCTATACTACAGAATGCAGACTGTTGTAAAAAGGTGCCTTGGGCACCCAAGCATTCCAAGAGTGTTAAATGCCTTCTCCATCAGGATCCTAACAGAGCTGTGGTCAAACTGCACCATTGTAGCTTGCACAGCATCTATCCCGTTGTTCTTAATTCCCTAATATTCACACTCCGCTTTCATGTGCATTGCAGAATATGGCAGCCTTTTCTCCGTGTAGTTTATTGATTTGGTATGTTAAGTGGTCATTGATGGATGATGTGGCGGATTCGATGTATAATTTGTCTCTTTTGGAGCACTGCTTCCACGTTTCTGAGTTTGCAGTGCTATTATATTCACAAAAAATGTGTACGGTATTAGTGGTATTTTCAAATTTGTTTTATTTTTTATTTTTTTTAGCTTTGTCATCTCTGTTGTCTGTTCTTCTTCTTTAACACCCTCCCACCCCTGCCCCCACACACAATGCCTCGTAGTTGTGTACATTATTCGTGTGAGGCCATTGACTGCCAGGAACCCCGGATCCGCAATGCAGAGCAGTGCAGTAGCCCTGGCCACCACTTCTACAATGGAGACCGCTGCACCATCTCCTGCAACTCTGGATATGTCCTGCAAGTCCACCAGGACGATGACATCATCAAGAGTCAGGTGAGCATACAAACACACTGCTGCACACATGTTTAACTACGTATAGGCAGCTACATAGCTCATTTCACACAGAGAAACAAGAACGCATAAACATACAACGCAAGCATTCAAGTGCAAAAATGTCAGAGCTTTTGTGTAGTTACTGGAAAATGCATGCACACATGAAGCCGTCTATGCATATTCAAACAAGCTTTCATGTAAACTCAAATACACAAATGTCAATAAGACAAAAGTGCAAACAAACGTTCTTTCTGTTCTCTTCTCTGTTTATGGATTTACTTTGTCACCTGCAAAAAAACAAACAAAAAAACATGCTTGGCACAGTAACCCTCCAGGGACAATGACATCATAATCTTCCAGGTAGATGAGTGCTGCACTGAAAAGTGGAGCCCCAGTCTTCTCCTTTTTCTAGTTTACTACACATAGACATACAAAGACACATCCACACGCACACACAGACACATGGGCGCGCCACACGCACATGCATTAAACAAGCACAGACATAAAAGTGTTTAGTCTCTTGCTGAGCATGCTGCACCATCACCTCAAACAGTCACTTTGTATTTCTGGTCCACTGGGATGATGACATCATAGCATAGTGTCTGCTCGCTCTCTCTCGCTCCCTCCCTCCCTCTCTTTCCCTAGCGCCATTCCTGCTCATTCTGCACACATTGAAGTCTCTGTTAAAAGGCAGAGATTTGCTGCCACTGTCACAAAGCAGCACATATTAAATGCTTCCATGCAGATACCAACAAACAAACAGTCAAGTACAAGGAGTACAAGGAAATCTCTTTGCATGGAGATGTGGGGAGATACAGTACACACACACAGATGCTTGCACACCACACATAAACAAATGATCTGGGTAGTTTACACCACATTGTAAACCTTTTGGATTTTGACCAAGATGCAATAAAGGCCATATAAATGCTTTATCCTTCTCTATGGCTTTGTAAAGCTGTCTGCAAAACAATCTATTAATGCTCTCTTAGAGAGATGGCACATGTGTATTGTAGCCTGGAGAAAAAGAAACAGTACTCGCCTGTACTGTATGGTATGTTTGGGAGCTGTATGTGGAGCATGAATTAAGACAAGAAGGAGAGAGAAGCAAGAGCGGATTAAGGGTATAAGAAGGGTTACACATAATTGCTTTTCTGATGCGTGGTCTGGACTCTGACTTTAATATTGCTAAAGATACTTCTTCTGTTGGTTGTTCCACATGTTGTGTGCAAGCTGTCCTAACTGGACTGGTTCTAGTACCACAAAGTAGTTTACTCATGTATGCACAGAAATAATGTGTGTGTATGTAAAAAAAATCCATTAAAAGCTACTGACATACACATTTTATGTACAAAACCTTGGAGTTGATTTTTCTTTGCAGATTTATAATTGCATTATATTTTGATTGACAATGCACAATCTGTCTATTCACCCATGTCAGTTCGTTTAGTGATAATTTATGCTTTTAAGAAAAGGAGAGGCAAAAAAGTATGCAGTAAGTAAGCTGTTATGGAAGCAGAAAGGACAGAAGAGGAAGTAGGAAGAGTTTTATGCCAAATATTTTCTTGTGTAGTACTTTGAGTGTTTGCCACAAATGATGATTGACAGTTCAAAGATATTACAAGGACTTGTTATTTATGAATAACTTTTGTATCCATTCAGCCAGATGAAAGGCATGTGCTCAGTTTTGTAGATGTAAAATGAGGATGTGGAAGTTTACCCTAATTAACTTAAATAGAATTACGTAGATTTTCTGAAATCTATACTGTGTAATCTAACTTAATGATTGTAATATAAACATGTATATATTTTACATTTTTTCTTCTTTCTTTTTCTCTGACCTTTTCTCTAGTGAAGTAAAGTGAATCAGCTTTTTGAAAAATAATATTTGAGCACATTTTATAGTGGTATAAAGTAAAAGCAAAATTGTGGCAGATGGTTTCTAGTTTGGTAGCCTCAGGACCAGCTGACTGCTTTTTTACTGATATGGTCCTTCTAGTTCCTTTGAGTGGTGACCTCTAACACATGCTGTGTTGGTTTTCAGTCAAGTGTTAATCGACAGGGATAAGAATTAGCACTTTCAAGTCTTAGGCCGTGGTTCACAGCGAGGAAAGGGTACCCACTCTGGGTTGGGGGAGGAGTTGCAGCCCCTAGGGGAAGGGGACAATGGAGTGTGAGATTAACATACGGATTGATGTGGCATTTGTTGGGATGATAAGAGCTGAGCTTGAAGCTGTGAAGCTGGTAAATCTATATTCTAACCCTCACCTTTGTCCACAAGCTAGGGACAGTAACTCAAAGAATGAGATCCAGGATACAAGGGATGGAAATTAGTTTTCTGTGTTTGGTGTCTGGGCTTAGTCTTGGCCATAGGGTGAAGAGGGAGGGGCTCAGAGTAAAGCCTGGTGGAGGTGATTGAAGTGAGGGGTGTCTGAGCATTTTTGCTTAGCCCTGTGACTCTGACCCAGATGTGGATGGATAAATTGTCCATAATAGAAAGTATGTTGGATCTTTTAAAAGTAGTAGGCCAAGGTCTGATCTTTGTGGGACTCCACAGAGAATTTGAATTAATTTTTTCCCTCCTGGATTATCAGTCACTACAAGTCGGATGAGAATGTAGTCAAGAAAGGAGAATATGTGAATTTGTGAGATGGAAAACAGACATTCATGAACAGATGCAAAATTTACTATAAATACTTGAATATGAAAACATGAATATGAAAGAGAGACATATCCCTTTTTTTACTTTTCTTTGAAGAAAGATTCTACTTGAATTAGCCTTTGGGATCAATCAGTCTCAGATATGTTTTTTTTTTAAATTCCAATAACATGAAGATAGAGGTGATACAGTTCATGAGTTCTCAAAATAAACATTCTTGTTTTATTAGTATTTTCATTTTGATTGTTGTCAGCCCTGAGGACACCACCACTGCTGAGGTAACACTAAAGTTTCGATAAAAGTTATCAAAACTGTCCATGAGCATAGAAGTCACAGGTTCTGGCTGCAGACAGTCCTATTAAACATCTATTAAAACATCTTTTGAGCTCTGGGTATTTCACAAAGATTTTATACCACCCAGCACTTCCAAATGTTCTGGGTGGAACTGGAACCGGAAAGCTTTAATCCCAGGAGACATGTAAAATACTCTCAAAAAGTATTTGCCCCCTTCCTGATTTCTTATTAATTTACATATTTGTCACATATGAATGTTTTAGATCATCAAATAAATTTTAATATTAGAGTAAGACAATCTGAGTACTTACAAAATGCTGTTTTTAAATGATGATTTATTTTGTCGAGGGAAAATTCAAACCTACCTGGCCCTGAGTGAAAAAGTAATTTTCCCTATTGTTAAATCATGAATTAACTGTGAATAACACATCATGGCACAATCTAAAGAAGTCATTTCAGAGGCCATGTTGAGAGCCATTATTTACAAATGGAGAAAACTTGAAACAGTGGTGAATCTGCACAAGAGCAGTCCCAAACTTACTCCAAGAGTGGATCGATGATGGGTCAAAAATGGCATATATGGGAGAGTTCCAAGGACAAAACCTCTGAAGACCAAAAAGAACACCAAGGCTCTTCTCACATTTGCCAAAAATTGATTGGCTTACAGAAGATAGGCAGGGAAATAGTTGGGCCATTTGATGACAGAAACCAGTTTGTGAAAAATCGGAAGTGATGTAAAGAATAGTCTAACGGGCCGAATACCCAGGAATATAGGCAGATGAGTGAAGAGAGATTGTCCTTATTGAACACAAGCGTCTTTACTACTTTCTCGATCCATTTCAAAATATATTGCAGCTTTGCAATACCTTGCAAAATAGTCTCACAGCAAATAAAATGCACTATTTACTTGAAGCATTACTGCAAATGATCAGTTTTGACATAACTCTAATTAGTTTTAACAGTGGAATGCAACTTTATGAAGGTGTTTGATTGCAAGTTATACAGTCCAATCAGGAGTATAACTTTGACTCCAACGGCAACACAGCTGTAACCTAAACTGTACAACTGCTGGATATAATTGGTAAAATAAAGCAATTCACATTCAAAAGAAAGACTGGGCACATCATGTCTTAAATGTAATAAACGAAATGTGCTTCGAGTCAAAGCGCTGGTAATAAAATGGTCTGGCCAGATTCATAGTGCTCATATGCTCTCATCTTTTTTTCAGCTGCACAGTCCTTGCAAAGACACGCACACCTCCACACTAAGGTTGAAAAGTGCAATGTGAAGCATAATCTTGTCTCATTTCATTAGCCGATTACATTCTTGGTTCACTGATGTCAAAGCGATTCTGGGAACACCAACTTCTTACATAATACTATCTTCAGAACAAATCTGTTTCCCTCACTTGCTTGATTTGTATATGTGTCTTTTATTCCTGTCTGTTTTTCAAATCTTTCTCTTGCTTTGAAGTGGTTAGGGAACACTGTGTGCTGGTACTGAAGAAGTCACATCTATTTTATATAGGCATTCCCTTTTACAGATATGACCATTCCCTGCCATGAAACAGCGTTTAGGTATCTGAATTAAAATAACCCCATCGCAAGTCACCATCTGATAAAAAAGATAATCTCAATGAAGTAAAGTATCTATTATCCTAAATTCATATACATATACAATGTTGTTGTGGACAACACGCTGTTGTGGTGGTTAGCACTGTTGTCACAGCAAGATGGCCCTGGCTTCAAATCCAGGCTGGGCACTTTCAGCGTATTCTCTTTGTGGCTTCTCTCTGGGCTCTCTAATATCCTGTCATAGTATGTATGTTTTTATACATAAGTTAGGTCAATGGGTAACCCTGAATTGTTCATAGGTGCAAATGCTTGTCTGTATCTCCTGGTTAGCCCTGTGACAGACTGGGGGCCTGTCCTCGTGTCACTTACCCTGTAACCTTTTCTTTTTGTAAATATTAATGGTAATAGCTAGGTGTGCCCCTTCGGTCAGTTGTACACACAAGAGATCTAACCCTCAACTAAATCTGTGTTCATCAAACAAACAAACATGTGCTTGCTATTGGCCCAACAAGGATGTGAGCATGTAAATCCCTTTATAGATTCTTAGGAAAACCTTGTAGATCAAAATGTTGCCTGTAAAATTAAAATCACCCTGCTTGTTGACATGTTACGCTGAAATGCTCCTCACACTTATAAAATATGGGGTCTATGGGTTTCTGACTAAAGTTACATTCTCAGTAGCACGCTGCTGTTGTGACCACACCGTTATCCAGAATCATTTGGGCAACCATTCGCTGATATTGCCAGTATGAATATTTCACAAATACAACCTTTGATTCTTAGAACAGGATTTTCACAAAAAAATGTTTTATAAGAGGTTTTCCGCGAGGACTGACACATAAATTAGACTTAATTCTTAGTAATTCTACTATTTATCATTGCAGATCTATCTTCCAATTAATGTTCAACCATGCTATAATTTGCTTGTTTGCCATCTATAAGAAGACAAATCCCTAAGTTGAGGAAGGGGTTGTCTGCTGGTTCATTTGTCTGTAGGTCTGTCTGGCTTGAATTAGGAAGCATAGCCAAGGGTTGTTAAAATCGCTACTGGAAGAGAAACAGGCAGCTGTAAATTTTTTAAAGGAAGGAAAATTCCCACACATTTACACACATAGTAGCACACACAAACACAAACCTACATATATACTCACTTTAGAAAGTGCTCTTCCCTTTTTGCACACCTAGCTGTCTTGTAGATTTTTATTATTAGTCTATTTACAAATGCTCCTCACACTTATAAAAGATCAAAAGAATTAAGAGGAAAGTATTTGACTCGTTGTTCTGAAGCAACAGGTCTGTGCTTTAGGTCATTGTTATGCTGGGAGGTTTAGGACCCCCTTCGCCCCATGTCATATCCACCTGGGGTGAAACCCTTTTCAAGAATCTCTCTCTACTTTATCAATCACTCTTTCACCAGTGCCCCTGTCATAACAGGAAGTTTCCACCGCTTTGACCAAAAACATCACATTTATGGAATATCTTCATCTTGCTCTGAGGCCTTTTCATACCAGACTCTAAGTGGGCCCTTATGTGTGTTTTACTCAACTCTCTCTGGCCACTTTACAGAAAAAATTAATAAAAAGACCTGATAGATGGAGTCATCCTGAGATGGTCATCCCTCTGTCAGATTTTCCCCCATGTTTGCACAGCATTTTTGAAATGCTGTTTTATTGATAGATGGGTTCTCTATCACCGCCCTCACCAAAGCACAAACACATCTAGGTAAACGTGTGTGTTTATGTGTATTTGTATGTGTAGGGTGTAGTATTGACCACACTTGTGAAGTGCATATTAGCTCGTACCTTATCCCACACATGCACAATTTTGCAAGTGTACTTAAGATTTTCACATATTTTAAAAGAGATGTTTCAATGTTGCTTCTATGGTCCACATTGCTTCTCCACAGCTTCACATCTCAACTGACTCATTCAACTCTTCACCCAGTTGTTTTCCAGAAGGCGCTCACATGCAATGCATATGTTACCTTGTTGGACATCCAAATATGAAAGGAGCTTATTTATTTTGAGGGAACCCGATACTGTTACACAGTATCATGTAACGGGATCGAGATGAAAGACAGATATACACGGAAACAGAGAGAAGATTATGAAACAATACATTTGTATTGCCAGCTGAGTCCAGTTTGTGTTGAAGTTTGGCCTCGCTTTAAAAAGATGTGTGTAATTAAAGTCAACCAGTGTAATTGATGGGTTACCCACACAGGTTTCTCTTCTGGTTCTGAGAATAAAAAGTCAAAAAGATTGAGCTCTAACAGCTTTGTTGTGAGCTTTCTTGGCACGACTATCGATTTAAACATTCCTGTTGGATTACATGGTTCTACTTAATGGAAGAGGATAAAAAAAAATTGAGGGTTAACCCATTCAGATAAATTTCGTCTCATCTCTGAAAACCTCACACTACAAGCCAAATAACTAGAGCAATGAGACCTATTTTTAATAGAGAATAAACCTAACACGAGGAAACTTTTCTAGTTTAAAAAAAAAACAGTTAGAAAGGATTTTGAACTATTCTGATTGCCCTGTCAGTTCTCAGGAGTTCATATACAAGAAAATATTGTTTTCTAATGCTATATTCTCTAGACAATATTCTTCCCTTGAACAGAATGGTTTCACATAGCCATGTGTAGAGTGTGTCCACACACACACACACACACACACACACAATAAATGCAAAACGTCTGGCAATTGAGAAGTAATTTACCTTAATGATAATCCCTTATACTGGAACCTTTATCTTGCTGGCTATTTAAGCATGCCTCTGTATGAAATAGTGGAGCTATGCTGCCACTGCTGGGTTTGCTCTTGTTTGAGTCTGTTTCTTGTGGATTTTGCATGTTCTCCCCATGTGTGGATTTCCTCTTGGTTCTCCGGTTTCCTACCACATTCCAACAACATGTAAAGGCCCAGGCACACAGGATGCCCTCTGTACTCTTTCAAAAGTTGGAGAGGCTGCCTTGATTTTCAGAAGGGAGCAACGGAAAGCCACTTGTTCCTATTTGTTTATGAAATTACAAACTCAGTAAATATGAAGTAACCTTTCTACTTTTTTCCCCCTTTGATTTTGTACTATTTCCAGCATATTGTTTATCTCTTACCTAAATATAATAACGACTTTCTTATGTTTTGTGACTACACATAAATTCAGAAAGAGGATGAATAATGGATGTAGACTAAACCCACAGGGGTTTGCCTTCTATTTGTAGAAGACTTTATGTGCGTGCGTGTGTCTGTGTGTGTTTCTCAGCTGTCACACTTCCACTGAAGTCAATCTGTTTAGGGTTAGGGCTGATTGTGCAGTTGCTGGATATCAGTTGTCTGAAGTACATGACTTGACCTTACAAATGCTATCAGCAGTCACTTGAGCTGCTGAGTGGCCTGTGAGGCTTACTGACATACAGTAAGCTAAGCCCGATCAGGCTTTGTTAGGTTACACGCTGATTAGGAACTTGTTGAAATGATTGCAGAATTGCTGTAGTCATTTTTTTGTGAGGTAAACATTTATAGGACAAGTGCACTACATCAGTCTGTCGCATCAATATGCACATTAAAGCTTGCATCAATGAATATTATTATATATCTATGTAGACTATGTTGTAAAACTTATATTTCTTTATTTGTTATTTACTTTGTGTTATATCATGTCTTGTTTTCCAGTCAGAGACTTCAGTAACAATAACTTGTGCAAATGGGAAGTGGAACAAACAGGTATCATGCGAGCCTGTGGACTGTGGTTTACCAGACAAGTATCATGTTCATCCTGCCATTTTCAACTTTCCAGAGGGCACTACCTATGGCAAAAAGAGCACATTTCAGTGTCGAGAACCTGCCCAGCTAATGGGTGAGTTGCCTAGCGGAGCACTGACATATCCATATTTACAGGGTACCCTTCAGAGATCTTTTCCAATAAATATATACACCCGCTGGTCACTTTATTAGTTACACTTGTTGTGTTTGCTAATGCTATTATCTAATCAGTGACTTTGAACATGGTTTGCAGAGAATGGACCAAAAAAGAGAAAATATCCAGATAGCAGCTGTTCTCCTGGCACAAAAGCGATGGTGCCAGAGGTCAGAAACAAAAAAGAATGGCTAGGCTGGTTTTAGCTGATAGAAAAGCAACAGTAACCATGAAGCAAATGGGCTACAGCAGCAGAAGACTGCACCAAGTGTCACTTCTGTCAGCTAAGAACGGGAAACTGAGGCTATGATTCACACGGGCTGAACAAAATTAGACAATAAAACACTGAAGAAACATTCCCTGCTCTAATGAGTCAGGGTTTCTGATGTGATACTCAGATGGTAGGTTCAGAATCTGGTGTAAACCAGATAAAAGCATGGATCCGTCCTGTCTTGTATCAGTCGTGTAATGGTGTGAGGCTATTTTCTTGTCACACTTTGGGAGCCTTAGTACCAACCAAAGCCTACCTGAGTATTTGTTGTTGATAATCTCCATCCCTTTATCATGACGGTGTAATCATCTTCTGTCAGCTGCTTCCAGTATTTGACATTGACTTTTGAAAATTAGCACCGTATCACAAAATGATCTCAAATTGGTTTCTAGAAGATGACAATGAGAAGAATCTCTGAAGAATTTTTCTGGCACTTTGTTGAATCTATCCCATGAAGAATTAAAGCAGTTCTGAAGGTCAAGGGTGGTCCAACCAGATGCCCCACACATGGATCCCGAATGCCTAGATCTATACAGAATCAAAAGGAACCTAAGAGCCTTTATCATGAACTAAATGTGGATTTGGCCAACTTCAAGCCAATAGCATCAAGTGCAGCATCTACCAAGGAGATCCTTTGTCCCCAATGGTCATTGACAAGACTGGCTACAGATACTGACTATGGAATGGAGCAATCATCAGCCGCCTCCTCTACATGGATGACATCAAGCTGTACGCTAGGACTGAATGAGACATTGTTCACTGATCCACACCACCAGGATCTACAGCAACATCATTGGAATGTCATTTGGACTAGATAAATGTAGTCGGATGGTAACAAAGAGAGGAAAAGTAGTCAGAACTGAGGGAATTGCACTACCAGAAGGGAACATTGCAGACATTAAGGACGGCTACAAGTACCTGGGAATTCCACAGGCAAATGAGAACCACAAATGAGAAATGGAAACTGCAACCACCAAATACCTGCAAAAGGTCAGGCAAATCCTGAGAAGTCAGTTGAACTGGAAGAACAAGATCCGTTTTATCAACAGCTACACCCTGCAGGTTATCAGGTTCTCTGCTGGGATAATAAGCTGACCAAAGGAGGAGATAGAGGCCACTGACATCAAGACAAGGAAGCTCCTCACCATGCATGGAGGGTTTCACCCCAAATCCAGCACCCCAAGACGTAACACTAAATGTAAGGAAGATTTGGGGAGTGTCAGAATCACTGTCCAGGATGTGACAACAAACATCCATGAGTACATAGGAAGATGGCCACAACCAAGGATGATGGCCAGAGCTAGCAAAAGAGCCCTGCATGGTGACATCCAGAAGTCCTACCAGTGGCTGGACAAAGCTGGACTGAAAGATGGCGCAGAGGCACTAATCATGGCAGCACAGGAACAAGTTCTGAGCACAAGATCCACAGAGGCTGGGGTCTAGACAGACAGACAAACTGGTGATAGATAATCACACGGACATAGTAGTGGTGGACGAGCAGAGGAAGACAGCGGTAGAGATAGATGAATGATGAAGAAAGTAACAAGTAACCAAGTAACAGAAATATAAGGAAGAAGGAACATGAGAAGCTGGAGAAGTTTCAAGGGAAAAGAACTCGAGAAGATATGGAGTGGGGAGGTCACAGTGGTCCCAGTGGTAATCGGAGCACTTGGTGCTGTGGCCCCCAAGCTAGGCGAGTGGCTCCAGCAGATCCCAAAAACAATATTCGAGATGCGCAGTCCTAGAAACAGCAGAGATACTGTGCAGGACCCTCAAGCTCCCAGGACTCTGGTAGAGCACCCGAGCTTGCAGGATAGAGTGCCCACAGGGGCAAGAGGGGATGTTCTTGCTAATAATTTTAGAGGTTTCTTCCCACTGATTGCCAAGGAACACAGAAAAGACCCTTAAACTAAGACCACCTTTTTTCAAACAACCTCAAATTTGGCTTTGCACTACAACTCATAGTTTTGAAGCCGACTGCATCTGATCTGACCTAGTTTTACTGATTCACTGACCTGTATGCTTTTCCATTTATCCTTTTCTTTTTTGTTTCTCTAGGTACAAACAACACGCTTACCTGCCTCGAGGATGGTCTATGGTCCTTCCCAGAGGCTCTATGTGAGCTTCGTTGCCCAGCCCCTCCTCTTGTACCCAATGCTGTGCTGCAGACAAAACGTTGCCAGCAGTCAGACTTAAAAGTTGGCACACTCTGCAAGTACAAGTGCAGGCCAGGCTACCATGTTACCAATAAACCCAAGCGGTAAAGAAATAAACTGAAATTTTTTTTGTTCATTTTTTGCTACTTTGAAACTTTGTTCCCACATGAAATTAGGGTCTGCACGTGATTCAATTAATCATCTCTCTTTTCCTTTTAGGCGTGCATTCAAACGCCAGTGCACAGAAGACGGCACCTGGCTCGAGGGATCTTGCGAGCCCGTGACTTGTGATCCTCCACCTCCGATCTTCCATGGCTCCTATAACTGTACCAATGGGTTTCGTTTTGACAGTACCTGCACCCTAAACTGCTCTGACCCTGCTGGTAATACTGCTATCGCCGGCACAGGACGCTCTGCCCATACGGTGAGGCTGCTGCACCCTACTTGCAAGCAGGTCTGTCCATCTCTTTCCTCTCTGTCTATTCTTGCTTTGCCAGTGTCCTTGTCTTCTCTTTTTTTCTCTTCTTTGCACCCTCACAGTTCTTTTTTGTTTTGTTTGTTCAGCATAACTTAGTAATAAATAATATAATCACAGATAAATATAGTGCATTTAAAACAATTTGTACCACCAGGCTGATTCTCCAGGATTACTGGTAATGTTGTTTGTTTGGAAATCACTACAGACAAATTGTTATTAATATACTCTTGTGTAATATCATACATAATTACTAATGACCAATGATAATGTACTAAATTAACGAATTAATGACTGAAAAATAAGATACAGCCTTTATCCTGGCTGTTTTTTTCTGATACGTCTTTCTCTGCCCTGCCTGCTTTTCTCCCTGTCTCCCTTAGCCCTACTCAATTTGACGCCATGCTAATTAGATTGCTATTGATTTCCAGAACAGCCCTGCTGCCACAGACTTTTGAAATGTATACACCTTTTAATCTGTTCTGCCTCTTCGACGTTGTGGGTTGGATGCCTACTAAAAATTGGATTGTATTTCCCTGTACAGTGGCATGGCATCTCAGTGTCCTTGGCCTAGTAGTGTTTGTGCACCTGTGTGTATGTCTGTATGTGTATAATTATTTGTCTGTCAATATATGTGTTATTTTCAGGGCAAAGGGTCCAATGAGATCCGCTGTCGAAAAGATGGGAATTGGACAGGGTCGTTCCGCCTGTGCCCACACAGCCAAGGCCAGTGTTCTTTACCTCAAAACCTCCATTATAGCCTGCAATACTCATGCAAACGAGGACACGGCATAGGTCTGTATGCACAAATCTACTGTTACTTAATGCTTTTTTTATACTAGGTTCATCTTTCACACATTGCCAAACCATTGTGACATAGTCTCACAATGGTTTGGCAATGACGAGGAAAATAAATCTCGGCATTCGTGGTGTTGATCTTTCATTAGTGTAATTCTCTCTGTCACTTTGTCACACAAACAAACACAGGTGAGGAGTGTGAGCTGACATGTAGAGAGGGGAACAACGATGTTGTGATCCTCCCTCACAATATGACCGTAGGAAAAGTAATGAAGGAGCACTGGAGAAATCCACCTAAGTTGAAGGTAAGTTTGCATGTGTTTGTGTGTGCCTCACAGCTCTGAGAGACGCACTTCACGAAGTTCTGTGAAGCACAACTCTTCTCCTTGGAATTTCACATATAGTTCCTTGATCCTGACTCCATCGCTTGCAATGCAAAATGCCAACCCAATGCCATACAAATATTTGGATTAGAGGCATAGCAACCTTTTAAAATTTATTCTTGACAACAAGTATGAAAACCTCCTGCTGCCCACTTTCCTTTCAGTCTTCAAGATGATATAGTAGTAGATATAGTGGAGAGATAATGAGGTACAAGAACTTTATTCCCAAGGTGTAAAGATTTTTTTCTAAATTCCAGTGTATTTGTCTTGCTGAAGAATTGTTGTGAGGCACTTGTTTTCACCCTCACTGCCACTGTGACCAACCTTATTCATTCAGGTTAATCACTGTTAAAGAACACTGAAGCTCACTGGTAATTGGCCTAATTTAGATATACCTTACAGCTACTTAAATAATAAAGTGTTCTTTTTTTGGCAGATAGCAAAACACAGAGGTAGGAGGCTGTGGTGGAGAAGGTCACATAGCACAGGACCGTACATTTTGTCTCTTTTGGGGCTCTCCGACACAACCATGGTGTCATTTGAGATATTCATGAAGATTATGGTTGAGGTCAGCAGCTGTGTAGAGGTACAGCTGGACTGTGTGTGTTGTCTAAATTCTAATTTTACTCTCAAAATGTATCAATGCCACAAATGTTGAATCTGCCTTAAGTACTTTTGTCAGCTTAATGCCCTTTTAGCTGTAGAACAAGAGACAGGTCTTACTAAATAGCATCGAGTTTTGAAACTAGAGAAGTCGCGCCTGACCAAAAGAGTACATTTTATTTTTCTCTTTTTTTTTTCTCCGACAACACCTTTTGTTTCTGTTTCAGAGTCACACTGAGTCAGCAGTTGGTGGTGGATGCCGGGGGAGGGGTGGGTTAGGCCATGTGGACACGAAATGATCTGCTTTTATGGATTTGTGTAATTGATATGATTTGTGCTCAGGGGTAATTTCAAACCTGAGGTTATGCTGTTGGGTCCATCTGATAGTGTAAGAGAAGTCAGAG
Source organism: Pundamilia nyererei (assembly GCF_000239375.1). Lineage (NCBI taxonomy): Eukaryota > Metazoa > Chordata > Actinopteri > Cichliformes > Cichlidae > Pundamilia > Pundamilia nyererei. Next base: position 9,536,630 of record NW_005187403.1, on the reverse strand, counting down.
AAGTGATGTTGGTAGGATGACTGTTAAAGAGTAGGAAAGTGTGTTGAGGATAAGCGGTTAGAAGAGGTAAAGCTTTCAAGGTAATGACCACAAGTCTAAGCAAGTGTAATGTTTTGTTTTGTCCCTCCTTCTGCCAGCTCATCCTGTGTTGATATATCATAATTAATGCGAGCACACAGTCTCATCCCGAACATATACACGCAGTCATAAGCAGCTACCGTAGCATCTAAAAGGGCTAACAGAAATTTGCCTTATGGCACAGGAGTGGCCAGGGGTGATCGTAAATGATAAGAAATCAGTTTATATTCCTCCTAATGACTAATGGTCCTAGTCTGGCCACCCTATAAAAATGGTCTGCCACTCGTGTGGCAAGATGTTCCCAATGGTAGCATGTTAGATTTGCGATCACATAATTGTCATAGTGCTATTACTGACATTAATGGTGAACCTTGTTCCTACTCAGTTAATTCTAGTATCAAAAAAAAAGATGAAAAATAAAACTGAATGACCACCCAAGAGATAAGGATGCAAAAACACAGAAATACAAGATAAAAAGGGTTTTAACAAAACAGAACAGAAGGATACTGCAGTAGTGGGAAGTGAAAAATAATAATAGTCATGGTGAAGGCTAACAGTTGTAATAACACCAGGAATGCTGTAAGTAGGAATTGGCAAACTATCCCTAGAGGGTGGAATTCTTCATGCACCATCTACAAGAGAATTAATGTCCCCACTTTCTAGTTCTACTTTGCTGAGCTGGAAATCAGCGTTGCCCACCTTAGTAAGTGATGTTGATTTATTGCCTTTAAACTAGTTGTATTTTGGTTCTTAGTGTGACCCACTTAGAATTCTCTCCTCCTTCTTTATCTCCACCTTCCCTCTTTCTTTTCCCTGTCTCTCTATCTATGACTACTCTGTGCCCTCAGCACCCTCCTCCCCCTTTATCAGCAAAATTACCCTGTCGGGCTTACTGCAGAATTAGTCATTTTCTATATGACATGACCTCTTCTGTGGTGGTGCTGAGATAGGGATCTATTTTTATGTGGTATCAGTCCCCTGGGGAGGCTTCAGAGGGTGAGGATCCCATACGTAGTGAGGGGTGAGGCCAGGCTACAATCATGGATTATCATGATTTACGACATTGCAGTGAGAGGAAAGAGAGAGAGAATGAGAGAGAAGGGGAGAGTTTCTAGATGACATCATCACTGTAGAGCACAAGAAGGAAAGAAAGAAAAAGTACAGCATTTGCAAAAAGTTTCACCTGTAATATAAAATAATGTTCTCAGTATTCCACCGTATATACTGACCATTAGAGCCCTTCCCTGTAGACGCACAGGCATACACACACAAGCAGGCATGTCTGGACTCAGCTATGCAGTACTATATCACAGTAGTAGAAGCATCACTCTCACAGCTCTCAGTTGCCCTCAGATGCTATGTTGTTGATTCTCTCCACCTTGAAGCCTGTATCTTTCTTTTTGCATTGATTTGCTGACACGACTGTAATGAAAAATACCTTAGTTTGCAGCAACAAAAGAAAAGAATGTCAACTTTGTGAGATATTGGGGCACAATGGATCTGAAAAATGGACCAGCTGAGGTCAGCGGGGTTTTGCTGCAAATGGTGCTTTTGGTCATGGCCAGTACTATATAAGCTCGATTTACATATCCTATAAGCAAAGCATCTGTTTGCCTGTTCACGTACAAATTCCCAACATGGGACACAGACTTTATGAGGTCACAGTCGTGAAATTAAAAATGCCCTTTCATCGTCATGTAACTATTTACACCCTTTACACCCTTATATTCTTGTACAGTGTATGCTTAGAAGGGTGCATTAGCACATATAGCTGTACATTCAGTGTACACATTGCTGTCCACCTGCCCTGAGCACAAATGTGTTCTGCTGCATTTCAAAGAGAAACACAGCAGGAGAATAGAATGGGATTCCACACATTCTGCAAAGATATTAGATAACATGGTCCTCTTACCTCTGTGATTCTGTCTTTCTCATGCTTCCAGTTCCTTATCCTCCTGGGGGTATGACTAAGTTATAAAAAACATTTTTTTTAAGTTATGTCTTTTAAAAATCAATTTACTCGGTTTCAGTGTAAAGCAAAGGAGGCTTCACAAAAAAGCTTCTATGAGTAGCACATGAGCTCTTTTGATAACGTCTATGTTTCCCTGTCTTAGGGGTGTGTCCGTGCACAGCTTAAATGTGCCCATTGAGTTTAGTACGGTTAGGGATTATGTGGCCTGAAATCTGGGAAAAAAGGACAAACTCCTGGCAGGAAATAAATTGTACAGAGCAACTTTTCAAGCGTCAGTGTTTCTTTGTTTCAACCCACAAATGTTGATTTATCTTACAGAGTATTATCTGTACAATGGGGCTGAAATGGTATCCACACCCAGAATTCCTCCACTGCATCAAAGGATGTGAGGTAAGGCATACAAAAATGTAATTTTCATACCTACTTTCTTGACTCAAACACAGGATATATGGTGTTTTAAGCTTTCGGTACTACCTTCTGTACTTAGTCCACCCTGAATGCTTATTAAGAATTAAGAGGGTACGTAGCAATCAGGTGCTGCTGATCAAATGCACTTGATTAATTGCTCATCAACAAGTGAGACTGGAGCTTTCAGATGTGTGCTAACACAATGCTGCAATCTACTTATAACTGGACATCCGAGCAAATTCATCCCAAGGTCAGAATGTTAAAATTCATAACAGTAGAATTAGAAAAAAGCCTGAACAAGTGTGGCTTGTTTGGAAGGGTTCCTGGGCAAATATGGAACAGCTTAGGGGTGGTGATTTGGGCTTGTTTTATAGACACAGGACCTGGACAGTCACTAAGTTGACCGTAAACTTCTCTCCATAGCAAAGGATTCTAGAATCAAATGTGAGGCCTGTGAAACACCAAAACCTTTCCCAAGACTGGGTCATTCAACAGGACAATGATCCCAGGAATAGTAGCAAATCTACCACAGAATGGCTGAAAAAAGTAAATAATCAAGGTGTTGATTATATCTGCAAATGTTGATTAACTAACATAGTTCTGTAAAGAAGAGTGGGCCACATTTCCTCCAAGTCTAAAAAAGTGTGATAAAATCATATTATCATATTACTTGAAATTATTATTTCAAGTAATAATGGTAAAGGTGATAAAGGTGGATATATATGCTACTAAATCATGTTGTATGGTTAGAGTTTAACAGAACTGGAAAGAGTCCTGTGAAAACTTTCTTTTTTACATCAGTGTAGATGAGTTATAAGTAAAATCCTCAGACAATAGTTGAAGAAAGAAAACCAAGCAAGTCCATAATGAGCTTTCTTCCTTCTGGGACATATTGCTGTTATTAACAACTCTGCACAGGGACAGAAAACATTAGGCACTCACAAGTCATTTAAACATGTTGCTGATATACAGGTGTCTCTTATCAGACTTATATATAAGGTCCATTGAAGAGCTATTAACTAGCTATAATCTGGTGTAATGCCTCCTGAAATAATTTACACACATGACTGTGTCATTATGCTATGTTTTTCCCTCCATTAATGGGGCATTCACAAGTGAATGCAACATCTGAAGGAATTCCACCTTACTTCATGGAAGAATGATATCATCCACTCATTTTGGCCAATTGGATAACCTGATTGGTAACCCAAGCTGAGAGGGTGGGGCCAACCCAATAAATCAAATTACTGGAGCATTTTGTGCAGTGAATAGTTTATGGTGTCCTCAGTTTGATTTACGGGTCTGGGCGACTAAGGGCTTAAAGGGTCACATTGAAGAATGAGGAAAATGTAATGTATCAGATTTATCAGCAAATTTATCTAGAGGCTTCTAAAAGCCCCAAAATGCTCAAGAGAAAACAGCAAAAGACTCTGAGAGTTGTGGCAGCAATTAACAAGGCAGGATGTTCTTAGCTCAGTGTCTGTGCCTAATTGCTTGGCTCTTTCTCTTTGATATAGCCATTCATGGGAGACAACTACTGTGACTCAGTAAACAACAGAGCCTTCTGTAACTACGATGGAGGAGACTGCTGCCAATCGACTGTCAAGACTAAAAAGGTTAGTGGCATTTATTTACCTGGAAATGAGACCCCCCCCCCAAAAAAAAAGTACTTATCCCACCTCCTGCATATGTTTTTATCATTTTACTCTACTGCTATGCATTCAGTGGAGGTTGCATGATATCTTTAATAAGCTTTGATACTTGTGAAAATCCTATTTTCAGTGTACTGTAATGAATCACAGTGCTCTGCTGAAAGGTATAGTATTTCAACCTTTGGACGATCTCTAAACAATTTCTTCCTTCCATTGTCTTGTGTGCACTGGTAGACAGATTACAGACCCTGAATTCAAGAGAGTGGGAGGTTTTAGACTTCATCAATAGTGCTCGCAAAATACCACTTGCTGCGGTATTTTGTTACTTAATCTGTTATTTTGTATAGTGTGTTCACACAATTATGTGACATTTGGGTAGTAATTTTACTTTATTTTTAGTATTTTTAGACTATTTTAAGTAAAGGCTGTAGTTATTTGATGAGTACATCTTACTTACTTTACTACCTCATTCTAATAATAAAAGAGAACTGTCATTTTATCTATGCATTCGTTTAATCTTTCAAGAATTTTGTTTTCTATTTTTAAAATTCAGCATTGCATTTTTAAAAAATGATGATTTCTGTGGTATTAACTCCCTAAATTTTGAGTGGTACTTTGCCTGTCTCATCCCTGCCAGCTATTGGCAAGAATTATAGATGGATGTGTAGTTTAGCTTCTGGGCTGCAGCATCTGCTTTCCTGGCCTGGCCTGTTTCTCTGAATCTGGTGAAAGACTTTGGTTGTACTCCCGGCATATCCATCTGTATGTCTGGCTAGATTTATATTGAAATTGATGTCTATCACTGGATATGTCACTGTGTCTTAGTGGACAGCTTTGTCGTATCCCAATTTCATGTTTTTGGGATACATATATAAATATTTAGTAAGGTTGTTAGTTAGCAACTTCATCTTTAGCATCTATCTATTAAATCACTATGAATCTATCTTAAAATACAAATTCTTTAATTTCCTTCTTCTATTTATGTGCTATTGGCTTCTATCAGAATGCGATTCAAAATTTGAGTCTTTGAGTTCTTTCTTTTATAAGTTAACTATCAAATCTAAGCCATTGTATTCCAAATGCAGCAGAGAGTTGATGAATTGTTATCAAATTGCAAAATCTTCTGACCCTTTGGGCAGAACTTGCATAACGCACTTTTGTTGATGGATCCTATCAGGAGAACAGGCCTTATTTTTTGAGAGTTAGAAGTTATACATCAAAGGGTAGCATGGTCTAATGTTATGTTTGGATGGAGCAACACATCTACAGTTTAAAACTGAAATGCTTTTGAAGGTTTTGACATCTGTGTCTATGTTCCAGAAATAGTTTAGACTAGCTGAACGCTAAAGAAATCTTGAAGCACAATCAAAAAGCAGTGTCCTCCACAAAGGCTTATACTCTATACTCTAAATTTAAGAAATTAAATTTGTATCAAAATTTAATGGGTCCTTTTGTTGCTCATATACCGCATGCACCAAATTTGATTAAATTTCACTAGGTTTCAGGGTAACCTTGCTTTCAATTACACATACACACAAATTACATGGGCCAGTGCCCTGCCAAAACAAATGTCTATGCCCCATCTCAAAACTTCAAAGAAAGCGATCCCCATCTGCACTAGTTTTAGCATTTTTTTCTTTGCCCATACTCTACTTCTTCACCAAGAAATCAATTTGGAAGTTTATGCATGGTCTTGTCAACAAGAAGACAGACAAACCTACAAAACTCAGTAACATCAGAAATACATTTTTGCATTTTGCATTCATTGAAAAATGCTTTTCAAACCATGTGCGCAAAGAAGTAATCTCCTCATTCTATAACTGTCAACCACAGAGCCGCGTACTGCACAACACAAGATCAACAGATTCAGAGGAACCTTTAACTATATTGACAGCGTACTCTATATTAAACTTGAGCAATAGTTTTAAAGAAAAAGTCTCAGTATATATCAATATAAGAAGACGCATGCGAGAGAGATATACTTTTTAACACACAGTCCCTGAGGTTTACAGGTTTTAAAAGAAAATTGAACAAAGAAACATTAGGCAAAGAGAAACATTTTGTGAAACCACCCTCGTAGTCAGTAACAGCTGATAAAGATCTGCCGATACTTTATTTCTTCCTTGGTGATGCTCTCCAGGCCATTCACCACAGCAACCTTCAGCTGCTCTTTGTTGCCGGGTCACTCTGCCTGTAGTCTTGTTTTAAATCACTATGAATGAATTTTTAATGGGATTTATGGCTGACTTGGTCAGTCAAGGAAATTCTTGATTGTTTTTGGTTGCTTTTGGCTGTTTGTTACAGACCTGAATGATGAAATATCATACATTTATATATATTTGTCTCAGTTTGAACACACAAATATTATTGTAACATCTTGCAACAAAGAAAGTGGAATTGTGTCTCAAGTCCATTTAGTATGTGTGATTCTTAGTATTCAATAGTACAGCATGCAAGTTTACACACAGCTTGTAATCTACAGTTTGTTTATTATGACTTTTCGTCCCCTGCTGGGGCTCAGACCACCTGCTGCTGGTAATCATATATGGACACGCCTCTGCCCAGGCTGAGGGGAAAAGAGCATTTCTAACATTTCCCCAAATAACTTTGTTGCCTCCTAATACTTCAATATATTGGTAATAGATAGAATAGTAGTAATATGCTATTTATCAGCAAAAATGTCGAGCAAAGTATGGTTTTACTTTCCAGAACCTCAATTGTTGTGGAGGAATCTTGCAAGGCTTAATGCTATAGTATTTCTAAGCCAAAGAAACGGCATACTGAAAGTCAATAGTGTGATCCACAAAACTTGTACAAAACTATTACTGAAATAACTACACAAATTAAGCGTGAAACCATCCAGTGAATGCTATTATTACTAATAGTCATACTAGAAATAACAATGAGGTGAAGATAAGCTCCGTGATCTTCACCGCAATCTGCTATAATTCTTAATTTTCAAAGAAATTGGAAAGTTTTATCCGTTTTTCTTAATGACTCTAGGCTGTTCCCCTGGGTTTACACCTGAACAATGCTTGTCCAAATTCTATTTAAAGACATTATGCATGGACTGCAACTACAACTGGCTGGTGTTTTCCACTAGTGGGTCCCCTGCAAATTATTCAAGGCATTTAAAAAAAATTATTCTGAAATAACCAGTTGTAATTTGATTTATCAGCTGCCAGGAGCAAGGGGCAAGGAAAGGTTACTGTGGGTGAGAAAGAAAAAGGAAACACTAAGGAATTAAGCTGATATGTGAAATTGATATAGGAACAAAGGAAAACCAGATGTTTGACATTAATCCCTTTTCTTGCGAGCACATTGCTTAATTGATGCTTTTTGCTCGCAAACACATGTTGCTTAATGTCTTGGCCAATATAAACATACCTTGTTTTCACGAAACTCAATTTAACCTGAATGCGAGTTTTAAATTATTACATTTTAACAGCCTTCCTGACAATCTTTATATGTTACTTTGATATCGCTGCCCAAATTTCCTCTCTATTTATTGTTTTAGTACTTGCGTTAATAAGACATTTGGATTTAGTTGTTTATCTCATATTCTCACAATCATTCCTTTTTGATCAACTCAGACAAGTCAGTTACAGGGCGTTTTGCACCTGATGCTTATTTTCTCCAATGCATGGCGAGTAACCCAGGACAGAGATTCATAAAAAAAATATGTTATATATAATAAAAACAAATGTGTAACTCATTACAGATTCTGCTTCTCTGACCTGCTGATTAATGCTTTTCCCAGCTGACAAAGACAGACAGTTTTTATCTCTTCAGAGTGAAATCAATGTTCCCATCCAGACCTCAAATAAAGACATTGTTCCAGCTCGCTTACATGTGCCTAAACACGTATTTCATCAACAAAGGTTTTGTTTCTGTGACACTGTGATTTTTTTTTTTTTTTTTTTGGTTGGATTTTTTTTTTAAGTCATCCACAGTTGTCTTAATCAGAGACAATAGCATAATCCTTTTTTGTCTGTCTTTGATACAGTACATTTACTCTGCTATAATGAAATACAGTTCCACGCATTAAATTAAATGAAGTTATTTGTGAGGTGTAAATTGCATTTTTTTTTATATTTAAGTACCTGTGCATTAAATTTACTGACTAGAGACAAAAATAACTTTTTGATTTTTTTTGCAATATCTCCGATGTCTCTTTGCAGTAGGCTCCTTGACCCGGCTGGTTGTATTCTGGTTATATCCTATGTAAAAGCAAGGTTACTGAGTGCACACGTTGGTTTGCCATTAAATAGCCCTCTTCCGACAACTATGTCGCTATTTATGGATGTAAGTGTTGATGTGAATTTCTGTTCAATGTGATTTTCTGTATATGTAGACAGCAACAGTTTCATCAGATGTATAACATGTAATTGCCAACGTTACCCCACTGCACTCTCCAGCTAACTGCTATTTTGTCTCTGTCCTGACAGCCATGTGGTTAATTTACACAGATAATGAATTATAAAAGTTGTAATGTAATTGCACTGTAATTAAATTTCATAAATAAAGCAAAACCAACAGATAAATGATTGTGAGAGAAGAAGAAGTGAAAGCTGTGTACTAAATACAAATGCTGTCATGCAGTTAGCATTTTTTTAACATTAGCGTCAGCATTTAGGAAATATTTACTAGTTGTGGCTCTGGCAGTACAACTAGTACAAACTTTTTCTACATAGACAACAAAACCCAAACGCCAGTCAATGCCGTAACACAAAATAATTGTTCATTAATGTTGTTTGTGTAAGCTAGCTAGCTTTTGCCATCACCTTCGACGCTGAAAATGAATCTTTCTTCCGCTGGCTTCTTAACGTAGCTAACATGGTGACCATTGAGGGTGAGAAGAGTAGTTTTTAAATACCTTTTTGTCTAGTATGAATAAACTGAGTACAGGTGGTGCAGTGTAGAGAGCGTGAATGCACATAGGAGCCGTGATAGTAGCCTACAGAAGAATGAGAACCAGCAAAGGCCTTCTCAAAGACTAATGGAAAACTCCATAGGAGCCCAACGCCCCACCCCCATCTCTGCATTCCCCCATTCATTATCTCATTATCATGCAGTCTTCCCTTCACACATTCCCACTTTCAGTCACTTGGGTTGTCTTTTTTTTTCTCACTCTCGCTTAATCTAGTTCACACACAAACAAAACGCACCTGAACAGACACAAACCATCAGTTACTGGTCATTCAGTAGGAATTTTACTCTTGCTTGTTATTGTTCCCAGTGTATGTCATTGAACTTACTGGTGCTTTATTTTCATAAAACCACAGACAGATCTTGTTTGCCTGATTACTTCTATTTACTTCTCTATTTTGGTAACAGAACAAAATGGTTTTCCAACATGCACTCATCATCGTATATCTTTTCTATGATTTGAGTCCGTCCAGCAAGTCTGTGGATAATAAATAGATAAATCAACAAGTATTCACCCTCACTTCTTTATTCTTCAACCAAAATCCAAAAAGGTCATGTAATGGTCAGTAGTTTATCATTTTTATGTCAGTTCAATGATGGAAGAGATACAACACAATTCATGAAAACATCTGTACACCCCAGTTAATGAAAGCCGCTTAAAGTGACTTCTTTACCGCTGTTGCACGATTGTTTATTATTATGCTCTCCGGCATCACAATCCATGCCTCTTAAAATGTAAACTGATTCAACAGTTCACTGTGAAAAATCTTAATGTTTGGAATGTAATACAATTTCCTCCAGACACAATCCGGAGCACTTTGTTTTCTTACCAAACAAAATCATATTAAAGGAATTATGTAATTTTCACTTAAGTTTTCCAGAGCTTTCTCTTTTTGCATGTTTGTTCAGAATTTATTCCCGATAAGAGCTGAATAACAGCTGGAAGGGGGAAAAAATAAGGGGAAAATGTACTGAAAAGCAACAGACCTCGTTTACTTTTCTTCCACTTCCCAGCAAATACTGCTATATCCCTTTGTTTTGGTAATGATTTGTGTATTAGGAGTTCTGGATGACTTGCTGTGTGTTGTTCAACCCCAGGAGCTTTGAAGGTGCAAGGACTGGCTGCACGTAAGGTCACCACAGGATCTCCCCTTAATAGTTGCAAGCTGTTGGCTGGATTTGGACAGGCAGAGAGGAGAGGAAGTAAGGGTTATGGAGTGTGCCTTTCTGAGGGTTCCCTGCACAAGACCCTTTTTAGCCCCCCCACCACCTATTTTGGAAGGAATTCCTTTCTTGGATATAGTTGGCCTCTCTTTGAGAACATTTTATGAATGTGCCTGTATGTTTTTCTGTCTGATTTGGGTCTCGGGTGTGCGCTGAGATCTTTTCCAGCCCCTCGCCGCTGTTTACCACTCTCAGTCTAGCACAAGTATGCTCAACATATGATTTGCTATGTGTCATGACTGATGCTTTTTGTTCAGGTGACAGTCTGATATCTACTAACCGCTATGGCTGCAATCCATCTTTTGAAACAAAAACAAATCCTGTCTCTATGTAAGTCACCTGGAAACACACAATCTTTAACACATGATCTTTTATGAAAAGTGGCTGTTGCTTTTCCACATGGAGGCCAGTGTGTACTGTGATAGAATTCAGATTTTAATGGCATAGTTTCCTTTAATTCCAACTATTTATTTGTATGAGTATGGGGAGCAAGGACTGAAGGTGGACTGGGCAAAAAAGCATGAGAGAGAGGGGAATATAAAGAGCAGGGCTTTTCTACACAGCTGAGCAAAGGTAGTTACACAGCTGGAGGACACACTCCCCACAGGTTTTAGGGGTTTAGGCTGGTAACGGATGCCAAGTGCTTGCATTTGAATTGCCAAAAGTTAGTTATGTGTTCTTTGGTTCTTAAGTGGCTCTTTTTCCTTCCATATCTAATCTGTAACAACTTTATTTTTGCCCATTGTTCTTTCTGTCTCTCGCTCTCATTCCAATTTTGTATTTATAGCATAAGTCTGTGACTTTTAATTTTAATTTCTTAATGGCCTCGGTTATCTCAGACTCATATACTTGTAAGATTTCACTGATAATTAATTTTTAGGTTTTTCAGTACACTAGTGCTCTTGGTGCTGTGACAAACAATTCTTTGAAATCTTCAGACCTGTGAATGTAATATATGAATGTAGGAGCATGAACATGCCACTGGTTAGGTTTTGCTTATATCTTAAATTCTAGATAAAGACTGAATAAGAAAGCAAAACATCTGTATTAACACACTCTAATCTATAATGACATGTAAGCAGCCATATATATTTTTATAATTCCCTCTAATAATCTTATTTATGTAATTTACGTAATAAACAGTTTGGTATCTCTAGATCTCTAGATAAGCCATTTCCCTTTCTCCCAGCCCTTTGCCCAAAAAGCCACCTTCTTTCCTTTAAGCGCTGGCTTAAACGCACAAACTGCAAACGCAGACATGTCAATAGGAACTCTGTTATTTCGACCTGTTCCTGAAATTGAAGGATGTGGCTCTGACAAAGTCTGTGTTCTTCTGAAGGGCTTTCATGTTGCTGTCAGTGGGTGTCCTCGCACAGGCCTTCTCTAGCCCAGGGACATAGGGCAGCACGATGGCCCCCAGGCCCACAAGGCCAGTCAGTCAGTCTAATTTCCCAGCCACCCTGAGAGAACCTTAAGTCAGGGCCAGATGTGGCAGCTGGCGCAGCCACCCTGGAGGTCAAGGTCAAAGGAAACCATGTCAAATTTGCCACCCACCATCACTCTCTAGATTGAGAGATAAACAGAACTGCCCTTGGAGGAGAAATAAAGGAATGGGAAGTGTATTGAGATATTGTGCTGCAAGAGAAGGGGAATAATAAAGCAAGACACAGCAAGCGAGACACTCCAAAACAAACAATGTGGAAGTGTGAAACTCAGAATTTTTGTAATTCAACTAGGAAAGAGTTGTACGGGAATGAGGAACCCCATGTTCTTGGCTTCAAAATGCTACAAAGGAAACTCTGGTCATGCATTTGACAGCTGTTTTTGAAGTGTGTCTGGCCTTGGGCTTGTAAAGTCATCACACGTAGGCCTCATTTTCTCAGAGGAGTCTGGGCACTGCCCACCTGGCCCTGACATTAAGAGCACCGCCCCCACACATAAACAACTTATTTTATACCTAATTTCAAAGGAGAACCTGCGTCACTGCTCCTCTGTGACTAGCATGCTCCCCCACAGACCCGCTGTCAATAAAGTCCCAATTCTTAAAATTATTGCCCCTATTTTATGTCATTTGGCACCAATGAAGGTATAACATTTTGGTTGTAAGCATTTTCTTTTAACTGCAATCTAAAGCAATTTCAAATTTTGCTTTTCTAATTTTTTTTTAGAAAAGTACTATGAAATCAAATTTTATATATATATATTATAAGGCTAGCACGCCTTATTTCAGTCATGCAAGCCTTGAAGCAGGTCACTGACCCCTGGAAACTACTGGCCACTGTGGAAAAGTGTATAGTAGATGTATAATACAAGTTGCTGGCAGCTGCTAGTGTGAAACTGTCACAAACTGGTATGTAGCGGTATATGGCATATTGGTAAATGGCGCTACACAGAAAATCTCTTTGCAAATGCGTCGGTTTCTAGCAGGTAGCTGCAGTCACCAGAAGTTTGCACAATCACCAACTACTAGTGAGTACAAGTAGTTGACATTAGTTTCCAAATTATTGTTAGACAGTAGCTCTCGCTGGTCAGGAAGACTACTGTCGTATCTGCAAACACTCATCAAGTGGTAATGAAATTCTGTACAATGTAAACTGTACACTGGATATGAGCAGATTCCATGCAAAATGAAACGTGTGGCTGAGGAAAAAAGGCTACGCATTAGAATGCTTGACTCCAAACTAAATGCTGTTCCTTAACACTGCAACCAACACATTTCAAAAGATGCAGTAGCCAAATCAATGCTACAGGGTGTTTTTGGTGCAGCACCCTCTTTTTGACTCACTGGAGATAGCCAGCAACCTCCAAAAACCACTTTCCAAGCGATCAGAGGATACATATTTTTCCTAGCCACTGGAAGCTGGTTGACTGATCTTTAAGCCTTTTTGGCTGAAGCTGTAATAGCTTAGAGACTGTTTGCTTATCAGCAGGCCACCTTTCTTCCAGTTTTACCTCACCCTCCCAAGCTTTGGACCTCTGCACTACACAATTCCATTATAGTTAAACTGAATCTAATGAAAACTATCAGAAACTTGAAGATCTGATAAAATTGTTTAGTTGTAGACAGGAAATCAATCAGTGTGTGATTGTAGATCAAATTAAGTTTTTAACAGCATCTTTTAGTTAATGGGAAATTCAACTTTTTAGATAGTATGAGCTCATGGTGTAATTTGTAAAATGGTATAGGAGTAGTCTCAGTAATTATACAGCAGCTACTCCGTATTTAGTTAATAGCACAATGATCCTCTCCTGGAAACAACTCATCCTCTAGTAGCCAGATAGCTTTCACTAATAGCTGTCTTTGTCTTGAGACGTGCTGTTAGAATCTGCTGGTTGCACTGACCAGGTTCTATACATTTACAGTGTATACTGAAACTCATTGTGCAAAAAATGAAGTATCAGTCTGCTCTAACGTGAAAGAAATGACATTGATAGCAAGCCTAGGACAAAATGCAGACATCCTTGGTTCACCGGCTGCCTTTCACTGCTTGGACCACACGTGTTTCTTGTTTGGCCTGCAGATGAAGGACACATTTTGTGTACCGAATCAGCTGAAGCAGGCCCCCCAAGAGGTGGGCAGACAAGTCAGCAGCAGCTGGTGCTAGTGACGCATTACCATCGTTATCTAGTGACGTCAAAGCCAGAGGCAATGTCCACTGATCTTCCGGTTCTGTGTTCACCTGCAGGATTTCACTTTGACATAAGACTATCAGAAAAAACAAGGGGATCAATTGCTGTAATAGTATGGTTAATATCATGAGTCTTCTATGAGCAGAAAATGTTGAAAAAAAGACCAAACACTTACCTAAAGTCACCTCATAGTAGAATGACACTACTGTTTGATGGCATCACATAAAGTACTGCAAATGTCTAGCATGAAAAGACTTGTTAGATGTAATTGCCCATTAGTTTCATGGTGCTACCCTTCTCAGACATTTTTTTTTTCTTATTTTCATATTTTACCACCCCAATTTCAAAAAAGCTGGAATGTTGTGTAAAATGTAAATAGAAACCAGTTGCTGGACATTTGGGAGAGGAATGTTGTCCAGTTCTTGTCTGATAGAGGATCCTAGCTGCTCAAACAGTCCTGGGTCTTCTTTGTTGTATTTTTCTTTTCATGGTTCGCCAAATGTTTTCAGTTGGTGAAAGATCTGGACTGCAGGCAGGCCAGTTCAGCATCTGGACATTTCTACTATGAAGCCATGTTGTTTGATAGGCCTTGATTAAAAAACATGTCATCCATATGGGAGTATATATTGCTCTAAAACTTGTATATGGCATTCAATATCGATGCATCTTTGCAGATGTGCAAGCTGCCAGTTTACACATCTCTTATGTATCCCATAACATAAGAGATGCAGGCTTTTGAACTGAGCAGTTACATCAAGTGGGATGGTCCCTTTCCTCTTCATGGTCCAGAGCATGCATCCATGTTTTCAGTAAATAAATACAAGTTTGATTGCTGTGACCAAAGAGCAGCATTGAACTTTGGTTCATTTAAAATGATAATATGGCTTCTTCTTTGAATGACAGAGCACACAAAGGATTTCTGGAACTGTTCCTGAAATCATGCACTGATAACAGAATCATGCCAGTTTTTAATGTAGTGTAACCTGAGGGCCCAAAGATATCCAGATCTTCAGCTTTGTCTCCATATTCTTTTGATAATATTATGTAATGTGTCTTGATGCATGCTCAATCCTCCAGATATGGACATTTCAAATAGTTCATCATCTGGTCATTACTAAGTGATGTGAGTGGCTTCCTGTCCTCCATGCTGATGTTGGATGCTAGGGATGCCCAACTCTCTGTGAATGCTACTAATCGTCTTTGATCAGTGGTTGTGATCAACGGTCATGACAATGGACATATTATGATTATGAGACTAACCTCACAGCTCATTGTTTGTCAGTGGTGCTAGTGTCAGTCATTGTGCAAATGTACTGTTTATAAGGTTGGGGAACCCTGCAGTCAGCTGAGACTGAAGAAGTCACTTGAATGATGAAACATTTCTCCACTAAAAACGCTATGTCCAGATGCAAAGAATCAACTTTTTGGGATTATGCATTGTAGTTGATATTTGTTTTGTGTGATTTGGGATCCACTGCCCTTCTATATTCATGAGAAACTCTACCTGTCTAAGATGCTGTTTTTATGTGGAGTCACATTACTGGATGCTCCCATTTAACTTAATTAGTTGTAAAATGTTCCTGCAGAAAATGGTACAATGGTTTTCTATCTTCTATTGAAAATAAAACATTGCTTTATGAGATTTGCAAATTATTCCATTTTGTGGGTTTTTGTTTTTTTTACACATCGTCCAAACTCTCTTGGAGCTGTTGTTGTACATTGAGGTTATGAAGACGTGTTACTATAGTGACGTTGAGGATGTAACAGTTTAGCTTCAGGATTAGGTAGGGTTCAGGTTTTGACTAAGAATATTTGGACAACTTCTGTTTTGAGGATAAAGAGCATGTGTTTGTGTTTGTGAGCTTACAACTTCATAAGCATTAAAAAATGGATAGATGGGCTCTAAAGTTGGCAATTACATATGAATTTAAGTTTCTCATTCTCTACGCAGGTGATTCCATTCCCAATGTCCTGTGACTTACGAGATGAGTGTTCCTGTCGGGATCCCAATGCTGTAGAGAACAGAAAGGATGAGCATGTCCACTACCTGGGGTGACCAACCTTAGCAAGGACCCTTTGTTCAACAACCTAGGACCCTTTCCCCAACACCACATAGCCAAAGTGGCTGAGGCAGACTCTCCTTCATCCTCTTCTTGGCCTTCGATTTCCTGCACATGCTGCTTACAAGGCATACCTCTCCATCCATCCATACTGCAACCCCAACCTGCTGAAATGCCTCCATCTCTCCACAACCGAAACATACAGAAAAGAAGATGGGACTCCATAATACCTTCATTTTTCAGCTTAAAGGAAAGTAACCCCTGCAATACATTAAATCATTAAAGTACACATTAAGCAAAGCAAGAAAAAAAACACAAAATAAAATGAATTACATGAAGCAGACATTTTTGAAAAAAAAAAGACAAAACAAAACAAAACAAAAAAAAGAACAAAAACAACAACAACAACAACATAACCAAGCCTAGGTAGCATGCCTTTTGTTGAGTTTTGTGCTGGCTTTAGTGTCTATTTTAGTGACCTTACTCTACAATCAAGTGATTGAACCAAAGGTATATCAAAATGCATACGTCAAGGATAGCATTGATTGTGTTTCGGAAATATGAAGGAAGTTAAGACAAATGTTAAAAATAATCCTCACACACTCTGAAAGCTTGTTCAACTTTTTTTTGGAGGGGCTAGAAGTTGGTGCTGGTCAGATATTCTATATCTGTGTGTCACCATAAGTAAAGTGTGTTTCTTCACTGGCACATCAGAGGCTTTAGGTTATTTCGATCTTGGTGGGGAATAAGAGAGCCATGTTAATTTGGAAGTCGCAGATTCAACACACTCACAAAAACCCAAAATATAAAGGCGCACACAAACCACAGCTAGCCACAGAAACAGTTTCCGAAGACGATTTCATAAGTATAGAGCAAAATCCCAAAAGCATAGTGAAAACATTTTAGGGCTTTCACTACTGCCCATCTTCACATAATAACATTTAACTGGGTTAGACAGCTTTGTCTTCCTTGCTGCTTAAAGTACCTCTTTACAGCATTCATTCACACTTGTATGTTTGCTCATAATACATTTTCTCACATTAACATAGACTGCATTAGAACACATGTTGACAACACCACATATAAAATGCACTAAGGACTTTAAAAGAAATCCAGAACCTCAATTGTCCTTGTGTCTTTCACCTAGTAACCCCCCCCCAAAAAAAAGAAAAGAAAAACACAACATACATTGATCACGACTTAAGGAATGTCATCGATAACACCTCACTTTGGGCTCGCATGATTTTAGTTTCAGTTTCAACTCATCCCTTGCGACGCTTGATAAGAACTTTGTTACCTCAAGCCCCGATTCAAACTGTTTAAACTGAAATTAAAAACATCCCAGTCCTTCTCCGAATGTAGTAAGTGCTTTCCTGTAGTCTGTGGCTTCCTTGAGCACACAGTACTGCACAGCACAGTCACACAGGAGTACCGAGTTGAAGGGGTGGATATAGTCTGTGAGAGAGAGCGTAGGTCAAAGACCATATCTGCCCCACAACACATTGCTTATGTACGCAATCATATAAACAGGTTCTCTTTCTCTCCCCCTCAGGACTATTGGATGCCATAGTATTCTAGCTCTGCAGGCAACAAGGTTGTACATGAAAATGACATTTGGATGTATATGTCAACACGCCATTTGCAGTCACAACACAATCAAAGCTCCTTACGTTTTCTGGCTGTGTCGTCTTTAAGTAATTTTTAAAACTATTCTCTTCAGTACAAAGTGCACTTGCTTGTTCTGATCAGCTCTTCTCAGTATTGTGAATCTTGGGTTTTCTGGCCCCATTGTGCTAGATTTTGTCAGACTACACGGCTGCTACAATAGCACGGTATCTTATTACTCTTCTATCCAAACACATACACACGAGTTTTATTCTCATGCACATTTGATAATGAAGGCTGCTTAGCATATTGGTCCAATGTTTGCTGCTCCTATTTGGCTGAAATCATATTCATGGCTTGAATATACATTTAATTTCATTAAACTTGGGCCAGTGGCACAGTCCCTGTGACAAACATTAGGCTGCTATAGAATTCCAGATCATTCTCATAAATACGTGGTCCTAAATTGTAGTGTCAGCGCAATAGAACCAATAAAACAAGTCAATACCAGAACATATAAAAAAAGTCAAGGTATTATTTTCCACCAAATATAAAGGAAAAAAAATCAAGATATTGTGTAAATATTGCTATATGTTCTTGGACAGGAGGGTTTTTTGTCCTTTTTCATGCATTTCATTTTAACAAAATGTCATATTAAATCAGTGTTTCTACTATTGACCTCAGTTACTGCACTTTCTAGCTGTCATGTAAGGGGGGAAAAGTAAATATTTCAAAAATGTTTAGACGCTGCTATTGTCAAAATGGTGACCTGAATCAAACTGTATGATATTTGGCCATTTGACTCCTTGTGTTGCTATTCTGTTGTTTTGTTTTTTTCCTTTCTTGTATCTGACCTATATGGTGCATTTGATTTTATTAATGAAGTATGGAGGTGCTGTCGTTATGAAACATATATCCCTTTATGCATAATCCAATGAAGCCCCAAATCCAAGACAACTGGATACACATTAGTACACATTTAAAAATAGTTATCACGTAATTAAGATCTAGTTAGATTAAAATTTTATTTATCTTTAGTTTCCTTGGTGTTTGTGTAATATGTTATCTAAGGCCGAAGGTGAACGTTGTGCCAGAGAAACCAAGAGATGTTGAAGAAGCGTGTAAATGAAGAAATTCCCGTTAACAGGGACTCTTGAAAGTCTTTGTAAAGTCATTTACAAAGACTTTTAAGATTGCATTTAACACTTTATTGAATACCATATAGTCCTGGTAAAAATGTCTTATATTATATTATCAAATTATATGTAATATTAGTACTCCAGATTCTGCTGCTTTACACAAAACTGTCACCAGTGGGGGGAGACTGACCTACATTCACTACGCCATACCAGTAATATGCAGTACTGTGGTTCATCATTTGCCACTGAGGTTACTGGAAAGCCATTCCAGCTGGGATGAATCTGAAACCTGTCATTGGACCCTTTCCTTCACTCTATAAAAAAGAGTAATCTGTTGTTGCTTCCACATAGTTAGAATCATTTAGAAATATCCTCCTCAGCCATTATGTGCATCATCAGCTGATATCTGGATACCAAAACAAGTGATTGTTATCACCAAGAAAGTCTGCAGAATGTGACTGAATGTCAACTTGAAAATTATTTTGTTTATATTTGAAAAGGTACCCATAAGCCATAGCTAACCACGATAGTCATGAGAGAAATTATACAGTCGTGCATTGGATGAGGACGTCACCTCTCTACTGTAGTCATCACACGATCCCTTGCTGTACCTCATGCTTGTAATGTTTGCTGCTTCTATATTTTTGGTATTTTAGCAACATTTTGAGTCTCATAACAATGGTGTAAATAGTAGAACTATTTATTGAGAGTGTTATACTTTTTTAAGTTATATTTAATGTCCATGTAAGTTATTTTTTACGTTGTTCCTATAAACCAACATATTATAGGTTGCAAGTCAAAACTGTCATTCTGTCTCTGTTGTCACAGTATATTGTGATCAATGCTGTCAAGCACTGATAAGACATAAACAGTACAATTTAGACCAACAACCACAGAAAGAACTTCTCTCGTTGCTCAATATGTGTAGATGGATATTGCTTGCAAACAGTGATGATTCACCATATTTAAATGTTACTGAGTGCAGTGTATTTTTTTTTTCCGTCAAAACTAGAATGTAAACGTTTCGTTTTCTTTGTTTCTCAATTTTTGTAAAACACACACAGAGGCAGACAAGCAATACATTCACACACACACATGCAGTGAGTTTTAACCATATAATGGCTGAGTACAACTACAAATAATGTAACAAGTAACGTTTTGAGAAACCATTGTAATGCACAAGGAACAGGCAGCTGAGGACAGAAGAACGTTGGCAAATGGCAAAGAAAGAGCTTGAAAATTAAAGGGGAAAAATTGGACTGGAGGTCAGTAGGCAGGTGATGGTGAGCGTTCTTGGATGGCAGAAAAGTAGAAGGTGGGTAGGGGCAGAGGTAGGAACGGGTGGACTGCTTTTCCTGGCCTGTCTTGCTATTTGTCCAGGTGTGAAAATGTGTACTCACAGAGGCTGCCCCTAAGCCAGAGGTGGCCAGCCTGACTGGCAACACGCCGAGGCCAGTGAGTCAGAGTTTCTCCCGGGGTTGGCAACCATATCTCTCTGGGACTCCTACCACCCCTCCCACCCCCTTGCTACCTCTACCTCCCCACACCTCGACACACTGCCTCATCTGTCACTGTCAGGCATGCCTGTTTAGGGCAAGCAGGGTCAAGCTTGCCCTGTGAAAATTAGAGAGGATGTTTGCCCAGCTTACAGAGTCTTTTGAAGCTAGGCTCAAGCAACAACAGTTCGCCTCACCTACAGCATATGCTTATCACATAATATGACGTTTATGGCAACGTTTTTTGCAAGGCTTTAGTAATTCTCCACATCTCCATCAACAACTGTTTGTTTTTTGCTTTTCATTTAACACCTGGCTTTTTATGTTATGTTAAAAAAAAATGTCGGAAACGTTGTGTCTAACTCATTTAAAGTGCAGTGGAGAGTGCGAGAAAGTGTGTCTAAATACCTAATGTTTTTGCACAAATCTTTGTGGAGAAAAATACTGGTGTGCCATCTCGTAAGAAATTGTCTATGCGTGTTGTAAGACATGAAGTACCTCTCACAGGCCTCTTGTTATAGAATGGTCCCTTATCTCTGTTTCCTAAACCTTCAGTAGATCAATTTAAAAAAAAAAAAAGTTGGATTGCCCTTTTTTTCTGAGTTGGACCTACAAAAAAAAGTGTATTTGCATAGTATGTGGGTATCTAGTGGTATTACTGCAATGTTTCGTACTCAGTTGCTCAACAAATATATTTTAAGATGTAAATAGTAATATTATATGATGATTGTATTTGCAAACCATGTACTAACTGTTTGGGAGTAGGTCTCCGATTGATTTTTATCATAACTATTATACAATGAAATGAACCGTGAAATGTTGTGCATTGTGTCAAAGTATCACCTGCAAGACAGAAAAAATAAATAAATAAAAATTAAACAAAAAGCAAAAAACAAAAAAACAAAAAAGTGATGCTTTACCACACCACTTGTCTGCATTTATTTGTTCCTAATGGCTTAATTCTAGTACTGTTGTCAGCTGTCTTAACCATGAATTTATCCATTGTGTAATAAATTATTTGTTTTTTAGATGAATAATATCATAACAATTTCTTAGCAGTCTGTTCAGATTCATCCTCATAATTAAACTTAACATTATTATGTATTGAAAAGTTCCTTTCACATTTGTCTGAGTTGACTGACACTAACCAACAAAAATTTCATTTATCTTCACTTCATACTGTATGTTACTGAGTCTTATCCATATGCTTTTGTGTTTGCTGAGAATTTCACCGACACTGTAAAGGTAGCCATCAAACTCAGTGGGCCCTTGCTCCCTCAGATGACCTCCTCTCACTTTTTTTCTTACACAGTATGCACTTTTCAGGCACATATACAACAGACTGGACTTTTATGTTTCAGCCGATTGTTCTCTCTGTTGTCACAGTTGCAATTATATATTTTTTGGTGCTCTGGTACATTGCAAAACATGTCTGATATGTGCTATATTTTCATAAAAGAGTCATAAAGATGAGTATCATGTTCATTTTGCTGTCATTTATTGTGTAGAAATAAAACACTGGTTAAAGTGAGCATAATGCTGGATGTCTGTGGTCTGTTTTTTTTTAAAAAGTTCCAATATTTTTTAATCATTGACAGACAACGCTGCATAGACAAAAAGATGTGGGTCCAGCCTTGTAAGTAGCTAGCAACTTCCTTTTGTCAGTGTGTAAGAAGCTTGAACAGATTCAAGCTTCAGTATAAAACCTTTCCAAATGCTGTCCCCAAATTTCAAGGAATTTCAGGTCATTCCTTGAAATTAGATTAGCTTGCTAGGTCTACGCTATAGGTAACATCAGCTGGAAGCAGCGGGCCCTCATGGGGTTTAAATCACACTCAACACTGCACTCCATAAGGGTCCCCAGGCTAGACTCCAATGCAACTTGAGCCTACTTTGGAACATGACAGAGAGACATATAAACAAAGCCATACTGACTTGGATGCCTCTCAGCTTAATACTGTGCTACTGTGCCAGCCAAACCAATGCGAGAGGCTGTAGCTCAGGTGGTAGACCAGGTCATCTACTAATCAGAGGGTTGCTGATTATCAGATACTTTGCTATCTGATACATCCATCATAGCATGAATGCATGTGAATGTCAGATAAAAAGCAATTGCAGACAAAGTCCATAGAAGAAAGTGCTTGTGCGAATAGTTAGATGAGGCAAGTTGTGTAAAGTGCTTTGAGTGCTCAGAGTAGAATAGCGCTATATAAGAACCAGTCCATTTACCCATATGGTAAATATTGGATGAACAGAAGACCATGTCCACCTTGACCACAAAGGCCCTGGTAGCTCAGTGCTATAATATCAGATAATAGAATAAAGCAACTCAAAACTGGCATCTGGTGGACACATCAAAATGGCTCTGGAAAACGAAAGCTACTAATACCTCATTTCTAACTGGTCACCCACCTTGCATAATAAGGTGGCCACAGGAACTATGATGGAAGACCAAGTTCCTGCATGGACTGTGCCATGGACAGTGTTGGGTAAGTTACTTTAAAAAAGTAATTAATTACTAATTACTTAGTCAATATTGTATTTAAAATACTTATCTAATTACTGTGTCAGAAAAGTAACTTAATTACTAAATAAGTAATTTAACTAAATACTTCTTAAAATCCCTATAAACCTTGAGTGGGCAAACAATAGAAATTAAACTCTTTAAATAAAAAATAATTTTTTTTGAAGACGGAGACTCTACAGTACGCAGATGTAGCATCTCTTCCACAATATAGCCTACAATCATTTTTTTAAGCTCACCTTCAGACGCTTTCTGTGCAGCTGAAGTAAAATCAAGGTTTATATATTTTATTTATTGTTTACTCTATTTAATTTGTAAAATATGTGTACACACACACACACACACGTAGAAAAATATTTAGTATACACATCCAGAAATGCATATACTATTATATATTGTACATATATTTATTAGTTTCAGATGTAGCCATTCTTGTATTTTGCTTGTTACATTATTGTATTTTGCACAACTCTGTTGCTTGTGAAGCTCGCACACAAGAATTTCACTCACATGTGCTGTACCAGTGTACCTGCACATGTGATGTGACAATAAAAGTGATTTGATTTGATTTGATTTGAGGTTTGCCTGCTTAGCAGGAGTTGCCGTGGAGTTATCCATGGATGATGAACAAGGATCACTCAGAAGTGTTCATATTACTGTAATATTCTTGTCTGCTTGTTTCAGAAAAGTGAAGAGACGGGAATATGTCCATTTCATAAAACAGCCACTCGCTTCAGCCGAGTCCGACATCTTCCGCTTTAGAATACGACTATGCAGCAAACTGGCGCGAAATGACGTGAACCTGCACTACAGCGATGTTAAAGTGGCAGAGTTTACTTCTATGTTTAGAAGATAAATTATTGAAATTAAACAATGATATTCAGCGAGTTTAATTATTTTACAATGTAACGCAAGTACCTAATACCTAAAAATGAACAGTAATTAGTTACTCTACTTTTTCAGTGGAAAAGTAATTTAATTACAGTAACGCGTTACTTAGTAACGCATTACACCCAACACTGGCCATGGATAGATGCAAGAAGTGGCTGACATCCAGAAGTCCAGGCAGTGACTAGAAAAGGCTAATGTGAAGGACAACACACAGGCTCTGATCATGGCAGCACAACTACAGGCCTCACTATCCACCACATAGTAGCAGGATATAAGTGTACCAGTACATCTTTAGATTATCCGATCCACTTCTAATCCAGCATATGGGAGACACCAGTGAAGGTGTTGAGAACAACAGGGCTGACATCCCAGTTTTTGGCAGACAAGCAGCTTCTAGCCAACAAACCAGAAAATGGTGGTTGACAAGGAACAGATGTGGCAATTCCAGCGGATAACAACAACAGAAAGATGGAGCATGAGTCTCCCCTAGGAAAACACTTGGGGGAAGGAACAAATGGAGAAGATTTGGAAGGTAAAGCTTAAAGGGGTCCCTGTGGTAATAGGAGTATGAGGAACTGTGACTCCAAAGCTGGAAGTGTGGCTCCAGCAGATTCCAGAGATAAAATAGAGGTGCCTATCCAGAAGAGTGGAGTCCTAGGAACAATTAAGATACAGCGCAGAATCCTCAGAGTTCCAGGCTTATAGGAGAGGACCTAAGCTTCAATGCACACAATGGAAGATTTTTTTATATAGAACTCATTCTTGTTCATTCTGTCATCCTTCATTGATACATTGGCATGGAAATGTGAGTGGTGCTCTTGGCTCTTGAATGAGCCTAATGGCCCAGTTTGTGAGAATGAACATCAAACTACTGATTTTTAAAGTGCGGTTAATGTTGCATGACTGGAAAGAAACTGGATCTGAGCGTAAAGGAATAGTTTGTCGAGGGAGGTGGAAAGAGAAAATGCTTCCCAGCAGCTCACATGAAGACCTTCAGTTAATGACATAATTTAGTGTAATTCATAGGGGATAGCTGGTAGTTCAGTGACTGATTTCCCCCTTTCCAACTCAATGTAAATATTTTTCTGCTAGAGCATGCAGTAAATTGGGTAAAACTTAAGAAATAACAGAATTGCACTCTATTCTACAATTGCTTACAGCCATTTTCATCAGCGCCTCATTTTCCTTTCATTCTAATTAATTGTGATCCAGTTATTGCTCCGATATTGTGCAACTTCATTGTAGTGGTTTGCATACCATGGGCTTCTCTCCTGTGAGGTCCGTGTCATTTCAAGTCGGGCACATTAGTCATATGAGCCACATTTAATTAGCACAACCACAACTATAAAACACCACATTTTGTGTGTGTTGATACATGCTGGATATTGATAATCAATACTGCTTACTCCTTCAACCTAATTTTAATTAATTAGATGAAACAAAGTACAATGTAAATTCAAACTATTGTTCCAGTGTAATAAAATCGTGCAAAGACAGATGCTTAGAATAAACTGATTATCTTTTTTTTTGCAGAATTTTTCTGATTCAGTAGCCTGGCAGCATTGGCAACCTTAGTTTACATAATGTTACATCTAACATTATTTTAACAGGTCGTGCTTCCCACATAATTGACTATAGGGAAAACTGCTTGAATCCAAGTGATGTAAATTCCATCATCCACAGGTGAAAACCAGGCAATTTGTGGATGTCAGCCTCATACTCCAATTGTTTGGGTGGACTTGTTTGGCAGAAATCATACAACACCACACTAAACATACATACGTCCTTGAGGCAGACTTCAAGTGGATGTGACACAAGTATCGCAGACATTAATAGTCATCCATGGTGTCTGCAGCAGTCATAATCACTACTTCGGTTTACCATGTCAGCATGCTAAATTTTGTGAAATACCACAAAACATAAAATAAGTGGAAGGTGCTTTAGCTGTGTAGGTAACAGGTCATAAAACAAGGACTACTGAGTGATGTCAGTGCCCATATAATGGATGATGGATCCATGGTTTTTAAATGTTTGAAAAATCTTTGTAATTCTTCAAATAGTTCTTGAGATACGGCACTCAAAACATCCAATATCAAGCTATTGGATGATCTAGAGGAAAATTACTGTGGATCATTAGTCACTGGCTTTGAAGATTTTTGGAGACCATTACGTACAATTTCATGGTGATCCTTCAAACACATGTTGAGATACTTTATTTTGGGCAGAAAATTGCAGGTCTACACATAAACTAACACTGTGTAAAGTCTCATATCCTATCAGATATGGTTAATATTCTTCCACAGGTGGAAGAATATTACCCCATAGGCAAATGCATATGGATAAGTTGAGTAGGTGCAGATATTTCAAAAGATGCAGTACTTTCCACCAACCATCATCAGTTGTGAATGTTTTAACACGAAAAACCGTTATACTTACCACAGAAAAAATGATTTCATGAACACTATAGGTTTTAGATATGGGTTTACACTTTTTCTTTTGAAAAACTGAGCAATATTAAACAAGGAAGTGTGAGCGTATCAAATCTGAAAGTACTCAACAGGCTTTTAAGTTTGAAAGTTGTGACAATTATCCAATCACTCACAGTAATAACTTTGCGAGCGTTATTGTGTTGGAAAGACACATCAAAGTCCCCTTGTCTCTCTGTTTTTTTTTTTTAATGGATTGCATTAGTTACCAGAAACTGACGTTAACTGAAAAATATGCGCTTCCAAACAAAAGTATTTTTAATTACAACAGTACAATCGCACACCAGGTGGAAAATAACTACCAGGTGGGAAATAACCAATAAAATTAAAATGGGGAAAGCGTTACAAAAAAAAAAAAAAAAAAAAAAAATCAAATACACAAGGAAAACATTTTATTTGCAGATGTGGCAAAAAAATTTGGAATACATGTTTGTTGTGGGTTTTAGCCACTCACGATGACTGAGTAAGTGGCTCAGATCTGTCTGAGACCCAGGTCTAAATCTAAACGATTAAGTCTGTTGTAGTGGAAAAAGAAAGATCCTCTCATTTTCTACATGTTGTTTTTTTATATTTCACATTCTTCAGAAAAAGACAAAGCCACATAATAATACACATATTTTTTTTACAATTGAAAATTTACAATATAATAATTTATTATTACAATTCATACAACATGAGATGAACATATTGAAAAGGCATTGTTTATCTTCAGTTAAACAATATCCATGGCTTTGAAGATATGTTATTGGACTGAAAAACAAGAAGATTAAACAGACCACATGTGATTCCTACAATCACTGATTCTTCACATTTCAGTGTACAGTACCTCATGTTTACATGTGGGTCAGCAGTAATTGTCCTGTTTTCTACTGTTGGGAAAATGTTGGTCAGATCTACTGCTTTATTATCACGCTTGCTATATTTATCTGCAAAAACAAGAATATGAAAAATTTATAAATTCTGCTGTGAGGGCAGAACTTTTGAAAACCAGTTAACATTTTCAGTTTTAGCTTTAGATCTGATATAATCTTAGGTCTGTTACTGCTTCTCTTATATGCGTCTCGTATATTTCCAATTTGCAGGACTTATGCTACAATGACAAGTCGTGTTTCAGTCACAAGCAATAACTTATCATTAGATTACAAACACATTACATGAACTTACAAAAGTCTAGATATAAGATTTGATTTCATCCACCGCCCCGGTATCAGAATTCTTTATACTAATACTAATAGTCTTATATTACTTAAGTAATATAACATGGCTATAGGTACTGCAGTTCGAGAAAGTCATACAAGAAAATGATTCATTCATTTCAGCAATAAAATTAAAGCTAACTCAAAAGTCTGGATATAATGTCTGAATGCCACCTACTCCGTCTTGCATAATAATTTCACTAGGCAAATATCAATCCTGTTACCACACAAGTCCTTGCTGTTTCAAGTGAATCAATCGAAGGTCATGTAAGTCAAACTACATGCTTTCTCACGTAACGATTTTAAATTCCTGAAGCAAAGTGTAGTTATTCTTCTTAATTAATGCGAACTTAAAAACAAGTAAGTGATTTTGGCTTTAACACAGTTCAGTTTCTCCTTTCGAATGAAGGTAGTAAAGGCAAATAAGTTATACTATGGATATTTCCTTTTTTTCCTCTTTCTTTTAAGTGTACCAGGAAAGCTTCAAAGCACCAAAAAGGAACTATGATTTTACATTCAAAGTATTTAAGTCAACCAGTTTTCTTTTGTCTGAATAATATTTTACATGTTCACTCTGCAGTCTCTCATTGATATGTGCAATCACTGGCATCACTGGAGAAATATGTCAGTTCTGGGATTTTTTTTTCTGGGATAATCTTCTTTCTCATAATAAAAGTAGGCCACACAAAAATATTTTTTTCGGTAGCTTTAACACAACGTCCAGTGAATGAAGTCCTGTGAGAGTTTTTTTTTTTCTTTCAGCCTCAATCGATTTGCAAAATGCAACAGTCGAGTGGGAGGCAACTGCTGCAGAGTGTACTGAAGAGGTACATCAATCAGTGATGTCATTTTGCAAAAAAAAGAAAAAAACAAAAGACGAACTGCTCATTTCGTAACTCCTGTCTCATCGGAGTTTGGTGCTGCTGTATGTGTTACGCTGTACAGAAATGAGCTTTTCCATGCAGGCAGTGCGACTGTCATGTAAAGAGCCATGCCACATATTGGTGGGAGGTCGTGCCTCTTCACTCCGGCAGTAGACATATGCCATGGTGTCGGTGCGGCTCTGGATGTGGGTGCTGCGCAGGAGGGACCGGCAATAGAGGCTAATCTTCTCCACCCTACGTAATATGAGGTTGGCTTTTCTGTTAAAGAAGATAAAATCACAAAAATATGACTTTTATACTTAAATCCATTATGTTTTCTTTCAAGTTTGCTGTTCGCAAAACAACTGCAGATTACATGAGATCGCTGGAGCAAAAATTCTTTTAGAGCAAAAGGAATAATCTTGAAGTTTAGGCAACAATGGACACAAGCAGAATTACTAAACAATTTCAAAAATGTATTTCATAATTAATATATACTAGAGCTGTACAGAAAATCAAGGTACTATACATTATATATTTCTGAGGAATATATATCTAATGTATAAATACCTAAGCTTGTCTGGCTGATGTCCATCTTTCTCATCGTAATAATGATGCTTCAGTTCAAGTCATGACCTCAGTGTAAACCACTTTTACCACCTTTATTCAGTACAAAAAACACTGACAGCAGTAATTTGCAGCAACATTTTGTTTCATAGGCTCTCTCCTGGACTCTGTTGTATTCACTGGGTAAGCAAGTGGCAAGGCTTTAGCTATCAAGTAGTACTATAACATGTTATCATGCATTATGGGAGATGTTTGGTTACTTATTAGAGTCTCTCCAAGTCATATCTTTTGCCTCTAAATTAGACAAAGGTAACAAAAAATACCTTATCTTAAGTCATTATGGTAATGCTGTTGTAATTTTAAAGACCACAGAACAACATTTTGTACCCATGTCTTACCAAATGCATCTCCAACAGAGCAACAGCACATGCTTGTTCTGTTGTTCTATGGCGAGGATTTTTATAGAGCATCAAAGAAAGTCATTCATACAAATTATAAGCAGCTGTTGTTGAAAATATCTATAAAATGAATTGGGATTATAAAGGCAACAGATTCATCCAGCAGGCACAAAATGCCCTGGTTTAAAGATAACAGTTTGTTCCTAACAAGACAAATTTTTAATGGATTAAAAAGAAAAGTGGTAAAAAGTTAACACATGAATTCAAACAGAAAAAAAAAAGAATCAGGATTGTGCCTTTATCTGTGTCTCCACATATGAATTGTCTGCACAAATGTTACCAGATTTCAAAGAACTGCATCTGAGTCTCTCCCATCCATCTGATAAGACTGCCAGTCTGGGTCAAAACCAAGACATGCAATGGCGCATTTTGAGTTCTTGGGTGCTGGTTCTGCTTAACAATACATCAGAGGCAGCTGTCTAGAGTGAGTGAAACAAAGAATTTTGTCTCAAACTTCTGGAGTCTGGAGCTGAAGTTTAAGCCATGACTGAACCATATGCCATGTCAGGTCAGCTCAGATTACAAAGGATTTATATATCTACTTATCTATATATATATATATATATATACAGAGAGAGAGACTTTACAATACATATGTATAT